>NC_138346.1:150626844-151164344 GCF_046562875.1 Panthera onca
ACTTTTGGTGGAGTCTATCGGATTTTCCATGTATAATATCATGTCATCTGCAAAAAGCGAAAGCTTGACTTCATCTTTGCCAATTTTGATGCCTTTGAGTTCCTTTTGTTGTCTGATTGCTGATGCTAGCACTTCCAGCACTATGTTAAACAACAGCGGTGAGAGTGGGCATCCCTGTCGTGTTCCTGATCTCAGGGAAAAAGCTCTCAGTTTTTCCCTGTTGAGGATGATGTTAGCTGTGGGCTTTTCATAAATGGCTTTTATGATCTTTAAGTATGTTCCTTCTATCCCGACTTTCTCAAGGGTTTTTATTAAGAAAGGGTGCTGGATTTTGTCAAAGGCCTTTTCTGCATCGATTGACAGGATCATATGGTTCTCTTTTTTTTTGTTAATGTGATGTATCACGTTGATTGATTTGCGAATGTTGAACCAGCCCTGCATCCCAGGAATGAATCCCACTTGATCATGGTGAATAATTCTTTTTATATGCTGTTGAATTAGATTTGCTAGTATCTTATTGAGAATTTTTGCATCCATATTCATCAGGGATATTGGCCTGTAGTTCTCTTTTTTTACTGGGTCTCTGTCTGGTTTAGGAATCAAAGTAATACTGGCTTCATAGAATGAGTCTGGAAGTTTTCCTTCCCTTTCTATTTCTTGGAATCGCTTGAGAAGGATAGGTATTATCTCTGCTTTAAACGTCTGGTAGAACTCCCCTGGGAAGCCATCTGGTCCTGGACTCTTATTTGTTGGGAGATTTTTGATAACCGATTCAATTTCTTCGCTGGTTATGGGTCTGTTCAAGCTTTCTATTTCCTCCTGATTGAGTTTTGGAAGAGTGTGGGTGTTTAGGAATTTGTCCATTTCTTCCAGGTTGTCCAATTTGTTGGCATATAATTTTTCATAGTATTCCCTGATAATTGTTTGTATCTCTGAGGGATTGGTTGTAATAATTCCATTTTCATTCATGATTTTATCTATTTGGGCCATCTCCCTTTTCTTTTTGAGAAGCCTGGCTAGAGGTTTGTCAATTTTGTTAATTTTTTCAAAAAACCAACTCTTGGTTTCATTGATCTGCTCTAGAGTTTTTTTAGATTCTATATTGTTTATTTCTGCTCTGATCTTTATTATTTCTCTTCTTCTGCTGGGTTTAGGCTGCCTTTGCTGTTCTGCTTCTATTCCCTTTAGGTGTGCTGTTAGATTTTGTATTTGGGATTTTTCTTGTTTCTTGAGATAGGCCTGGATTGCAATGTATTTTCCTCTCAGGACTGCCTTCGCTGCGTCCCAAAGCGTTTGGATTGTTGTATTTTCATTTTCGTTTGTTTCCATATATTTTTTAATTTCTTCTCTAACTGCCTGGTTGACCCACTCATTCGTTAGTAGGGTGTTCTTTAACCTCCATGCTTTTGGAGGTTTTCCAGACTTTTTCCTGTGGTTGATTTCAAGCTTCATAGCATTGTGGTCTGAAAGTATGCATGGTATAATTTCAATTCTTGTAAACTTATGAAGGGCTGTTTTGTGACCCAATATATGATCTATCTTGGAGAATGTTCCATGTGCACTTGAGAAGAAAGTATATTCTGTTGCTTTGGGATGCAGAATTCTAAATATATCTGTCAAGTCCATCTGATCCAATGTATCATTCAGGGCCCTTGTTTCTTTATTGACCGTGTGTCTAGATGATCTATCCATTTCTCTAAGTGGGGTGTTAAAGTCCCCTGCAATGACCACATTCTTATCCATAAGGTTGCTTATGTTTATGAGTAATTGTTTTATATATCTGGGGGCTCCGGTATTCGGCGCATAGACATTTATAATTGTTAGCTCTTCCTGATGGATAGACCCTGTAATTATTATATAATGCCCTTCTTCATCTCTTGTTACAGCCTTTAATTTAAAGTCTAGTTTGTCTGATATAAGTATGGCTACTCCAGCTTTCTTTTGGCTTCCAGTAGCATGATAAATAGTTCTCCATCCCCTCACTCTCCATCTAAAGGTGTCCTCAGATCTAAAATGAGTCTCTTGTAGACAGCAAATAGATGGGTCTTGTTTTTTTATCCATTCTGATACCCTATGTCTTTTGGTTGGCGCATTTAGTCCATTTACATTCAGTGCTATTATAGAAAGATACGGGTTTAGAGTCATTGTGATGTCTGTATGTTTTATGCTTGTAGTGATGTCTCTGGTACTTTGTCTCACAAGATCCCCCTTAGGATCTCTTGTAGGGCTGGTTTCGTGGTGACAAATTCCTTCAGTTTTTGTTTGTTTGGGAAGACCTTTATCTCTCCTTCTATTCTAAATGACAGACTTGCTGGATAAAGGATTCTCGGCTGCATATTTTTTCTGTTTAGCACACTGAAGATATCGTGCCAAGCCTTTCTGGCCTGCCAAGTTTCAAAAGAGAGATCAGTCACGAGTCTTATAGGTCTCCCTTTATATGTGAGGGCACGTTTATCCCTTGCTGCTTTCAGAATTTTCTCTTTATCCTTGTATTTTGCCAGTTTCACTATGATATGTCGTGCAGAAGATCGATTCAAGTTACGTCTGAAGGGAGTTCTCTGTGCCTCTTGGATTTCAATGCCTTTTTCCTTCCCCAGTTCAGGGAAGTTCTCAGCTATAATTTCTTCAAGTACCCCTTCAGCACCTTTCCCTCTCTCTTCCTCCTCTGGGATACCAATTATGCGTATATTATTTCTTTTTAGTGTATCACTTAGTTCTCTGATTTTTCCCTCATACTCCTGGATTTTTTTATCTCTCTTTCTCTCAGCTTCCTCTTTTTCCATAACTTTATCTTCTAGTTCACCTATTCTCTCCTCTGCCTCTTCAATCCGAGCCGTCGTCGTTGCCATTTTGTTTTGCATTTCGTTTAAAGTGCTTTTCAGCTCCTCGTGACTGTTCCTTAGTCCCTTGATCTCTGTAGCAAGAGATTCTCTGCTGTCCTCTATACTGTTTTCAAGCCCAGCGATTAATTTTATGAGTATTATTCTAAATTCACTTTCTGTTATATTATTTAAATCCTTTTTGATCAGTTCATTAGCTGTTGTTATTTCCTGGAGATTCTTTGAGGGGAATTCTTCCGTTTGGTCATTTTGGAGAGTCCCTGGCGTGGTGAGGACCTGCAGTGCACTTCCCCTGTGCTGTGGTGTATAACTGGAGTTGGTGGGCAGGGCCGCAGTCCGACCTGATGTCTGCCCCCAGCCCACCGCTGGGGCCACAGTCAGACTGGTGTGTGCCTTCTCTTCCCCTCTCCTAGGGGCGGGATTCACTGTGGGGTGGCGTGGCCCCTCTGGGCTACTTGCACACTGCCAGGCTTGTGGTGCTGGCGATCTGGCGTATTAGCTGGGGTGGGTAGGCAAGGTGCACGGGGGCAGGAGGGGCAGGCTTAGCTCGCTTCTCCTTAGGCGATCCACTTCAGGAGGGGCCCTGTGGCAGCAGGAGGGAGTCAGATCCGCTGCCGGAGGTTTGGCTCCGCAGAAGCACAGAGTTGGGTGTTTGCGCGGAGCGAGCAAGTTCCCTGGCAGGAACTGGTTCCCTTTGGGATTTTGGCTGGGGGATGGGCGGGGGAGATGGCGCTGGCGAGCGCCTTTGTTCCCCACCAAACTGAGCTCTGTCCTCCGGGGGCTCAGCAGCTCTCCCTCCCTTTGTCCTCCAGCCTTCCCGCTTTCTGAGCAGAGCTGTTAACTTATGACCTCCCAGACGCTAAGTCGCGCTTGCTGTCGGAACACAGTCTGTCAGGCCCCTCCACTTTGCCAGCCAGACTCGGGGGCTCTGCTTGGCCGGCGAGCCGCACCCCCCCCCCCCACCACCCCGGCTCCCTCCCGCCAGTCCGTGGAGCGCGCACCGCCTCGCCGCCCTTCCTACCCTCTTCCGTGGGCCTCTCGTCTGCGCTTGGCTCCGGAGACTCCGTTCTGCTAATCCTCTGGGTTATTTAGGCAGGTGTAGGTGGAATCTAAGTGATCAGCAGGACGCGCGGTGAGCCCAGCGTCCTCCTACGCCGCCATCTTCCCCTCTCCTCGACTCTGGAGTATATTTAAAAACAATCTCCTCCTTTATCGTAAAAACATAAAAATGAAATAATACATTTTGCGAGAAATCTAGGGGTTGAGTGAGGTAGATCATTTTTATTACCTGATTCTGAGGTGAGGGGGAAAAAAAGGCCTGGGCTGACAAAACCCCAAATCTCTGAATGTTCTGACCAGTACTTTTTGGACTATACCATGCTACTAATTATCATTACCTTTATAGGAAATAGTAAATAACAATCACGTTTCCCTGACATTTTATTTTCATAATAGTAAGACCACTGATATTATTATAATTACTATAGAACGAACCTCATTTAAATAGCAATGACAATTCTGTAATTCTTTGTGTTCACTAAGAAATTTAAAACTTAACCACGGAACATAATTACAATACGGACCTTATTAGTACTGAGGATTGAACTTACCAAATATCAAAATTCCCAAAGCTTGTCTTCCACTGTTTGGTTAGGATTGTCAGAGCGGGGCAATAACTGGCCAGAGGACCTCTAGGAACTGTGGAGCCAAATGTGGTAGAAAGGTCTCCATCCTAATAAAAAAATGCACTTTCATGATCATTATAAATAGAGAGTGTGCACTCTGAACTTTTTTCCTTTTCAATCATTCTTCTCTTTCTTCTCCTCTCTTTTCCTCTTCTCTTCCATTCCTTTTCTTTTCTGTATCTCCTCTTTCTTCTCTAGCTCTCTTCAATAAGAATTTGAGATAGCATCTCTTAAACATCAGAAACATTATAAACTTAATAAAATAGAAGTCTTTTCTCATTCTGAATTCTATTGGATAAAGCCCTTCCTCAGACAGTTCTAGTGTATTAGCTGTTATTTAATATTTTTTTGCTATCTGTATTAAATTCTAGGCACAGCCAGGGACGTCTTGGTGTTTGATTAACAGTTATGTAATTTTTGCCATATAAAGGAGACTGAATAACTAGTTGTTATATTAAGTTGAAAAGATAATGATTTCTTAATCCCCCAAATGTGTAGTCATATATATTAACTTGCTGATGGAGCTGTTTGTTAGTTAAAATAAAACGTACTTTTCCTTCCTTCCTTCCTTCCTTCCTTCCTTCCTTCCTCCCTCCCTCCCTCCCTCCCTTCCTCCCTTCCATCTTTCTTTCTTTCTTTCTTTCTTTCTTTCTTTCTTTCTTTCCTTCCTTCCTTTTGAATGTGACTTTGGGGGAGAAAGAGAAAGAAAGTTTCCCTAACTCCCCAGGTCAGTGTTTTCCTTCTCAAATCACATCATGTTTGTAAAATTATAAACTCTAAGCTGGCATAGTCCATCAGAAATGTAATGCAAGCCACGTGTGTAATTTAAAAATTTTCTAGTAGTCACTTCAGGAATGCAAAAAATAAATTACTTTTAATAATATATTCTATTTAATCTGATATAGTTACAATACACCTTAAGTATGTAATAAAAATAAATTACTAATGTAATATTTCACATTCTTTTTTAAAAAGTTAAATGTTTGAAACCCTGTGCGTATTTTATATTTACAGGACATCTCAATTCACATTTACCATATTCCAAGTGCTTAAGAGCCACACGTGGCTAGTGGCTACCATATTGATTAGCCTAGCTCTAAACCATTTTTAAGTGATTTCACAACATTTAGCATAGCATATGCCTCTTTCATCTTTCAAGTCTGTAAAATAATAGTTCTAGATAAGGTCTAGAATTCTATTTTGGGAGAGCTAATTAAAGAATAAGAACATGTTGAAATACTATTCATTCAACAATTGGATTTTGAGGGCTTTTTATATAGCCTAGGGCTGTAAATTCAGAGTTGAGTAAGACTTTCCCTGGCCCTAGTGAGTTTGCAGTAGATGAATAGTAGGGGATAGACTTATAAAAAGATTTATTGCAATATAAGGGCTAAAAACTGCAACGAGGGCATCAAAGTTATGCTAGGGAAGCAAAGAGGTGCAAAAAACTGTCTTCCTAGGAAGAGTCTGGAAAGCTTGACAGGGGAGGAGGAAATATTTCAATTGACTTTTGAAAAATGATTCAGAATATGCTGGGCACAGAAGAGGAAAGAAAATTACAGGTGGAAGAAACAGAATGTTATCTAGGTAGGAGCCATGAAAAAGTGGAAGAGGGAAACTAACATAATTTGGATATCTGCCTTATGCCAACCACCATCCTGGACAAGTGATTTTAGTGTTGAAAGGGCAAAGCATTTGAGGAACAGTAGCAAGTTCAAAGGTCTAGTTCTTAGAATGTAAGGAGCCAAGATGTATGTGAAGAGGTTGGTTTGGGCTGGATTTTGAAGGGCCTCACGTACCATACTAACAAGATGAGTGTAATTTGGAAGTAGTTTTACGTGGCAGTAAACCATACGTATTGGATCAGACTATACCGTATTTGAATTTGAGCTCCATTACTTAATAACTTTGTGACTGTGAGTTACTTGTGCTTCTTCAGTGGTTTTCATTTGTAAGATGAGGATAACAGTGTCCACCTTAATTTCCCAGAGAATTAAAGGAGATAAATATTAATATGGAGCATTTTAGCACAGGACCTGGCACATAGGAAGCATTCCTTAAATGATAGATACGATTGTTATTATTTACGATGGCAATAGAGACCCAGGAAAGGTAGGTGTGTGTGTGTGTGTGTGTGTGTGTGTGTGTGTGTACTATTCAGTAATTCTGATGAAGGTTATGGTAATCTGGCTGCAGAAACAGGCAGTAGAGAGACATTCAGAAACTTGTTGCAGAGATGGAGAAATGATGGAGTCAGATCTAAGGCAGTGAGAAGTAGAGATGGAGAGAATGACTGCAGAGGTGGAGGAGGGCATTATGTGAGGCATTTCTGAAGGGTACTGAATGAGTCTGAGTGATTGGATAGGGGTGGAGCTTGGAGAGAAGAAAGTTGCCCTAAAGTCGAGGGCTTGGGGGAGTTGGCTAAGGAGAACACGTATGATTAGAAAGTGTTCAGGGGGAAGCTGGTGATTTGGGGGAATAAGAGATAGAAATAGATTTGCAGACCATCAACAGACTGATGGTAGGTAAGGCTGTGGGTAAGAAAGAGCCATTCCAGAAAAACATGTGAAGCGAGAAGAGGAAAGTGACAGGTCCCAAGGGAAATTCCTCAGTTTATGGGTTGGGCAGTTTAAAAAATTAGAAGAAAGGTCAGAGAGATAGAAGGAAGATTGGAGAGACCGGTGTTGTGGAGGCAAAAGAAAAAATAAATTAAGAAATCGGGGATAGTTATTGTGATAACAGGACGCATAACACACAGGATCCTATGCAGTGCCTCCATACAAGAAGTTCATTGCTTTTTGTAAAAGTCCAGTTCAGTGTGTGTGTGTGTGTGTGTGTGTGTGTGTGTGTGTGTGTTTGCGTGCACTCATGTTGAGGTAATGTTCTGCTCCAAGAAGTTACTCAGGAACCCAGGTTGATGCAACCTAACATTTTTATCCTTACTTTTTTTGGGTCACCTTGAGAATAGATCCCCTTACCAGACAACCAGGAGAGGAATAGAGCTTGGAGGAGCAAAGGGAGGAGACAAACCCCCTCCAGCATAACACCAGGCCTGAGAATAGAGCGCCACACTTCTCCAGGAAGGAACCTAATCTCTCAGCCCCACCCAGCTGCAATGGAAGCTGGGAAATGTAGTCTAGCCAGGTACCTAGGAGGAAGAAGAAATAGATTTAGTAAATGACAAGCAGTCTTTGTTATGGGAAGGTTCAGAAGTGTGGATTAAAAGAAAGTGGAACAGTAAGTGTGCAGTTTGGTAAATGGATCACTGGTGCCTTCCACAAGAATATTTTAGCAGGGCCCTGTGGAGTGGCAGAGTATAGGGCTCTGCTGATCATAAGAAGAATACAAGCCACTCTTCATACCCTTGTTCTTTCCAGGAATTACCAGGAGCTATCATCAGCCTGAATTCTAGTCACCTGTTTGCTACAGAATGGAAAAACTAGTCACCATAGTAAGACCAAAGCTTTTTCTTTCTGCAGAGAGCCACAAAGCCTCAGCATACTGCAGTTGTTGTGGCTGTGTTCCCAGAAGCTCCAGCTTGACACATCTAGAGTCCAGAGTCTCTCTGATATCATGTGGGGATGGCAGGGATCAGGGAGCAGAAGAAGCATCTATTGCCTTAAGCGTATGCAGTATATGTGTGTACATGTATATGAGTGTGTGTATATTCTAGTGTTGTGTATATAAAGATGACATTTGCACTCTGTCCCTGTTTGGAGAGTAAAGATCTATGATCTTAGGAGAGCAAAATTTAATTCTTCATTTGCTTTTTATCCAAAAGCTAAAACTGCAGATATTGTGAGGTAAGTCAATGTACAGGCATTGCCATAAGAAGTGCCCTTGCATAGGCTTAACTGAAGAAAGCAATCATTACACACACACACACACACACACACACACACGCGCGCGCGCGCGCCCCAATTCACATGTCAAAGACTGTTACAAACCTGTAAGCAATGCTTTTGATGAGGGGCTAGTTAGTTGGTGAGAATTCTGCCCTGTTAACACATGTACTTAATCACACATTTAGCCATGCGGCTCCCAATAGGGACTTTTCCCAGCAGGATATGTAACTGACAGACTGGATTCTTTCTTATCAATTGAACAAACATTTATAGAAAGCCTAATGAATCTTGAGCACCATTTTAGACCCTGAGAATTGCTGTAAAATTCCCATTATACTCTTTTCTTAGTGGATATTTGAAAGCTACATCATTAAGTGTACTTTTGTCTGTTTCAAAGTCTGTTAGTTCCATGGGAGAATCTGGAAGGGAGAGACGAATTTTTTCACGCAAAGGGATGAGGACTGTAGTTATGTTTGTGACTTGCCAAACTCTGAGAGAAGAGCTAGGCTGTCCATGTGATGCAAGTTGTTAGTTTGGGTGTTCTAAGGAGACTGGATCTTCCAAGCTCTTTCTTCCGTGTGTCTCCCTAAACTACAAGCATAGCTGAGTCTTGAAATCACTGGGATGGTTGAGTCACTAATTTGGACTAAATGGTCCCCCCAAACCTCTGCATTATTTGAATTATAACCCACAATTCTTTAAGAATCAAATTCCTCCTAATCTGCCACTGAGTATAGAAATTCATCTGGGGCACCTGGGTGGCTCAGTCGGTTAAGCGTCCGGCTTCAGCTCAGGTCATGATCTCACAGTTTGTGAGTTCAAGCCCCATGTCAGTCTCTGTGCTGATAGCCCAGAGCCTGGAGCCTGCTTTAGATTCTGTGTCTCCCTCTCTCTCTGCCCCTCCCCTGCTCTCACTCTGTCACCGTGTCTCTCAAAAATAAATATTTTTTAAAAAATTAAAAAAAAAAAAGAAAAAATTCAGCGAAAACAGAGCCAAGTAGATGGTAGATGGAAAACACATCTCAGCTAAGAGATATTGTCTTCTGGTAGTAAAAAAAAAAAAAAGATCTATTGACATGGAGACCAGGGGGGCATAGGAGGTGGTTTTAAGGGGAAAAAAAGTGATGAAATTGAGGTCCTGGAGGACAGTAATTTCAGAGGCGTCAAGCTGGGCAGGTGGAAAAAGCGAGATGGAGGAAGGGGGAGACCCAGGACCTTTTCGATGTCCTGTGTGTGCCCTTTGTGGTGTCAAACTGAAGCACTCTTCAGTTTCTCCAAAAGAAGAGTTTTTGGTAAACACAAGTCCTTTAAACTCACCTCAACCACAACCTTGCTGTACAAAAGCTCAGTTAATTTCCTCCCACATGGCTGATGCCATCTTTCCCCTTCCAGAATGGCGTGGAGGGACCTTTCACTCTCCCCGCATGAGTGAAAGGGACTCCCAAAGGCAAATGATATTTAGTTTTCACTTTTTCTAGCACTTTACAAGTTTGAGGTTTTCTACTAGAATGATTTAATATGGTTTTAAAATATCCTCCTTTTAGCTATTTGTGTCCTTTTTGGAGGTGTTAAACATGGAAGCAATTATCCTGTTCATGACAGGATTTTTTTTTCCCCTTGGCTCAATAAAGCTTTGTGCTTTGTGACACCTGATGCGTAGGTAAGGAATTGGGCTTATTTTCTATTAATTCACAGTGAGTTTCTTTCCCTTAGAGAGCTAAAGGGTAGGATGTATGCTTCTCTGAGAGATAAACCACAATCTGTTAAGTGTGTAGGAGGACACTAAAAGCTAGCAAAGATTATGTTCTAGCAAAGTAAAATGTGAAAATCTTCCTTTTGCATTACCCTATAACCATGGCATAAAGGCAAAAAAAAAAAAAAAAAAAAGCTGATTAAGTGGTTTCGTGACAAATAAGCTAGAAAAGGACAGTCCTTTTGGTTGAAATAATTCTGCAAGTCTAAGCTGAAGTTGTTTTCAGAGTGTGTGAGCCACTGTACTTTTTAGTCGATGGGTCCATGATTCTGAAAGGCTCAGGTTTGTACCAGTGTTCAGAAAGCTGGGGCACCGCCAACAGGGAATATAAAATAAGCTCTTTGATTTCATCCAGAGTGTCTAATGTGTGCCAAGGGGGGGCAAATCATATTAAAAGAGAATAGGGTTTTTGTCGTTGTTCTTCATAGAACAATGAGCGCACCAGAGTAGATGGTTTGTGTTCTGCCCAAACTGTGGCCATAGTTAATTGTCGTTGGGAGCATAAAACATTTTATTCTATGTGAAACTGAGGCCAACACACATTTAAAAATGCAACTTCTGGGGCGCCTGGGTGGTTCAGTCGGTTAAGCGGCCGACTTCGGCTCAGGTCATGATCTCGCGGTTTGTGAGTTCAAGCCCTGCGTCGGGCTCTGTGCTGACAGCTCAGAGCCTAGAGCCTGTTTCGGATTCTGTGTCTCCCTCTCTCTCTCTGACCCTCCCGCATTCATGCTCTCTCTCTGTCTCAAAAATAAATAAATGTTAAAAAATAAAAATAAAAATGCAACTTCTTTCTTCATTTTCAGATGCTAGCAAGAAAATAGACATTTAAAAAGTTGCCTAGCAGAACTGACACTCCCCAGAGGTCAATAAATCTCATCCCAGAGCTGGAGGTGGATAGAGACGGCAGGTCAGAAGTGGTTTGCAGAACCCAATGAGCCTTTGTGAAACATGAGAAATATTCACGGGTAGTTAAAGTCAATATGAAAAAGTCAATTATCACAGCCTCATGGTCATAACTTTTATAAAGGATTTTCAGTGGGGCAGCCATTCTACTAAGTCCTTCATGGACGTTATCTCCGACATCTATCAAATTGGTGATCATCTCTGTTTGCAAGATGAGAAACTCAAGGTAAAGAGGGGTTAAGTAATGTTCTGAGGGGAATAGTGCTCATAAAATAGGGGAGGAGAGGCCCTGAGAACACTGAGATTCGAATTCAGGAAATCTTGAGTTGCAAGGCTGTGGTCTCAAGCACTGTGCATCAATGCATCCAGAAATCCTTTTATGATTAAGACCATTGGAGGAGCCAAAGTCTTATTGGCTTATGTGGATGCTGATGACAATATAGTGCTATGTAGGAAACAATGAAATAGGTAAAATTTGCCTCTGGTTCTCATTCACTTTCTCTTTATTCCCCCTCCACGAACCCTGCTTGTTCTAACCCCATTCCATATTGCAAACTCCTTATTTCATTTCTATAGGATTTTTTTTTCTAGAAGGGATTACTGTTGGAAATAGATTATATTAGTTTATAAAGGCTTCAGAAGTCACTCCTTTATGGGGTCTTCGTATTTTAATAGGAAATGTTTAAGGAATAAAAAGTTTTTAAGACACCTAGGGGCCATTTCTAAAAATGATGCTTCGGTTTCCATTTCAGGTTAGTGGAGATGGTATTTTTCAGGCTGGGGGCTCTGTCTGAGGTTCTCAAAAAATACTATGGAAGGGAAGATGGCAACCTTCTTGTCTCCTGGAAAGAAACTGTAAAGAAATGGGAAGAGAGAGTTAAAGGAAGGAGAAAACATCATGGGGATGGGGAAGGATCCAAAAAGGAGGAAATAATGAAGTGCTGAGTTCAAATTCCACTCCTGCCAGTTTCTAGCCATGTGACTATGGGCAAATGGTTGAAAGTCTCCTATATAAGACTATTTAATCGAGGGGTGCCTGGGTTGCCCAGTTGGTTAAGCAGCCGGCTCTTGATTTGGGCTCAGGTCATGATCTCGCAGTTCATGAGTTTGAGCCCTGCAGAGGCTGCTTGGGATTCTCTGTTTCCCTCTCTCTCTGCTCCTCCCCCCCTCTCAAAATAAATAAACAAACATTAAAAAAATAGTTAATAGAATTTGAGGATTAAGTAAGATAATAATTGAAAAAGGCAGCAACTAAATGCATGCTGATCATCAGGATGTCTTCAGCTAATGTTGATGTCCTCCCCTTCCCCTGCCATGCTGTGTATTATATTTGGGTGGGGGTGATCAAGAAGGGAAATGCTAAAGATTAGTGGAGGAGAACTGTCTAAGAGAAAAAGAGACTAAGCTGTGAAATACTTATTCTCTGATGTGAATCAATCTTGTTGCATGCATTCACTCATTCATTCAATAGACACTTATTGATTGCTTCTGCAATTCTCTTGTATTTTAAGCTTAGCCTCACTTGGGTCAGCTCTCTACAGCACTTAGGAATGCTGATTTTGCAGAATCATGTCTTCACACATCCAGAATCCAATAAACCAAGGCAACTTAAAGCATTAGGCGTTGCTGGTGTCTCTCTTGGTCCTTCTTCAGATATAGTTTCCAAAGAGGACTTCAAAATGTTAAATACCATTTTAGTTGACACATTATCCTGGAGCACTCTGATCAGAACACCTTAGTTAATCAGCAGATCTACTATAAACCACTGGCCATTGCTGTCTTTGGTAGATGTACACTTGTGGCTGGGAAAATATCAAAATATGGTCATTGTTTACCTACTTACGAAACTCCACAGCTCCTGAGTTAGCCACAGCAGTTGAAGCCACATAGATGATGTAAACTATCGGATTATTAAGAGCTTCCCTGGATTTTAATTGAGGATCATGAATTATATTCTTGTTCTTCAACTAAGACCATGTACAACATAGATGCCTGATGCCTCTGGCCCTTGAGTTATATACTAAACAGGCCAAGAAGGATAGATCTTAATCAGGACTAACTTCAAAACTGTAAAGAGATGACTTTAGTCATCTTGTCATGGCACTATGCTACTGGTGGTTTGCACCCAAGCACTCCTTGAACCTCCAGCCTCATCAGCCTGCACATACAAATAAGGGAATGGTGATGTTAATTCTTGAATTTTCCTGGCCTTATAGTTCTCTCACCACCAAACTGCTGGGTCTCCCCCGCCAAATTCTCCCACTTCCTGACAGTCGGGAGGTCTGTTTCACACGTGTTCAGGGAGACGTTTGCACCCACTGGGTACAATACCGCTTCACTGGCTCTGCTCAGCACTGGCTGTGCTAGTTATCCCTGCTCTTTGTGAAGAATGATGCTCTCTACAGAACATTCCACCCTGGGTCTTCCCAATATGACACCTGGTGCCCTGTTCTAGCCAGGCTTCACCAAACTGCCAGAGTGTGTTTCACATAGAAAAAGAGAGAATCTTCCCCTCACTCTCTCCCCCATCTGTCACCTGGGCCATGAGCGAGAGCTGCCTGGCAGACAAGTAAATATCTTCTTCAGATTATGCCTATCACCACCTTCCCCATTTGCCACATGAGGTAATGTCAAGGACTGCAGGAGAACCATATCATCCCTTCTATTTTTGCCAACTCTGCCCTCTTTCCTCCAGGTCTCTATGAACCAACTTCCCTTCTCCTTCAGCCAAAAACCAAAAGCCTTTATGGGTATTCACCTAGGCATATCTATGCCCTATGGGTGGGTCATTGTCTCATCATCCCCGTCTCTATTTAGGCTGGGCCAGGTCCACAATGCTACTCATTCATGAAGTTTTCTGGTTTCAGTGAGCTCATAAACACAAGAAAACTGAGGATCTGATGATAGTTGGAGCCATCAGCCAGTGTAGATGATCAACACAAGGACTAACCCTCTCCCATCCTGTAAAGGGAGTCAGAGTAGCAAACAGAAGAACTCTGGGGGAGCTTACTCACTCATTTCATCATGATTATATATTGAGCGAAGTGGATCCCAACAAGGAGAAAGTATTTGGCCTAGACGTCATTTGTACCTGGAGCTGAGAGGAAGGTATTCATTTCTGTGGGTTTCAACACAAGACAGAGGCTTAGTCTTTGACTTTAAGTTCTGCCAGGGCAGGAGAAAGGCAGGGAGTCGTGGGATCCAGATAGAGAGATAGGTACACCATCCTCATAACTTCAGAGGAGACAGGGAGACAGACAACATGGGTAGTGAGGTAGCTCTTTGTTCAACAGTGCACCATGGTTTAGTGACCAGGATCCTCAGAGCTAGCTGTCCAATAAGAAGACACTATTTTATCCATGACCTCAGAGCCTCTTACCTTTTTACTTGAAACAGGACCTCCAGTCATTCATTCTGGAATCAAAGACCTCAAGGTCTTGAAAACGACCCAGTCTGGATTTGAAGGGTTCATCAAGGACCAGTTCACCACCCTCCCCGAGGTGAAGGACAGGTGTTTTGCCACCCAAGTGTACTGCAAGTGGCGCTATCATCAGTACAGAGACGTGGACTTTGATACTACCTGGTAGGAGTGTGTGCTAAGGCCTGGCGCTGGCTATGCTCTCTTCCCGTTACTAAACCTACGTGGAAATCTTAGCTGCTATTAGCTAAAATGACCTTGAACGGACCACCCAAATTCCCTGACCTTTTGGGTTTTCATCGATTATATCAGTAGTTCTCAAACATTACTGTGTGTCAGAATTACCTGGGGGGCTTAGTAGAAGGCAGATTACTGGACATAACTCCAGAGGTTCTGATTCTGTAGGCCTGGGGTGGGGCCTGAGAACTTGCATCTCTAATAAACTCCCAGCTGCTGCTGCTGCTGCTGGACCAGGAACCACACTTTAAGAACCACCATATCAGGCGAGGATAACGATATTCGGCTTTACTACCTCACGGTAGATACAGAGAGGGCTAAATGAGGGTGACCAACTCATCCCAATTTTTCAAGGACTTTTCTGATTTTAACACTGAAAAGTCCCACGCCCTGGAAAACCCCTTGATTGGTAGGCAAACTGGGACAGTTGGTCACTCTAGGCTAAACTCGAAATGAGATGATGTTTACAGAAGCAGTTTATAAATGATAAATGTGTTAACAACGTAAAGGTACGCCTATCGTTATAATATCCTTGGCAAGCAGGAATGAGGCCTCTGGACTCTGAGTTTGCTTTTTGACCAGGCATCTCATTCCTCTGCTGAAGTTCTCATTGCTAGAAACTGCTACTTTCTGATGAGCTAGTATCTGCCCCCTGGTAGCTTCTTCCCAGTGGTATAGTTCTGCTCTACTCCTTTTATTATGTGATGTGTCTGAAAATACTTACAGAGAACTTCACCTCAATCTTCTTTTTCCCGAGTATTCCCCATTGGCAGCAGGCTGATGTATTTCTGTTAGAGCACAAAATTGAACATGGCAGAGTCAGGGTCTTAGCTGGGCCACCCACTCAGGAAAGGAACTTAGTGTGGATCATATAACTTTCAAGATTCCTCACGTTTAAACTGGGGATAATAATAGCACCTGCCTCAGGATATTGAGAGAATTCAATGAAGCAATCACATAAAACCCATAGCACAGAGCCTGGCACAGAACAAAACCCCTAAAAACATAATAATTCAAGGAACTGGCCAGTCTGAGCAGTAAGAGGGTTGGAGTACTTGGAGGTCCTCTTCATAAGTTCATCAAATGTGATGGAGATTTACCCTGGAATGCCCAGTGGGCCCTAGTTCCAGATGATGAAGATAGCCTAGTGACACTCAATACCTTTGTTGAATAGGGTGTGTGTGTGTGTGTGTGTGTGTGTGCACGCACGCACATGTGTGGGTAAAAAAAGGGGAAGTGAGGTGTTTTTTAGGGGGCATTACCAGATATTAATCTCTTCTTTTTTTTTTAATTTTTTTTAACGTTTATTTATTTTTGAGACAGAGAGAAACAGAGCATGAACGGGGGAGGGTCAGAGAGAGAGGGAGACACAGAATCTGAAACAGGCTCCAGGTTCTGAGCTGTCAGCACAGAGCCCGACGCAGGGCTCGAACTCACAGATGGCGAGATCATGACCCAAGCCGAAGTCGGCCGCTTAACTGACTGAGCCACCCAGGCGCCCTGATATTAATCTCTTCTAAAACCAGCAATAAAATTGTTTACTGCAGGGAGAGAAGGTCACTGCTTCTTAGCTTTATAATGCACTCCTAAAAGGCCACCCTATGAGTCCTTAGTTGTTTTTTCTGTGTTTTAGGGATACTGTTCGGGATATTGTCCTAGAGAAATTTGCTGGACCCTATGACAAAGGCGAGTACTCGCCCTCTGTCCAGAAGACCCTCTATGACATCCAGGTGCACTCTTTGAGCCGGGTTCCTGAGGTATGTTTTGTCACTTGCCACTCTGAAGACTGAGAGAACTTGTTGTGTCTCCTGTCAGCTCTGACAGAAGAGTTGAGAGTTAAAATAAGACAGTGGAAGACACATGAAAAATGACATCTGTTGTTGTTCAAAAGCTTGTTATAGCAAGTGAGAAGAGAGCAAAAAATGGAAAAATCTGTCCAACCTGAAAACATGGGCCACTGCTGTAGTTCTTTAGTTTGTTGAAAATTCTTTGGGTCCTTACAACCTGCCACAATTTAAGCCTCATATCAGGACACTCAAATGCCTTGAAGGAGGGATAATTTGGCCAAGAGTCTATGTTTCAGGGTAGCCAGAGAATGAAGGATAGATGCAGACAGATTCCATCCATCCATCCATCTGATGTTATTGAGTAGTTATTATATTTCTGTCAGCACATGAAGAATACGAAGATAAATTAGACAGTGTGCCTACCCTTAAAGGGTTCATCATTTGGTAAAAGAAGACAATAAGTAAACTAACGATCCAGTAAAGCATAAAGCATTATAGAAATACAGAGAAAGGCACCTAACTCAGGTATGGAAGATTGGGCCAGCCAGGCTTTATGGAGGGAGAGGTGTTTGAGTTGAGTCTTAAGGGTCAAGTAGGGGTTGGTTATCTGAGTTCACACTCAAGGGTGAGGGAGCATGGTAGGTATAAGACAGGAGCAGCATGGAATAATCATTTGCTGTTGAGGTTTTGGTATATGTGAAGTGCCAGGAATGAACATCTTTCCATGTGCCTAAGGATGAGGCAGAAATCAGACCAGGAGGATCTTTGTGAGCTTGTTTATAGTCTGTATTTTATTTTCAAAGCCCTTAGGAGCCACGGAGGGGTTTAACCAAGGTGTAGCACTACTGAATTTGCACTCTAGAAAGATCACTTTAAAAGAAGGGTGGTAAATTAAAAGGACAGCAGACCACAGATGAGGAGACCTGCAGGGAGGCTATTTGGAGGCAGAAATCTGGCAAAGAGGGTCTGAAGTAAGTAAAGCCATGATGGGTGGAGAAAAAGAGTACCAGTCTTAGACGTGGGCAAGAGGGATCCTGCCATGACGTGGAACTTTCCAGGATGTTTTCTGGCTATCCTTTCTCCACTGGATGAAGAGTCAGTGGGGCCAAGGCAACACATCCTTCACAGGGGCACACATCCCTTTACAGTTTCTCTGGATACCTGCACCCCAGAATTAACTGCCCAAAGAACCCTGAGACCACTTTTAGAACCTGTGCAAACCTCTTCCTCAGATCCACCCTCCGGAGGCAGATCATGCCATCAGTGTGTATACCCTTGGGCCTGCGAGTGGGCAAAGGGGTGGAAACTGCTTACAAACACTCAAGCTAGCATGTCCACATGAGGCCAAGAGAGAGGAAGGGATGGGCCAGGGGCTGGGGTCTGGCTCTTCCCACACTACAACATCCTGCATTGCAAGCAGTCAGAGAAATTTCAGTTAGGTTCTGGCTTTCCAGGCTGTTATGAAGGTATATTTGTCAAGTAAGAAGGATAGAACATATTTCACTTAAAAATTTCTTGCTTGGGGGCGTTTGGGTGCCTCAGTTGGTTAAAGGCCAGACTCCTGGTTGTGGCTTAGGTCATGATCTCATGGTTCATGAGTTTGAGCCCCACATAGAGCTCTGCACGAACAGTGCAGAGCCCGCTTGGGATCCTCTCCCTCTCCCTCTGCTCCCTCCCTGAAAAAAAGCCAAAATGTTGCTTGCCTGATTCATAACTTTAAACATCTGGCATGTGGGCCTTCAACTGTACTCTTACCCCAGGGTCTGTAAATGTTCAGGATAGGCTAGAGAGGAGGAAACAGACTGAGGAAGAATTTAGGAGGTTGACTGGCCACCACCAGGAGGCCAGTTAATATACTGAAGTTCTCACTGTTTTCTGACCCAAGGAACGCTTACTTTTCTGGAAACCGATTTTGTACTTGGAGGGGGAAAGAATGCGTCCACTATCTAATAATGGGACTAGCAGGAGACAACTGTGTCACGCAGTAGAGGAACATCAGAAAGTGTCTCAGAGACGGAGGTGGAACTTGAGTAATGGACTCACGGGCAGTTGGGTTACTGGGGAGGAGTGACAGAGAGATAGATTCACAGTTGCCCAATGTGATCCATATTACTTTGGATTCCAGATAGAAGATATGGAAATCAGCCTGCCAAACATTCACTACTTTAATATTGACATGTCCAAAATGGGATTGATCAACAAAGAAGAGGTAAGAGAACTTTAAAAATATGTAAAGAACGTCTACCCTCCTACCCCTGCACCCTTACCTGTCTTTATAAAATTGGGATGATAATATCACCAACCAAAACTCTTAACAGTTGTTGCTTTTGGAATATTTATAGTTGCCACTGATTAGAGTCCTCTTAGATTCTGGGCCTTTCAAAACCTGGGGCTGGAATGCCTTAGAGGTGGATGAATGATTATGGAGGAGGGTTGGAAGCTAGAGAGATTAAAAGACAAAGAAAGAACAGAGTGTGCCAGAGGAGACAGCTCGGAGATGTACTTCGAAAAGTGCCACACAGGGTCACAGCTTTGTTATTCTTCCATCATGAGGTAATAAAGAGAAAAAAAAGATTCTATTTCCCTTCTTTCATCATCTTTAACTTTTGACTAAGTAGTCAATTTAAGTAGCATATAAACAGAAAATGTAAACAGAAAGAAAGGAAGACTGTTTCCAACTGTAATTATAGAAAGCAAGATGAGGGGGTGCCTCCGTGGCTCAGTCGTTAAACATCTGACCCTTGATTTTGGCTCAGGTCATGATCTCATGGTTTGTGAGGCTCTGCACTGATGGCATGGAGCCTGCCTGGGATTCCTTCTCTGCCCCTACCTCACTTGCATGCTCTCTCTTTCAAAAATAAATAAACAGGAAGAAAGAAAGAAAGAAAGAAAGAAAGAAAGAAAGAAAGAAAGAGGGAGGGAAGGAAGGAAGGAGAGAAAGAAAGAAAGACGAGGAAATGCACTTTTTGAAAGGAAACCTTGTTTTGCAAAAACACCCTGACTTGTTTTAAGCCATGGCAGAAGGTTAAACCAAGTGTGTCTGACTAGACAGCCTGAAGTAGTGTGTCCTGGGAGATTGGAACTGTCCTTCCCCTCTTGAGCCATTTTCAGAATGGTAGGATTTCTCTATTCCTGTTTCTGTCCTGCAAATTATGTTAATGGGCTCCATCAGGCTGTGCTACCACAGCCGTAGGTGGAGGCTGGGGAACAGCACTGGGAAACAAAGGCTTAGGCGCCTGGGATAGCTTCTAGAGAACTGTGAGTCACAGACGAGAGCAACATTGATCCCAGGTCCTGTTCATTCAACTGAACAGGGAGGCAGCATCGTTTATGTCACTGGAAGGAAAGGATGTCGATTACCAGAATACCATTAATTAGAATTAAAGCCCTTTAAAATAATTACCTTCTAAAGGGCAAGAGAGGGACCTGAAAGTAATCTTGGCCATGTTGACCAAAGGTAAAACAAATGGGCCCCAAACAGAAGAGGGTCAAGCTCATGACTGGAGCAGTGCTCAGCTGAGGAACCAGCAAAGAAACAAGGTCTCCTCAGGGCCCCCAAACACCTGTGACCTGCACTGATCCCAGCTCAAAGACGTGTCACAGGGCTTGCCAGGTGTGCCCCTATATCCAAGAAGTCAGACTTGCAGCTTCCTCAGCTCCCACCTGAAGCCTGCGTGGGGGCCCCGAGACGGGAAGGCCCAGATCCTTGGGGCCACGGGTCCGTGTGAAGGCACCTGAGAAGCTACACAAGTTGTCCTGACTCTGTGTCTGTGCTTTGGGGTTGGGGGGTGGGAGCTGCTCTCAGGCCCTCAGCCAGCAGGCGTGTACAGAGTGAGGGCAACGCATGAGAAGCAGGGAGTCAGGATGCACTGACAACAACAGAGAAGTGACAAATGACAGGGTGGAAAGACAGAACATCTCTAAATTTACAGCTGTCTGAAACCACTTAGTATTGGGCTAACAGCCCTGAGGACCTCAGATGTTCCTGAAGGCGTGGTATGATCGCATTGGACATTGATAGGTGTTCAAAGTGAATTCTCAAGCAAAGGCCAAATTATGTTCACCACATTCTGTTTAAAAAGCAGAGATAGATAATGCATTTGAGAAACATTTATATCCCAGTGATTAAAACCTTTCAAACACTCTTAAATTTTCTGGACAATCAACTCATCCCTCCACTATTGCCAGAAAAATAAAGCATTACCCTGCTTAAAATAACTTGACTTTAGTGCATATACGTTTTCCTATTTAGTGAGTTGTTGTTTTTTTTTTTTTTTTTTTTTTTTTTTTTTTTTTTTTTTTTTTTTTTTTGATTTAATATTGATTCATAGAAAACAGGAGAGGTCTATTTTAATGCTTCTGAAGTTGCCATGTGGTTTTTCTACAGGTCTTGCTACCATTAGACAATCCCTACGGCAGAATTACTGGAACCGTCAAGAGGAAGCTGGCTTCGAAGCTGTGACAAAGTAGCTACCATCGCCAGGAGCCTACTCTCAATTGAGGATTTCCTTCAGCCTCTTGTGATGCTGGAAATCATAGCATGTAACCATGCAAATTTTCAAACTAGTATGTTGATTTATAGTGTTAATTTTCCTCCTGTATGAAAGAATTCTTCCGCTCCTAGCTCAGCAAGGTGTTTTGTGATTAGTAATTATAACATGCTTTATGGATGCAGTTTACTTTACAAATGCTACACGGTATTAGAACAGTCATAAATCAAGATTTCTTTTTAGTTGTCTTGTGCCTTCCTATCTTTGAGAAGCTTTAGAACCAATTCACTAAGAAAATAATCATGAATTAATGGATGTGTCATATCAATTACTTTGTGCACAAGTTCAAAAGTAAGCATTGTTTTCATCCTACTGATGCAAAAACTGCTTTTGGGCACTGCAGAAAATATAACGACAAAATCATCTTTTGAAAACTTTCACCATTGTGACTTCAATTAGACTGAATATTTGGATTTCTAAGAATGCTCTAGCATATGTATCACTGGGAATTTATTTATACTCTAAAAATACTTTTATAATCTTAATGTATTGGTTTTAGGACTTTTACAACTCTTAGAGAATATATAGTACACACTGAAAAAAAGTATAACTTATTTTTCTTTGAATAAGGTCTCACTTTGGCACAAAGAACCCATCTAATAAGTGCTGAGTCAATATACCAATCAATGAATCTACATATAGAAAGAAGAGGACACTCTATACAAATATCAGTGATGATGATTTCTAGATTGTGGGATTAGGAGTGATTTTTATTTTTTGCCATGTGCTTTTCTGAATCTTCCATATCTGAACATTTATTACTTTTATAATCAGAGAAATAAATATAATTGATGATTTAAAGATATATACAGACTTGACTGGTGATTATCTTTATATCAGTTGAGTAACACTATTTATATATATGTTTTATATATATATATACTATATATAATATACATATATGGTATATATCATATACCATAGAGCTTCATAAACTATAATTAAACTGTAATTTTAGAAACCCATGATGAAAACCTGTCCACATGAACATGGAACCTTCTTCCATTTAAAAAATCTACATTTATTAACTTTTTAAAATCTCCATTTTTTATAAATGCTTACATATAAGTACTTAGTATTATTTGATAATTCTGCTTCATTCCCCTTTGTAATACTACATAAGCTAGCATGGTATAGTGTTTAATTTCACAAACTCACTTAAATCCTGGATCTACTTCTTTCTAGCTATATGATAAGTATCCTCATCTGTAAAATAGAGGTGAAATAGAATCTAACTCAGAGGTATTTCAAGCATCAAATGGGTTAATGTTTGTAAAGTGCTGTGATAATGTTTATGGCTGACACACAGAAAATTCTGTACGGGGCACCTGGGTGGTTCAGTTGGTTGAAAGTCAGCTCAGGTCATGATCTCACGGTTTGTGAGATGGCTCTGTGCTGAGAGCATGGAGCCTGCTTGGGATGCTCTCCCTTTCTCTTTGCCCCTCCTGTGCACTCTCTCTCTCTCTCAAAATAAATAAATATTTTTTTTTAAAAAAAGAAATTTCTATATGTGTTTGTTAAATGAAATATCTTGCCTTCTTTTCGTGTGTTATTAGACCCAAGTAGAAAATCTTCCTTGGACTTTATGAGTGAGGTGAGAGATGGGAGGCCGGAGAAGAGCAAGCCCTAGAAAATGCTGGAAACCCCACACAAGCTAGTGCCTGCCGGGAAAGAACACGAGATAAGCAGGATGAAATAATATGATAAGGAAAGTTTTGTGCCACACTGAATACTCATGTTACAAAATGGGCTTCTATATCATGTCACTTGGGTGGCCAAATTGCTTAGTACATTTTATTCCTCTGCTGATTTGATAATCCTGTTTAAAGAGGAATTTAGAATTCAACATGATTTTTTCTAAAAACAAACAAACAAACAAACAAACAACAAGAACAAAAAACGTAGGCCCTTCTTACTAGCTATTATCTTGGTCAGGAAAGTTTTAGAAACACTGTATTTGCTTCAGAGAAGAAATTGATGTTAGAGCAGAATCCTTAGACGTTGTGGCCCGTTTTGAACATACATGCATTGTGCTTCTCCTGAGTCTTAAAACATTTATTGTAGTTGATTGCAAATGAGCTATTGGATGTTGTATCCCAGGTGTTATTTCCCAGGCAGGAGAGCCTGGAGTCTGAAATTTTCAAGGGCCAGAATCCTATTTTGTGAAGAATGTTTTCTTGTGCTTAAAATTGTAAATTATGCTGAAAAACAGGCTTTGGGTTTCACCCGGTTTTGTCAGTGCTGGCAGAGGAGCAGGCCAGCCTGAACTACAAACACCGGCCAGGTAATTTGTATCAAAACATTTTGTAATTTTGTTATAGAAGGCTACAGGCTCTCTGTTCCAGTTTTTCTGGGAACCCACTTGCTCTACAGTGCTTTCTCTTCTCTTCCCCCCATCCTTACCCCAGCCCATCTCAAGTACTTTCCTGGGGGAATAAAGCAGGTGACTCCAGCCCATTTGCTGCCTGGAGGCAGTTTGCCTGGCACCCAACAGAGCAGCTGTCATCTGGGGCTTGTGGTTTCAGCAGCCAAAATTCTAAGACTTAGTCGAAATCCTCTAAATTTCATCTCAGAACTTTCATTGAAACAGCCTCAGAAAATGCATTCCATTCCTTTTCCTTTTTAGTCAGACTTAAGTTCACACCTTTCTTCCCCTTTAGTAACCTGCTTTTTCTCCCTTTGTTCTCAATACAATAGAAATCACTCTTTGGAAACAGTGTTTTTACTTGTTTGTTATTGAAACAGAATTTAGCTTTTTCAACCACGTGCAAAGATTTAACTACAGAAATCTGAACTTCTTTCTAACCTCCTAGGCCTCTGTTCAGAAAGAGCATTGATTATTTTTTTCCCTCCAGACTAGGGACTGGATGGACTTTGCCTTTTGGAGTCTCCTTTGCAAAACCTTTGTTTAACTTCTGCTTCCTTAGCTGCATTTTGGAGGAAACCAAAGCTTCTTTCTAAAGTCATGGATTTCAAGCCTTCTAACTCACTGGGTTCTTCCTGCTTCCAAATAATGGAAACTTATTCTCTTTGAATTTTTCATAGTCTTTGTTCCCATTTCTGTTAGAGTGCAGCTGCCTTTTGTTCTTCCATTTGCCTGGGCTCTTTTTCAGGAATTCTTAAGGTTTTTAGATTCTATGGATATCCCATTGAGAAAGAATGGCTATGGACCTTCTTCCCAGCAAAGTGCTCATTCATGCCTCTACAGGGACCTCAATATCTGCCAAGGAGGTCATTTACACTCAATCCTTAAAGTGTAAAAGATTCCACTGGAAATTTACACATAAGGAATATATTCAAATAAACTTGGAAGGAAGGTACACTGATTCCCTTGTATGAGAAAGGGAAAACAGTGTGTTTAGGATAAAAGAGAAGGACCCCAGATACATAGGGGAAAAGACATTGTAGGACATGACAGTGTTGTGAGTTTTACTTGAATGGTGGAGGGAGCGGTGACACATGTAACTCAAATTATTTGATTCTTAGAAAATCATAGAAATTGAATGCTGAAATAAACTTCTAGTTGGATTTGTTTATTTTACATAGGAGGCAATTGAACCAACAGAAGTTAAGAGACTGGTACAGGGTTTTACAGAAAAGTCAGCAACAGATCAGAACCCAGGTCTGCTAACCCATAGTCCAGGGTCCCTTTCCTCCTCCAATGTGGATCCATAGCTTCAAAGTTTTCCTTTTTAACTCTGTGTAAATTAGGCTAATGTTAACTTACTCCGCATTCTGCATGCACACCATACAGAAGGTTGATGAATAACCTACAGACATTGGGGTAGCTAGGAGAAGTCACCTTAGCATTAAAAATTAATTAGGAAATCTTCCTGAAGAGATAATTAAACAGACTGATGTCAACCTAATTGGCTCAAATTAATGAATGCAGATCTACTTAGATTTTTAAAATTTTATCTTTAAAATTTTGTTGATGTTTGTTTTTGACCCACATACATCTTCATTAAAATCACAGACGTATCAGAGGGCTCCCTTTCATTAGTCTCACAAAACCATTTTGAATGTCACTGAATGTTCATTTTGAATTAGGGATGAGATGTGTTTAGAATTCACCAAATGCCTCAACTAACTTAGGTCTTTGGGGACCAATAAAAACTTATATGCATTTTGCTCAGCACATTTCCCTTAACTCAGCATAACAATTTTTCATGGAGCTTAAATAATGCAAGTTTTTTTTTTCCTTTTATGTGCCCTTATGAAGATAAAGTATCTAAAACCACCCCAAATCCAAGGACCTAAGAAAGTAATTGTTTTATCTTTTAGCAGCATTAGAATGTATCAAATGAACAGTATTTGGACTGAGCATATGTTTGTTAATTCTGTGACTCTTCTGGGCTTGATATGGAGTGAGAGCATAGTAATAAAATCATACTTAATGTACTTTTCCTGTTATACTAATATCTGTACTATGTACTCTTATTCAATTCTCCATCAGTCTTATGAGACTGGTATTATGGAAGGGTTGCTACTTTCCCCACAGCATCCATCCTCCTGTCTTTGTGTAGCTGAATACTTGGCTATCTGAAATAAACACTATAGTTCCCAATCTCTCCTATAGCTAAGTATGGCCAAATGATTGAAGTTCTTGTTACAGAGATATGAGTATTAGTGCTGGATGCAACTTCTCAAAACAGGTACCCTTCTTTCCTTCTTGGCTGGAATACAGTTGTGATAAACGATGCTTAAGCAGCCATCTTGGACCACATAGGCAGCTATGTATTGAAGATGGTGGAGGAACACGCTAGGAGAAGACTGAGACCCAATGACTGCGGGGTGGCTGTCCCGACCCTGCTCTGCTTACTTTCAGACCTCACATATACAGTAGGGAAATCTTATTTGTCTAAGTCATTGTTATTTAGATTTTCAACCGAAACCAGCCCTAAATGGTATACTTGAGCTGTTCTGTCCCAATGGCGACGTGCTGTAAGTATGAAATGTGCAGTGGCTTTTGAAGATGTGTTTTATTATTTTGTTCTTTATTTTTATTTTTTTTAAGTTATGCATCCACTTGAAAGGGCATTCCTTTTTTTTTTTTTAAGTTTATTTATTTATTTTGAGAGAGAGAGAGAGAGAGAGAGAGAGAGAGAGTGAGGGAACAGCAGAGAGAGAGAGAGACAGAGAGGGAGAGAGAGGGAATCCCAAGCAGGTTCCACACTGTCAGCGCGGAGCCGGACGCGGGGCTCCGACTTATGAACCTTGAGATCAGGACCTGAGCCAAAACCAAGAGTCAGATGCTTAACCAACTGAGCCACCGAGGCGCCCCATAAATATATTTTTAAAAGATTGTAAAGTATGTCAATAATTTTGGTATTGTGCATGGAAATGGTAATATTTTGGATATGTTGGATGATTTTCCTGCTCCCTTGTGTGACCACTAGAAAATTTCATAAAAAAATGTGACCGCTAGAAAATTTTAAGTTACACATGTGGCTCACATTATATATTTATTGGACAGCGCTGACCTAGTGTTGCTTTGCTCTGTGTCTGTAGCTGCAGTAGAGAACAGGTGAAGTACCTGAGGCTGAGGGGAGCCATATAACTGCCCAAGTTCCCCTTTCAAGTAAATGGTGGGGCTGGCCTCAAGCTCAGGTCTATAGGAGCAGCCTCAGTCCTCCCACCCACTGTGGCATGGTGTAGATCAACCGATGTCATTGGGTTGTGGCACAAAAGAGGAACACAGACCCAAACACGAATTTATTTGTTTGCCTCTTTATTTATTTATTTGCTTATTTATATTTTAATTCCAGTGTAGTTAACATGTAGTGCCAAACACAAAGTCTGAAAAACAGGAACTGCTGGTTGCTTGAAGAGTTTTCCTGAGCGTCCTGCAAAATGTTTGTAATCGTGAGTTTTATAGTCTTATTTTCAAGTTGTGTATTTCCTGGCACAGAAAAGTAAGAGTGTGACCCACTGAAAAAGGAAATGAAGCACAATTTACCAAATGAGTCTGCTGTCTTTAATTTAGAAAGAAGACGTCTCACTTGCAACGTTGCCGTAGATGTCTCTGCCCCACAGATGACAGAGCTGGAGAATCTTGTGGAAGGTCTGTCCTTGCTGCTTTACCTGACTCTTCTGGAAACTTAAGGCCTCTAAGCTCTGTGATCTCAGATGCTTAGATGATAGCACATTCTATCTTGTGGCATACGTTCCCTTATTTTGTTGTTTATAGGTCTGGCTTCCCCAGGCCATGGCCTACTCCACAGCTACCAAGGGCATTCAGTATTATTTACACCTTAATTCACTGACCTCTTTCCCACCTCTGCTATGATAAAGGTAGTGGCTCTGCCCAGGCACCTCTTCTGTGGAAGTCTGGCACATTTTCCATTTGGAGATTGCCTGGCATCTCCAGCTTTCCGGATTTCTCCCTGAAGATAATGGTAGACAGGAAAACCCTGCACAACTGCGGTAAAGAGACATCAACCTAGCTATGTTCTTGTGGGTAGCCAAAGACTTCTCTTGCTTTTATTCACAGGGTCCTCCATTATTCTGCCCCAGGGCTAGGCAAGATGCAACTCTTTTCTTGAGGTTCGAAAAGATATAACACGGCCGCAGTCACCAAAGAATGAGATGTGATCGTTTTACTCTCTTTCTCTCTATGTAGAACGGCCACCACTGGCCAGCAATGGTACCCAAACCACTTAATTGCCTATGGAGCTACAGCATGAAGCTAACGAGCTGCTCATTACTGTACCCATTGCTCTCTCTTTCCTTCCTGTGGCTTGTTCCTGGTTTAGAAGCAGAATTAACAAGTTTTCTCATAAGAAGCATATCTGTCCTACAGCAGTCAGCTCTTTGAACATTTAACTTCATCTTCCAAATCATTACAAAAAACACTTAATGGCTCTGTGCCCAGGCCTGACCCCTGCAGATCCCATTTGCAATGACCGTCAAAGGCAGATGGATCACCACCAGTAAGTACTCTTTGCATTTGGCTTCCAAATATAGGAGTGGTTGGGCAACTGAGGGTCATTAGACTTTTCCAAATTAAATTCCTTCAAAGATCTATTTCTCTAATGCAACACAAGGACAGCATGTGCCCCTGACCGTGTATGCTAAGCTTAGAGAGACAAAATCCATGTTCTCATAGGGTACTTACTGAGGATAGAACGAGGAGACTGCCACCAACTGGTCTCTGAATATGAAGAGTATTCAATATTCACCATGTCCATTAAGTATCAAAAATGACGCTCAAAGCTGCTGCACATTCCAGCTCAGTGTGTGCCACCTTGTTTTCTTTTCAACCAAATCTACTTATAAGGTCTAGTTCCTGAATTAATTTACTCTGAGGAGGCTCTCTGTGTGTTCTTTGCTTTACATCAGGGGTCTAAATTTCATATACCTTGTAATGACAATGTAAAAGTGTGCAGTTGCTGGCTGCAAGGTATTAGGGAATTAAAAAGATTGTAATAAATTGGAGTTTTCAGGCTCACCTAGAAGACTGCAGATGTAGTTGTAAGAACACAAACATACTGCACTAGCCAAAGGACAACATGTCAGCTTAGATTCCACTGAAAAGAGACCAGTTTGTGACCTTGCCTTTAAATCAATTCATTATACGTCCTTTGTAGAGTCTGAACCCGAGGCTCAAATGCGGGGTGGGGAGGAGAGGTGGAGTGGCAATTATTTTTTTTTTACATCCTTCATGATTCTGATATCCTGTCTGCCCCTCTGGTTGAGAATAATCAAATTCAACATCAAACAATTCTCACATAAAACATATTGGCATCAAGGCACTCTCATTCCCATTTACGCTCATGAAGTGCTTCCCCACGTGTGTGTGTGTGTGTGTGTGTGTGTGTGTGTGTGTGTGTGTGTTGCTCCTAGCTGCAGACCTGGATCACATTAACAGAAATCTGGTGTGATCGGAAAGGAATCAGCCGTTTCTGGTTTTACAGCTGTTTGGAGACAAAGGCTGCCTACCTGCTGAATTTCAAGTACTTCCAGCCTCTCCCTATGGCCTTGTTTTGATAACACTTCCTTTCCGTGAATTGGGGGGTGGGGAGAAAGCACCCTCAGTTATTGCCAAGGCACTTAGGCCAGCCCGTTGTAGGCCTTTATTCTGGGTGTAAGAGAGGCAGACTAATTTCCTAATTTTGCCTGAAAGCTGTCAACAGAGGGCTAAGAAATGAATTGATTCTTTTCAGCTTGCTTTTCAATTAAGATATTTTCCTTTCCTTTTTTTTTTTTTTTTTTTCTTCATGACAAGCATTTATAGAGCAGTCCAGGTCGAAAGCTTAGTTGAGTTAGGTTGGGGTTAGTGAACAAGGCGACTGTGATAAAAGCATCCAAAGACTGCATGGAGTGTAATCCCAAGTTCAAATCTAGAGAAAAATACAACTAAAGACATACTTTCATTTGCTCAAAATATTCAACTGCCAGCTGACAGTGGTGATAGGACATTGTCCTTTAATATCCCTTTTCCCATATTGGTAGGATAATGGCACTTTTGAGTTTTAGTTGGGCCCATGGGCTCTAAGAGTATCTCAAGCCTCTCTTCCAGCTTAGTATGACACTGTGACTGAATTTTGGACAGCAAGATGGAAGAGGAAGTAATATGTACAATTTCTTGGAAGTTCCTTAAAGGGAGAAGGTGTCTTCCTTTCCCTTTTCTTCTTCCTGCTGGTTGGAAGTCAAATGGTGATGGGGGAAGCTGAAGCAGCCATCTTGGGCCATGAAAGGATTCTGGGAATAAACAGCATGCATGATGGAACAAAGAGGTAGGAAGAATGTCTGACATCATAGAGGGCTGTATCATCTCTGGTCCCCCTGGCTGTACATTTAAATGAAGAGAAGACACAACCTTCTGTCTTGTTTACATTACCTGGCAATGTGGGGGTGAGAGTGGGGAGACAGTTTTTCCCCCCATTGGTATAATTTTTTTAATTTATTTATTTAAATATGAAATTTATTGTCAAATTGGTTTCCATACAACACCCAGTGCTCATCCCAACAGGTACCCTCCTCAATACCCATCATCCACACTTCCCTCCCTCTCACCCCCCATCAACCCTCAGTTTGTTCTCAGTTTTTAAGAGTCTCTTATGTTTTGGCTTCCTCCCTCTCTAACCTCTTTTTTTTTTCCTTCCCCTCCCCCATGGTCTTCTGTTAAGTTCCTCAGGATCCACATAAGAGTGAAAACATATGGTATCTGTCTTTCTCTGTATGACTTATTTCACTTAGCGTAACACTCTCCAGTTCCATCCACGTCCCTACAAAAGGCCAAATTTCATTCTTTCTCATTGCCATGTAGTACTCCATTGTGTATATAAACCACAATTTCTTTATCATTCATCAGTTGATGGACCTTTAGGCTCTTTCCATAATTTGGCTACTGTTGAAAGTGCCGCTATAAACATTGGGGTACAAGTGCCCCTATGCATCAGCACTCCTGTATCCCTTGGGTAAATTCCTAGCAGTGCTGTTTCTGGGTCATAGGGTAGATCTATTTTTAATTTTTTGAGGAACCTCCACACTGTTTTCCAGAGCGGCTGCACCAGTTTGCATTCCCACCAACAGTGCAAGAGGGTTCCCGTTTCTCCACATCCTCGCCAGCATCTATAGTCTCCTGATTTGTTCATTTTGGCCACTCTGACTGGTGTGAGGTGATATCTGAGTGTGGTTTTGATTTGTATTTCCCTGATGAGGAGCGACGTTGAGCATCTTTTCATGTGCCTGTTGGCCATCTGGATGTCTTCTTTAGAGAAGTGTCTATTCATGTTTTCTTCCCATTTCTTCACTGGGTTATTTGTTTTTCGGGTGTGGAGTTTGGTGAGCTCTTTATAGATTTTGGATACTAGCCCTTTGTCCGATATGAGACAGTTTTTTTTTTTTTTTTATTACTCACAGCCAAATCTTTTCTAGACTCATACATAAGGTATCAGGTGGATACACAGAAGCATGGCTGGGACATTTGCATGCTATCCCTTTGAGGCAGAGAGGGTTCAAACGTCATTACTATTTCACTTGTGGGAAACTCCTGCAGGGAGGTTAATTCAGTTCTTCATCCCATCTTCTATTGGATCCCATGTTCCTTCCTTCCCACCTGGGTCTCCAGCAGGTGCACCTCTCACTTTTTATCACTACCACTCCTCATAATACTTAACTAAGTTCTGCCTTTTAGTTTTACATGCTTTGTAGACTGTGAGAATGTGGGGATGGAAAATGTCTCTTTTGCAGCCCCTTCTCCCACTTATGCAAAACAAAGCATAATTTAAATTTCAGACACTCCATAAACTCCATAACAATTAATTTGGAAGGCATTTTGAACCCCACCCATTATACCACTTCCCATGTTTTTGTTTTTGTTTTTTTTCACTCTCATCTTCAGACTTTCTGGTCTTTAGAGAAATGATCTTTGCAGGGGACTGAATTATAACACTATCTAAAATAGTGGCCCTCAACTTGAGGAGGGGGAAGACAGAACTTCAGGGAGTCCATCAACTCTGCAAAGTTTTATATGTGGGAATATGAACTTTGGTCTGGAGGGAAAGTACATGGCTTTCATCCAAATTTCCAGAAAATCATGACCCTCAGTGGCCTACAGAAAAAAAAAAAAAAAAACTTTGGCTAAAATGACACCTAAAATTGGTTGTTGGATGGGGGTAAGAGAAGGAACAAGGCCTATTTGGACAATGTAATTCATAAAGAAGGTAAACCCACAAACAAATCTAAATGTTTTATAAATCCAAAGTTGCTTTTTTTTTTTTTTAGGCTTAACTTTCTTTCCATGGTTTTAAGGAATGACCTTAATCCTTAATCCCAACTGAAGAGGCAACCAAACAGAAAAGATCAAACATACACTGGGAATAAACCGAAGCAATGCTTTATTGTGACCACAAAGCACCAGTTCACCAAGGCATTGACACACAGAGATTTGAACCAATGTCTCTTTGAACAGAGATGTAGCAAGCCCACTTTTTCAAGTTCTTAAAAACAAGTACTCAAACCAAGAATCCAACAGAGCATCAGAGCAATTAAAAAAATATTACACCATCATGAAGGAATATATATAAAAATACTCTGTACTAGTAACAAGGCTTTTTGATCTATAACTCTTGGCAAATTCCTTCAGAAACAAATTCGTATAAATACAAACCATAAAGTGAAAAAATGTTTTCTTCTTCGGAAACAAAGTGCCAATTTGAAAGTAAATCTATGCAGAAAATACCGTTACCCCCTATGAAAGAAGCTGAAGATGGAGGGACATCCCGAAGACACAACAGAGTTTCTCTTTTTCAGAGGTTCTGCTCCTGTAGGGGCCATGACGCACGATCGTCTCAAACATCGCAGTATATCCCAGTGAAACCTTAATAAGGTCAAGTGGAGGACCCTCTATAAAAAAGGGTGTCGGCAATTCCATCCAAATAACACAAGCTCTAAGGAGCAGAGGAATTCAAGGGAGACAGCAATCTTTCTTTTCTCCCCTTCCCCCAAGTGTTCTTGTTTTTAATCTCCCTACATCTGTAACCCAAAAGATCATTCAATTCAATCCTTTTTCAAGGATTCTGGGAAAGCAATTTGTGAAGAAAATCCCTTTGGTGGGGAGGGGTGTCTAATCATGTCAAAGATCACTCAATTTGACAAGATCCACCAGGAAAACCATCCTGTCTATAAGTTATCCTTGCTCCTCCTGGCTGAATTCAGGTCAGCCGATGGATTGCCTAGTCTATCCAATAGGATAACGTTTCATTTGACTGAAATTCTTTACATATACACATGTATGTATTCTGTTTACAAAGTTTCATCACATGAAACTAAATTATGTCATTATGTATTTTTTGAGGTCAAAGACCCCAACTTGACTGTACTATGAAGAGTGGTTCTTTAAATGCTTTGTCTGCAGAGGTTTAACATGATACTCGTAGATTTTCAGAGCAGGCCCCAGTTTTAACTGAAGTCCTGTCAACACGTCATTTCTTGTCATCAATAGCAGGGATTTTCCATCAATTTCCTACAATAGAAGCAAAGGATGAAAGCAACATGTAAGTCCAAATCCAAAGTTCAAAAGAAAAGACGTATTGATTGTCTCCAAGCTAAAAACATTACTTTTTTATTTATGCCAAATGGAAAAAATGGACTCCTCTATTTTTATGTTCCATCTTCCACTTTTATTTTTGGATTAAATGCAATCCATAGCTGATCTTGTTGTCAAGACCACATTGCTAAAGTTGCATCTTAAAAAAATGATGGCGGACTTGGTATGTATACTTGGTAGGGATCAAAGATATTGTTTCTGAAAGAGATAATGACACTTTCCATTTATAAAATATATTAAAGTTTATGCGGAATTTCTGTGTACTTAATTTCCTAAAACAACTATAAATTAGGACGGGCAGGGATTATCATAATTTTACAGGCAAACACAAGGAGCAAGGTGTGAAGATCAAGAAGTTAGGCAAAGGTAACAGGATTTGAACTCATCTGCCTACAGCCAAAGCCAATGTTTTTTCCATAACTCCTTTCTGTTTCGCTTGACACTTGCAAGTAAATATGTGTGGTATAGATGAACCAATGGGGCCATAGAGTCCTAGGTTTTCTGGAGTCTTGTTAATCACAACAATGGACAATGGAAAAATGATATACTTTCGGTGAACTTCTTTCCTGTCCTTTAAAAGAAGAACCATCCTGCCTCAACCCGAAAATCAACCTCTCGTGTTGCAGGTCCTACCATGCTTCCTCTCAGTGGATCCTCAAGATTCCAAATAAGGTAGTGAGGGACAGGGCTCTGCCCCTGTTCTCTCGGAGTGCACTTCCCACACCCTTTAGGTACCCAACCAGAGTGTCCTGGAGACCACAAAGCTTGGAGGTGAAATACAAACAGGTTTCCCATCAAAGACATGAGGATCCCAAATACAGAAAATGGTTTGGAACTTTTGGAAAGAGATCACTGAGAAGGATGCTGAATGCCACCTTATTTTGGTTACTTATTATTGTGGGGACAAGTGAGCTGGCTCTTAGGGGACCTGGACCCAAGAGATGGACCAACTGTGCATGTTAGGTAAGCTCTGACATGTCTGTACCCACCTCTCCCACTGATGGACAGACAAGGGGACATGGTGTATAACTGTAACTCTACAAAACTGTGACTCCTTCCTACAATGATCCCTAGAACTCCAAATTCCCTTGTGTTTTGCCAGACTGTGAAGAACATGTGCTTTGCACATCTCTGTGTGTGGAGAAACAGCACTGGGCTAGTGGGCTGATGAAACACTCACTTTGTGACCTGTAAATCCCTTCCTCCTCTGTCTCCTTGGTTGGCAACGTGGGGATTTGGGGTTTCTGACAGGATTCCATGAGATACTATTCTCGCAAATGCTTCCTGAGCTATAAGTTATACAATCACTTGTCATTACTCCTCAACAGACCCATCCATGGTCCTCATGTCATTTGTCAACCACCTACCATGAACCAGAGCAGAAGGACAAGGAATTACTTATAACCGCTCTGTGGTGTTTTTGAATTCTGGAAACCCTTATTTTGCCGATTACTAGAAAAAAAAGATCTCACATTAATTTGTGAGAGACAACTATTCAAAAACATGGTGTATAAAGCAGTTAGTTGACAGGGCAAGAGTGAAAAATTAGATGAGGACATAGGAATGGACGCTAACCCTCAAGTATTTTCTTCTCCTTAAGCAGCTAGCAAGCCCAAAGACTGCCCCTCAGTAAAACCCGTAAGCATAAAAGTTTGCAGAAGAGCTTTTGACATGCGGAAACCACAGCAGCAGTTCTGAAGGCTCTGTGAGGTCACAGGAATCTGAATCACAGGTTCCTTCAAAACTCGCAGTCTATCTTAGATTGACGGAGATGAACACTGATTCACTTGGAATGCTTTATAAACCAGCAAAGCCCTTCCTGCTCTCCAACTTTCCTTTGTTGTTAAATGACAATGAAGTATGAGCAAATGCTCATACTTAACTTTGTACATGTTTTAAACAGGCCTCAGGAAGAGATGACACTGCTTTCATTTCTACACAACAAGAAAACTTCCTCGACTAACTGAAAGTGAATTTTTTTTTTTTTTTATCTTTGCTGGCAAAAAACTCCTTCTACAACTCAGCATTTCCGTCAGAAGCCAAGTATGTCTGTGAAAGATGCTGAAATTTGGATTTTATTTAAGACAAAATAGAAAATCAAGTTTCATGCTCCAATTTGATTTTCCCTTTGTTCAGTAGCCACACTGAAGTTCACCTCACACTAGCAACGGTAAAAGAAAGCTCCATCTGGCAATCCTCACTTTAAAAATTTGAAATGAATCTAACTCATACATACAACAAAACCTTCCTCTTAAGCCATGACTACAGCAGCTCAAATGAACGGCAGTGGAACACGACATAATGGGAACGTGAGCTTCCAGGTCAAGCAAACTGTTGTCCAAACCCTGTCTCCACAACTTATTGTGTGACCTTTGGTAAAGTAAAGGACTTGTCTTCCCTGAGCCCCGGTTTCCTCACTTGTAAAATGGAAATAAGCCCCTGAAGGATTCTAGAGATTAGAAATAAATCATTCATGGAAGGCACCTAGCACAGTGCCTGACATATGGGAGATTTTCAATGACTACCAAGTGGAAATGCAAAGGCTTTGAGAGAAACAGGATGTGTTCCAATTCCAAATCCATCTACTGCTTCCTTTCTGGAAGCGTGCTCCCTGCCTGAATGCTACCCGTTGCCAGAGGGATGCAGGCATATTCCTGTTCAACTTCAGAAAATTCGGTAAGATTAAAAAAGCTCAAAGACTACATCAAAAATTTTGTCTCATAAAAATTGCAAACACAGAAAAGTTCCTTGATTAAGGAAGCAAATCATTTGTTACATAACTTCTATAAAAGACTGGGATGCAAATGAAATCCGAATTTTGCCAGTCAGCATGGTGTACTAGAATGAGCATGAGATTGGAAACTGGAAGACAGAGTTTCTGATGCAGACTCCACCAGTAATTTTCCACAAGCAACCACTCCTCTATACCCCAGTTTGTTTATTAGTATAAATGAAGGGGTTGGAGTGTGACCAGATCCAGTTAAATAAATAAACATTAAAAAACATCCCATGATTTTGCATATACATCATGATTAAAGTCAAAACAAAGAGATAATTCACATTTTGGGATCCTGTTTACATTCCTGTGTTAAGGGATAATCATTTGTCAGTTTCAATGAAGCTTTGTACATTGCTTCTGTCTTCCTGAAAGAGTAACCAAGTACCTGTTGGGCAATAATATTCATGCAAAAAAAATGTCTGCATACTTAAGAAGCTCGAGCAAGTACTCTTGCATGGAAGTAAGGTTTAGAGATGATAGGTGTAAATTTCCAATGAGGGCAAGACCCTTGATCTAAAAATAAATGAGTAGGCTCCTTAGATGTTACAGCTCAGTAGATAAGCATGTGTTTTAGAGTAAGACATTATTTTATTGCTTATTAGGTGGGGCTGGGCAAGTTAATCTCTCTAAGCCTCATTTCCTTATCTATATGATGGAGGGAAAGTAGCTACTGTATTTCACTGCTGAAAGGATTACTGCAATAACATACGTGAAGCAGAATGCCTGATACCTACAGAATACTCAATAAATGCTAGCTATTAAAAAAAGTATATAAAAAAATCTTAACCCATTTACTGTTCACTCTTTCTCTCTGCGAACACTAATCTACACCTTGATAGCTTTTTCATTTGAGCCTAATTGTGATATGGTCCGTTGGAAATGTATGGGAAGAAAGATGAGGTGGGAAGAGAAAAGAGAAAGAGGCTAGGAAGAGAAAAAGAGTGGCCGTCAAGCAAGAGGCAAACCGGTTAATAGCAAGGAAGGACAAGGAATAAGTCAAAGAGAAGTCAATGGGCTTTATGATGGTGAGACCCTGCAACTAACTCAGAAAGCCATATTTGTGGTGGTGGTCTCCACCCCCTATACAGTGGAGAGGAAATGAAAGCTCAGTTTAGACCAGAAGACCGGCTAGAAGCCAAACTCCGCTGCTTCCTAGTGTCTTGCATTAACATCTGGCCCATTATTTCTTTCCTCTGGGAAATGAGAGGTTTGCACTAAGCTGGTTTCTGTCCATTCTGCTTTAACACACTCTCAGATTCCAACTCTGTCTTTGATACGCATCAGACTCACCAGCCTTATAGGGAAGTCTCCCCGTGAAAGAACAAAGCACAGACTCCTTACCAATGACGTGGAGGAATCTGATGAAATAGGTTTCCTTTTTCCACTTCGGTCTTCCCCCTCACATTTTCTAGAACTTTCTTTGTAACAACTCTCTTGCCATTCACTATCTGGCTACAAGTGGTGACCAGTCTGAAGTTTCCCATTCCACTGCTTACAAAGGGTAAAAATGTTTCAGAGGAAGGGGGACTTGTTCTGGAGCCCAGGGATACAAACGTGGAAAATCCTGTGTCCAGTATGGGGATTACATCAAAGAAGGAGGAGTGGAATCTTCTGGCCCTACCCATATGACCAGTGGAAAAATAGTCCCATGAGAAGTGGTCTTTGTCTTCAAAGACATTTTGAAAGCCACAGTGTGGCCTCTCAAACCATGGTTCCTCTTTCAAACAGTTTTTGTCCCTGCTGAAGTCCCCTTTATCTTCCATTTTGATGCGGTTTCCTCTGGACTTGTCATAGTTGTTGCGTTTCTTGGCATCAGACAAGACCGCATAGGCTTCTGCTACTTGTTTGAATTTCTCTTCAGCTTCCTCCCTGTTTTTTGGGTTCTTGTCTGGATGTACCTGAAGAGCTAACTGGTGGTAAGCCTTCTTAATATCAGAAGGGGAAGCATTTTGAGGCACTCCTAGTACTTTGTAGTAATTCACCATGTTTCTTTAAAAGACCTTTCCTTTCCAAGACACAGAGTTTGTTTTCAGAAGAATTTCCATATAATTTTGGAAAGGAATATGGTGAACTACTCAAGTCTACACCAAGACCGTTTGAATCTCATCACATGGTTGTTGGGACAAACTCTCCTCTGGGGAAGAAATTCCTCTTTGGTGTCCTCTACAATTCCACCCTCTCCATCGGCCCTGATCCTGCAGCTCAATGTGGGGGAGTGACTATGAGCTCAACATTATCAGCCAATGACTCCCAGCTGATGCTGTGCTTGCCTTGCATTCCTATTGGTGGAAAATTTGAGATGGATAATATACATATTAGGAAGACTTCACCTAGTTTAAGAAACCAACACTGAGCAGCTTGTCTACAGGAAAAACAAAACAAAACAAAACAAAACAAAACAAAACAAAACAAAAAACTGTTTATGTGGCTCAGAAAGAAGTCTACCTTATTTGTTAAAGTAATAGTCAGAACCAAAACGGGTCTTGACCTTAAATCAGAAACAAAATCCATTTTGGCTCATTGTGAGGGCTCATGCCTTCAGTGACTTAATGGGTATCTCTGTGTTATTTAATATTTGTTGCTGGCACAAAGTGGGTGATAAAGGAGCTCTATTAAAAAAAAAATCTTGTACACATTTCTGATGAAGGAAAAAGAATGAAACTCACTTCATCAACTGAGGAAACTGGGTTACAGAGATGTCTGCCTAGATTTAAAACAAAACAAAACAAAACCCAGAATAGATATAAGGAACAGAATTAGAAGTGAAGGCTTCCCATGTATGGTCAGATAAGGCTTCTTCACTTCAGCTATCTTTTAAAGTTAGCCTTTTTGAAACTTATCTCTGGACTTAAAAACAAAACTAAGTAGCAGCATCACAACAGGAAATGCTTTAAAAAATGACTTCGAGGGGCGCCTGGGTGGCTCAGTCGGTTAAGCGGCCGACTTTGGCTCAGGTCATGATCTCACAGTCTGTGAGTTCGAGCCCCGCATCAGGCTCTGTGCTGACAGCTCAGAGACTGGAGCCTGCTTCAGATTCTGTGTCTCCCTCTCTCTCTGACCCTCCCTCATTCATGCTCTGTCTCTCTCTGTCTCAAAAATAAATAAACAATAAAAAAAAATTAAAAAAAAAAATGACTTCGAGGCTCAAGTGTAGCAAGGCCTGTTGGTGGCTCTTTTTTCCAGGACACACAACTACACATTTCTCAAGATTTCCTTGCAATGTGGTATGACCATGTGACCACGTTCTGGCCAATGACAGATGAAACAATGATGTGTTTCTATGTGCACCTGGCCCATAAAACCGCCTACGTGTGCCCCTCCTTGCACCTTACCTTTATGCCAACTGGATGTCAATGCCTAGATGATCCTGATCTTGCTGAAGATGACAGAGCCTCCATCAACCTGGGTTCTTGAATTATAGTGAAGGAGAACACTCCCAAGACCACCTTGGACTATTTACATGAATAAGAAACAAACTTCTACTCGGGGTGCCTGGGTGGCTCAGTCGGTTAAGCCTCTGACTTTGCCTCAGGTCATGACCTTGAGGTTTGTGGGTTCAGGCCCCACATTGGGCTCTGGGCTGACAGCTCAGTGCCTGGAGCCTGCTTCAGATCCTATGTCTTGCTCTCTCTCTCTGCTCCTCCCCTACTCATGTGCGTATACGTGCGTGAGCTCTCTGTCTCTCAAAAAAATGAATAAACATTAAAAAAAATTTTTTTAAAGAAACAAAATTCTATAATTATGCCATGACACATGTTTTCATCTACTTGGGACAGCAGTTAGTAGAATACACCATTTCTACAACTTCACCTTTACTTCTAGAACCTTCTATAATGTCACTAACCAGAAGACTACAAAACCCTGCAACACTTAAAAATCTAAAATTCTATCTCTCACTCCTCACTCTCATTACACCCACTTTCACATTTCAAATCCACTTTTTCCAAGGTTATGAGTCTCCTTCAGGCTCTTCCTTTGTATCAAGTCTGCACCCCCCGGTTGGCACTGGGAACCATTCTTTTATATGCCCTCTCAAACTGCCCTCTTAGGCTATTAGCCATCCACTGTGCCCATGCCACAAGCACCCCATCCAGGAGCAGTGTAGCAATCCAGCTTCTCTGACTCCTATACCTGGTGCAGCTGGGAAAAAAAAATCAAGACGCTGTGAAGATGAAACATTAGATGTGGGCACTGTGCCGGTCTCAGCTGGGTCAGTAAAAGTCCTCAACAGTTCTGGGTATCCTCAATCAGATCTCTCTCCCATTCCCCATGGTGGTCGCTCTTAATGGTCACTGCTTTCCTCTAGTTCCTTACTAAACCTCTCCCTGTCCTGTCCACTCCAAGCACAGGAGCTTGTCTCTTGTTTAGCAAAGGAAATAGAGACTGTCAGGAACTCCCTTACTGTCCCTGGGGACAAGGGCTATCTTAGCTAGATCGGTATACATCCTCACCTATGTCCCTGGAGCACAGGAAGGATAGAGGAAGAACAGGAAGGACAGGAGAAGATATCCCTGTCTTGCTCAGAATTAATCCCTTCATATTCTTTTTAAAACAACAAAATAAAATATCTGAATATTTTATCGACCAAACTGAATGAAGTGAACCATGTATATTATGGCCGACATTACATTTTATTATGGTAAAATATATGTAACAGCAAGTAGGCCATTTTAATGAACTGTTTTTAAGTGTACAATTTAGTGGCATGAATGTATTTACAATGTAGTGAGATCATCGCCACCATCTATTTTCTAAACTCTTCCATCACCTCAAACAGAAACTCTATTAAGCAGTAACTCCCTCTGCCCCCAGTCCTTAATAGCCCCTAAGTTGCTTTGTGTCTCTATGAATAATTTGCCTGTCTTAGATATTTCATATAAATGGAATCATACAATATTTAATTGGTTTACTTCACTTAGGAGAGTGTTGTCAAGGTTCATCCATATTGTGGCATGTGCCAGAACTTCATTCCTTTTTATGGCTGAATAATATTCTGTTGTATGTATATACCACGTTTTGTTTATCCATTCATCTGTTCATAGACACCTGGGTGGTTTCCACCTTTTGGTTGTTGTGAATAATACTGCAGTGAATATTTGTGTACAAGTATCTATTTGAGTCCCTCTTTTCAATTCTTTGTGGGGAATTATTGAGCCATATGGTAATTCTATGCTTAACTTTTTGAAAAGCTACCAAACTTTTCTACAGCGGCCGCATCATTTTATATTCCCACCAGCAATACATGAGGGTTCCAATTTCTCCTATCCTTGCCTTTCCATACTCTTTGATCTCATCCTTTTCCTTATCCTCAGGGAGTTTGCTTTATTTAACTGTCCTCAATTTCATTGAATTTTAACCTAATTCTTTTGGCTACTTTCCTGCATGTAAATAAGTTTGAGTGTCTCCTCTCTCTGAAAAGAGCTCTCATGTCTATATACTACCACCACCCCTACCCCCACCTACTGGTTCTACCTCCACTTGCCTATCTCCTGTTCATTCCTCAGCTTGGAGGAAAGGGTCCTCCACCTCAATAGTCACCAATACTCCCCCACCCCCAACTCCACTGAAACCCCACCATCATTCGCAGACTCCACTGGGGCTTCACCTTTTTGAGGAATTTGACCTTGTCAATCATTTCATTTTTCTTAAAACTTCCTCCTTCATTGGTTTCTGTACAACCCCTCATTACTGGTTCTCTCCTCACCTCCCTGACTTCTTTCTCAGTTGCTTTTCATAGTTGCCTTTTTTGTCCCAACCATTAAAAACCTTGGTGTTCCCCAGGGTGCTGACCTTGACCTTTTTCTCCCCCCCTTCTATATGCCTCTCTCATTCTCATCCTTCTTGTGACTGTTGATGACCTCATATCTCTGCCCCTAGGTCTTACTCTTCCCTTGAACCATCTGCTAGATATGTCCACCTGGAGGTACTACAGGCCTTCAGATTTAATGTGTCCCAAACTGTGCTCATTTTAGCCCTTTTACAACTTACCTCCCACAAACATCCTAGTTAATGGCACCACTTTACAACCCACCCAATCTGGAAACTTGGCAGTCACCCAAGTCCCGTTCTTTGCCATCTGTGGGCAGTGAGCTCGGTCTTGGGTTACAGCAGAGAACAGAGATGGGACAAATCTTCATCCTCTATTGCCAATGATCCACTAAATTCTTCTGGCCATCTTCCCATATTTTCGAAGCCATCTTTTCCTTTCCCCAGTGGAATTATTACAGCCAGCTTTCCCACCTTCCATCTAGTTGTCCTCCAAGCCACATTCCACATTGCCGCCAGACTGATCTTTCAAAAACACAAATCTCATCCTGGCACTCACTTCCCACTTAATATCTTTCCATGGTTTCCCAGTGCCTTTCAGGTCAAGTCTTCCGTCTTCCAGGCAAACCAGACTGTCTGTACCCTGGACCCCGGTTTATCTTTCAGGCTTATCCCTTGATGTTCCCTGCTCCACACCTCTAACTACAAGGTACTTGGCATTCTCAAGATAAATCATACTTTTCTCGTGTCCTCATGCCTTTGTATTTGATCTTCCCCTGCCAGGAATATTCTGTGCTTCCTTCAAATGGTTCCCACACCTACAATCATTTCAGGTGGTTTGTTAAAGTAAAATAATACTTGTAATGATGAGCACTAATTACTTCAACAGTTTTATATTTATTTTAATAAGCCTTAGAAAAAGCTACAGTAACTATTGAAACAACTGAACAAGTGAATGAGACAAAGAAGCACCATGAATGTACCTGGCTATGTGATAATGTCTTATAACTGGTCTCATTTCAAATAAATGACTTAAACAACCATTTGGGATTTTGGGTTTATAGAAATATATTCTATTTCAATCAAAAATTCAAATGGTTTCTTCCTTATCAGTTTTGCTTTCAATTCTCTTGGCTATTTTCTTATTGTTAGCGTCATCCACTGACTTTTTAACTATTTCCCAAATATTGGTGGACTGGAAGGACACAGCGGCAGAATCTGAGTTGCCACTTCCTCTGTTGATTATGTTATAAAATATTTTAAGCATTTCAGGAGCCTTCAACTGTAAAGAAATACCAGGTGTCAAAGCACCTTAAATATTTTCAGTAGTTGGTATTATAAAATGCTTAAAAAGTAATAAAAGTGATTTCTAATTTGTGGGGACTTAACTAATCTAACTCAGAGCTGAATGTACCATGGAGCTAGTGAAGCTTAACTTTTGCCTTAGTAATTGTGTATTCATATTTCCTAATTTTTCTCCACAAGGAGGGCTCTTAAAATTGTAAAAAGCTTCCCAAAACCTAGATTGGTCCTGGGTCTAGTTAGAAATATCCACCAGAATCACTACAGTTGAAATCCATCTGGCAATGACTTCGGCCACTATGCTCAGAGTTGCTCTGATTGGTCTCCCTACTTGACTGCTCCATTTGGAAATAATGTTATTTGGCAATTCGTAGCAGTGAGAATTTGTATTCATATTTGTTAAGTCAGTGGCTTCAGAAAGTTAGCAAATAGCCATCTGAAAAGAAATGCATTCCAAATGAATGGTTTAAACAACAGTTGGGCATTTCAGAGTAAAATACTGCTCTTAGTCATGTGGTTTGGGGACAGTGAGGAGATAATAGAGTAAAATTAATTTGTCACCGTGAATTGCACATTACATTGTTATGATACTCTGAGGAAAAAAAAATCTCAGTGATACATATTGTTCTAGAAACAGAATCACCGATGTTACTCACTTGTAAGCTTGAGGAACCTGAACAATAGGAATTATAGGACACTGATTGAGTGGCAGACTGCTGTCTTCCAACTCCTTCATATATAATGTGACTATGTGAGTCAGACAGACAAAGACACGGAAGTGCAGTGACTACATGACGAGCGGCAGAGCTGGCTGTGACCCACATGAGGGTCCAGTCTGAGTGGTGATGAACCGGACTGCCAGAATTCCTTAAATGGCAACTAAAAGCACTGTCAATAGAAATGGCTTCACACCGGAGAATGGTGCTCATTTAGCCTTCAGAGTCTGACAGAGTAAACCTTATCCTAAATGTTCTGTGAGGAAAGCGGAGATGCTTTTGAGTAAATTAGTCAGAGGGTTCTCTTAAAAACCAATGCTAGGAAAGTAGAAGTCCTTTTACTTCATAAGTACCTTTGACTCTTGAAAACCAGGCAACTTCTATCTAAGGGCAAGTGCCATATCATCTAGTCACCAAAATTCAACACTGTATAGCCAATATCTCAAGTGGTTTTGCGCTCTGTGCTGTGCATTGAAAGCATACTTCATCAAGGCCGGTTCTAAACTAATACCTGACTATTAACGCAGCAGCTTGAGCAATATTCTGCTTGTTTACATCAACATTCACTTTATAGAAACCTGTGTCCTAGAAAGGGCAGACTCTTCAGGATCCTCCAGTGATCAATATCAATCAGGAGAAAAGAAACTTGGAGTCATGGCTCTAACTAAAACTCTTCACCACAGCATGAGAGATCTGTCTGCCAGAAGACACCTGGGAAAATAGTCACCACACCATGGTGTCCATAGGAAAGAGAGCACTGACAGAGTTGTCATCACTGTGTCCTCCACTAAGGACTCCCACTGCCTCCTGTTCTTATGGGTCAGTGAACCCTCTGGAACACTATGTTAATGGGGCCAGTGAACCAAGAAAGAGTGAGTGGTATCACTGGTCTTAAAGGGGACTGACCAGAACAGTAAACAACCTGAAACACACATACACTACTGACACTGGGTCATCCTGGGTGGGGCAAGGGGCTAGGCAGGGGCTTAGACCTTCCCTCCGGACAGTTCTTTTGGCTTACAGTTGTGGCTTACGCAGAAGGGTCAAAACAATTTTACAGAAGAAAACTTGATAGAGATCACTGTACCAGAAGGAAACTTAATGGAAACCATTGTCATGTGGCAGTGCAATGTGTCTGCACAGGGAAAAGGCAGTCATGCAAAAATCACCAGCTTAACCAGATGCTTCATACCCCAGGAACATGGGACACCATTTCTGCCCTTTGGACAAACCTTACTCAATGGCCTGACATCTTCCAAGGAGGCATGCTTCTAGAAAGCCACATCTGTGTCTGGTTGCTACAGCAACAGAATATCCAGTATGGTACTGTGAGGCCATATCACGAAGATGGATAGCTGAAAGTCAGCCCAGCTGAAGGTGGACATGTCTGGCATCAATGTCACTATTTTAGCCAGCGCTAAGTTCTGATCACAGTTCTGGAGGCTGGGAGTGCTCACAGTGCCAGCATGGGCAGGTTCTTGGTGAGGCCCTCTTCCTGGCTGCCAGGCGGTATCCTCTTGCTGTACCCTCACATGGCAGAGAGAGACAAGCGAGCTTTCTGGTATTTTCTTTCCAGGGCACTCATCCCATCACGAGGGCCCTATGCTCATGACCTCATCTAAATCTGATTATTTCCCAAAGCCCTCCTAATACCATCATATTGGGAGTTAGGGTTTTAACATATGAGTTTTGGGAGGGGCACAGACATTCAGTCCATAACAGTCGGCCATGAAACTAAGCTCCCCACATTATTGACAACTGTACTATCCTTTCCAGACTTGCTCTTTCCAAAGTGGTTTAGAGGGTACTCTCCAGTCCTGTCCTGCTACTGTCCAATGGCAAGGCAAAGCTTTCTTCCAGGAGATTTCACACTGTGGCGCTTCTTATTGTTTCTTAGCTGCTGAGACCTGGAAGATGTACCTGGAAGGGACATGCGTTTGGGCTGGGGGTGGTCTCAGTCTTCCCATCTAGGATGAACTTGGAGAGTGACTGCTGACTTTTGAGATTCACTGCAGGAAGATCCTTGGAGGTGAAACATGAATCCTTCTTCTTCTTCTTTTTATTTTTTATTTTTTAATGCTTATTTATTTTTGAGAAAGAGTGAGAGAGAGAGAGTCCAAGTGGGGGAGGGGCAGAGAGAGAGACACACACAGAATCCAAAGCAGGCTCCATGCTCTGAGTTGTCAGCACAGAGCCTGATGCAGGGCTTCAACCCATGAACTATGAGATCATGACCTGAGTCAAAGTCAGACGCTCAACTGACTGAGCCACCCAGGTGCCTCAACATGAATCCTTCTGAGGCATGATGATGGAAGAGGCAGGCTAACATAGTAAAGGATCCTGATCCTCAGTTCTCATGGAAATCACAGCAGCTACTTGTCTTATCAGCGGGGCCTGACCAGTGATTCCCTCCTTTCCCTTCTTCTACCTCCTTTAATGAGAGGAGGGAAGATGACGATAATTACACACAGGATGAAGATGGGGATTACTTCCAGAGAATAATTCAAGGCAGACTCTTTCCAACCACCCTTCCATGAGAATGAAGGAACTCGAGCTTCTAGACCATTTCTCAGGCTCCTGAGTTGGGTTCAGCACAGTAGCAGGATGATGCCCTTTCCCCCTTGAAGGACTTCTGAATGAAATGCTTTGGGAGAATTTGTTCCCTTTTGCCTCCCAGTGTTGCTGGTACCACAGTGATGTCATCCTTGGGAGAAAGGGCCTGCTCCTGGGCCAAGCTCAGAGCTGGCCAGCTCCATTCTCAGGTCCTGCACAGAATCTGGAAGGCCCAAAGGACACCCCCCTCTGCCCCCAGTCTGGGACATCTGCCTCTGAGGAGTCTGAGTAAAAATGCAATCTGAAAAACACTTTTGGGCAGCTGGGAATTTGGCCAAGAGACCTTTTAGCTCAGTCCTTTTTTTGGTTAACCTTTCACAATATTGTTTAAATTTAATTTTGGAAGGGAGTTATTCAACTGTAATGACACAAATGGATATCACTCCATTAAAACCGAAAATAAAATACGTTCCAGCCGATCAGCCTTTGCTTTTCAACCTGAGCTATTCTCCCCCACAATTTTATTATAAAAATTTTCAAACATGAAGTTGTAAGAACTTATATAGTGAAAACCCTTGTGACCATCACTGAGATTCTACAATTAACATTTTCTATACTTGCTTTATCATGTCTGTCCATCTACCCATTCCTCTATCCAACTGTCAATACATATTTGATGCATTTCAAAGGAAGTTGCATAAATCAGTATATTTCTCTAAATATTTCAGCTTGCATATTCCAAATTGTTTAATTTTTTTATAGTTCTTTTGATTTTGAAGTAAAAGGTAGACGCTATGTAACACACAAATCGGAAACATCATAAACCTGTGCATATGCAGTGCATCTACTGATGCGTATACGTATAATCCAAACCCTCATCAAGACACGAAATGCTATCATCACCCAGAAAGTTCCTTTGTGCCGCTTTCTAGTCATTCTCCACTCCCACCTATACAGAGGCAACCACTGTTTTAATTCTTGCTATCAATGATGCATTTTCCTGTTCTCAATCTTTATCTAAATGGAATCGTGACGGTCTGAATGTTTGTGTGTCTCCCAAATCATATGTTGAAACCTAATCTCCAGGGGGTAGTAAAGGTAATTGGTGATAGTGTTAGGACGTAGGGCCCTTGGGATGTGATTATAAGGATTAGTGTCCTCACAAAACGAGCCCCAGAGAGCTCTCTCATCCCTTCCTCCATCCAAGGACACAGCTAAACGACAGCTGGCTAGGAAGAGGGCCCTCGTTAGACACCCAGTCTGCAGTCTCCTTGATCTTGGAATCCCCAACCTCTAGAACCATGGGAAATGAATGTTTGTTGTTTATGCCACCAGTTTCTAGTATTTTCGTTATAGCATCCCAAATGGACTAAGATAGGCACTCTTCAGTATGAACTCCTGAGTGAGGGTTCTCTTACTCAGTGGGATCCTTTGAGACTCATCCAAACTGCTCTACATGAGTAGTAGTTAGTGTGTGTGTGTGTTACTGGGTGGTATTCCGTTGTGTGACTATACTACATTCTCCCACTGATGGACAGTTAGGCTTCCAGGTGGGACAATTATGAATAAAGCTACTGAGAACAGTTTTGTACAAATCTCTTATGCACATATGCTTTCATTTCCCTTGTGTAAATTCTCAGGAATGAAACTGCTGGATCATGGGGTAGATGTCTGAGTATTTTACACCGCCCCCAACACTGTAGGAGAATGTGTTTGTTCTACATCCTCATGAACATTTAAATTTATTGATCTTTCTAATTTTAGCTATTCTGATGAGTGTGAAGTGATTTAAGCAGCTATTTTGGCAAATTTTCCAAATTAATGACAACAACAAATAGACACACATACAAACACACACACACACACACACACACACACATGCACACACACGCACACATATATACATATGTAGAGAGAAAGTGAGGGAGGGTGGGGGAGAGAGAAAGAGACAGAGATTAAGAGAGAAAGAGGGAGAGACAGAGATCAGGTTTGAGAAAAATATTGAAGGAGATTTAGAGATTTATATATTAATATATTAGAAAAGTTTACCTACCCAAACCCAGCGTAGAGAATAAGAGATGGCTAAACAGATATGGAAAAAGCAGCCAGACACATTCTTCAACTTATAATTCTATCAATTATATTACAATACTTAAAAAGTAAATTTAATGCTTAGAAAACTTCATCCTTCACTGATTGGGAGATAGGATCTCTGTTTCCCTGCAGGGCTGGTCTGGTGTAGACCAAACATGCCCCCTCAATTTGCTTCCTCATGGTCAAGGCCCTTTGAGCACCATCCCTACAGAGCTGGCACAGCCTTAAAAATGGAGTCCGAAATCATGCAGACAATGGAGAGGGGCCCTGCTTCTCTTTCCCTCTTTCCAATACCAACCCTGGACCTGAGAGAAGAGAATTAACAATCTGGGGGCAAAAACATTGCGCAGGGCCTACCCCAGGCCCTGTGCATACACAGTCCTTTAATCTTTACACCACTACCCTATTGAGTGAGGCATTGATGGCCGCATGTTGTGGACATGAAAGCAAGACTCAGAGAGATACAGTAACTTGCCCAAGGTCACGCAGAGTTTAACTCTAAATCTGTACTCTTTCCCCTCTACCTTGCTAAGCACCCAGAAAGCAAACTGGAGGGGGCTTACTAGCTCAGTTGGTGCTGAGGCCAGTAGTACATGGTGCTGCATGTCTCTAGTCAGATCCATCCCTCATTTTCCTTTCTTTTCTGTTTTCTCCTTTCCAGGGTGTCTGTGTTGAAGGGAGGGCTGTCCCATCTTTCAGAAGGTGCAGATGTAAATGAGTTTTAGCCCTCCTTCCTGCAGCTGTGACTGTGTCCCAGGGCTTGGGGCTTCCTCTGGCAGGAACGAATCATTAGCTTGTCACTTTCCTTCTGCCCTTCCCCACCCTCCTCAGTATCTTAGGGTCTGGTATGATCAGCGTGTGATGTGGAGGACACGCACAGACTCACAGATCCCTCACTGCTCACTGGTCCTCTCCCCCCTCATTCCCTGTGCCCACTGTGGGGAACAGGTAACCGTGTTCATTTGTGTCTCTCTAGACCAACTTACCTGCTCCTGAAAAGCACTAGCTTGCTCCTCAAATCCCGCTGTTCGGAAATAGTTGACGACATCCATCACAGCCCAGTCTGCAGGGTCTGGTGGCCTCCCATTCTCCATGGAACTGCAAGACACAAATCCAGACATTTGTCATGGCGGAACATGCAAGAGTGTGTGACCGGGCTCACTTACTCAGACTCCCAGGGGCGGGACCCAGCCAGCTTGCTAGAACCATGGCCCTCTCTTCCCTCAGAGGTCCAGATCTCAGTTTACCTCTCTCAGGACCATAATCATTCTTGTGTTTCTTGGGTTCAGGAGATCATTACTCTTGCTGGCTCAGTCATTGCTTTCCTGATAAACCATTAGACCCTTCATGAGTGGTTCCATGATTTCTGGCAACTCACAGAATTATATTTATACTCCCGGATTACACACACCAGGCCCTGTACAGGATGGCCCCACATACCTGTCTTTTCCCATCTCCTACCACCTTCCCCATTCCCATCCCCACACACCCTCTCTGCAGCTGTGAAACTGCAGGGCTAAAGCCATTCCCCAATATGCTGTTCCTTTCACAGCTGTGTGCCCTTCACATGCGTTTCCAGCCGCTTACAATGCCCCCTCATTTGTCTCTACTTGACAAAATCTGCCATTCCTACCTGGTTCCACCTAGTTCCCATGCTACCTCCTCTGTGAGGCATTTTCTGGCTCCCCCAGGAAACTGTTTTAGTTATAATTTCCTATGTACTTGAGAACTCCATTCAAACTCCATTGTGGTACTTTCCACACTGGATTATACTCTCTGCTTACTGGACAGTCTCTCCCATCAGAGTGGGAGATGAGGGCTAGGAATGTACATCTGGGCCTGAATCATTTTAGTATTCTTAGTGTCAAGCATGTATTAGGGACTCAACCAATGTGCAAATGACTAGACAATGATCTAGTCAATGTCAATGACTAGACAATGATCAAGAATCTGAAAGGGTCTATGGGTAACCTGCCTCAGTGGATTTAGAAAGGAGGGATAGGAAAAGTAGAATCGCAAGAACCAGCTATTACTATGACTTTGCCTCATTTCTGTTTTAGGAGTATTTGTCTGGATTTCTCTACATCTCATCCAAAGTGATTCTTCATCTAATCGCATTGTTTCCCTGCTTAAAATCCATCAAAAGCTTTCCATTGCCTTTGAGATAAATTTCAAATAGCTTAACTTGGCTTGGGAGATCCTCAGGACAAAGCTCCTGCCAGCTCTCCAACTAGGAATATACTAATGAGCAAACAGACATGGTCCTTACTCTCGTGGACCCACAGTTCTGTGGGGGTAGACACTGATCAGTAATCATACAACTAAATGCACAGCTAGCTGTATGCTATGGAGGACAAGTACACTGTGCTATGACAGTTTAAAGGGCAAGAAGATACTTTCCTGTGGAAGTTTCTTTTGAGGTAAGGTCTAGAAAGCAGCCGGAAGTTAACTGTATGAAGTCAGGTGAAGATTATTTCAGGCTCTTTCATAGGAATATATACAGTCAGCGGAGCTATGCAGATCTTGGAGGCCACATTGAGGATTCTGGATTTTTGTCTACAAGCAATGGGACTTGGTAAATGGTCTGATATAAAGAGGGTGACCAGATCAGATTCGCATTTTGAAAAAGAGAATTAGAGAGGAGCCAGAGTGGAAGAAGGGGGTGCCAGTGAGAGGTGGTCTACTGGAGTCATCCAAGCAAAGTCATGGTGATCCAGACTAGAGTGGTGGCTATGGACAGGAGAGGAAGTGTGTGGATGTGAAAGATTTTTAACCAAGAAAATCAGCATGACTTAGTCATGGACTAGACATAGAGAATGAAGGAGATGGAAGTGTCATGGAACTGGAAGGACAGTGGTAACTTCTCTTAGATGCCACTGCTAGGTTTAGTTGGACACACTGAATTTTGAGTACCATCTATATACAAGCAGAGACTGAATGTGGGATATGTGTCTGGTGGTCAAAGCAGATGAGTGGGCAAGAGGTATACATTTGGGAGACAGAAGCATTTAGAGAGTAACTGAAAACTTGGGAGAGGGTGACAAGAAAACTGGGCCTAGAACTAACAACATGTAGCACAAGTTGAAAGCATTCATGTTACTTTTAATGGAAATGAAATTGCTCAGACTTTGGGGATTCCTGAAAACATTCAGATATTCATAAGTCAAGCTGTACATCTTCCTCATCCCTAGCATAATGGTTTGCCCATAGTAGGAACTTAAAATATTTGATTAAAAAACCAAAATTCTGTCTTAAGAAAAGACAGCCCTTAATCAATGGCACACATGATCAATGATTTATCAACACAACACTTGATTTAAAAAACATTTAGAGATAATGCTTACTAGTTAGTAGTGTTTTCCCTTTCAGGCTTAGAGATTGTGAATCTATAAACACTGCATGCCCATGTACACATGCACTCATATACATGCATGCTCACTACGTGCACACACACACACCTTCCTACCGTTTAACAGGCAATACACACAGAGAAAAAGCTACTTCAAACTAACCTTGGCAAACATTAACTATGTATTTTAAAGTCAAAGCTAAGTGTTTTTTTAAAACATTGTCCACATGCTGGGATTTTCCATCATCCCATTAATGTACACAATCACGAGCTGATAGTGGGCACTCCCTTTAAGGTACCATTTTTCTTCCCTCTCTTGCTTAAGGTGGGTTTGAAGAATGTTTAGAAAGGAGTTCATTTTCCAACAAATCTTTTAAGTTTTCTAACACGCTCACTTCTAGCAGTGAGCAGACAGTCCCATCAGATATACTTTTAAGTGCACCAGAAAACATCTGAATTCACTCTCCCCGTGGCTGACTTCAATTAACTGCCTTTCCTCATAAAGAATAGTTATCTAATTGTAATACAAAAGTATGCTACGTTGTCATGTTAGGATGGGAGGCTTTCCTGATTCTTATTCTTCTGGGATATAACATCATCACTTCCATAAATGTGAAATATTCCTGAGTACTAGCAATGCAGCAGAGAACAAAGACTTTACAACACTGTGTGTGGGTAGCGTACCACGAAGAAGAGGAGCCATGGAGAACCAGCGTGCTTTCATATTTAGGGCAAGGGGATCCACACAGAAGAAACAAGCAGCATGAAACCAATCAGTGCATTTGGTGATTGATCCACCCTCAGTTTAGGCCTAGCAGCAAAAAGCCCCCAAATAACTTAGAAGAAAAATCACAGTGTTAGACTACTCACATCCCAAGAGGACAACCTGTCTATCTGCATCTCTTCAGCTCTCCTGCATCTGGCATAGGTCTGAGGTGCACAGCTGATGCAGAGCAAAACGTTTGTGGACTAAGAACCAGAGAGTACATAGAGTCTGTAATACACTTTTTATACATTTCCTATTAACAGCCTCCCAGCTCCTTATCAACTGGCTACTGTAATAACCTGTTTTTAGGAAACTAAGGATTAGAAAGGTTAAGAAACTCACCCCAAACCACAGAGTAGATAAATCAGGAATGGATTCCATATATATTTCTTCCAAATCTGTGCTTTTCTACTCTCCTTAACTCACTGATGCAACAAAGATTTACTAAAAGCCTACTGACTTCTCAGTCCTAGATGCAAGGTTACAACGATAGGAATACATAGTCCCTGCCCTCAAGAGCTAGCAATCTGATGAGGGAAGCAGACATGTAAACAGCTAACTCTAAGTAATACTAGAATTGAGAGGTGGGGTGCCTAGGTGGCTCAGTTAAACACCCAACTCTTGATTTTGGCTCAGGTCATGATCTCATGGTTCATGAGACAGAGCCTGCATCTGGCTCTGCACTGACAGCACAAAGCCTGCTTGAAATTCTCTCTCTCCCTCTCTTTCTGCTCCTCTCCTACTCCTCTGCTCTCTCTCAAAATAGAATAAATACACTTAAAAAAAAAAGAGAGAGAGAGAGAGAGAGGCAAACAAGTGCTATTGAAGACACATGTGCTGGAGGGCCCAGAAAGTTCTGCCTGACTAGGACACCTTAAGATTTTCAATGGCAATTTTGAAAGGCATCTATTGCTCCAGACACATCCTAAGTTAGCCCTTGAGAGAGGATGGCTTGCAAAGGCAGGCACATGCAGGCACATGTTGTCACTTCAAGGTTGTTTATGGTAGAGTATGATGGATAATTTTGCTGGGCCCTTCCAGTGTTTTTTGGCAACAGTTTTAAGAAGAAAACTGGAGATGATCAAGGGCAACGTGAAAGTGGGGGCTGGGGGACCCGAAGTGCCAAGGCCACATGAAATTATGACTACATTTCAGACAATGGATTTAAGGGTCACCTCTTCCCACTAGGAAAGCCATACATCTCCTAAAGGACTGCTCTTTGTGGCCAAACTGAGACACTTTGTTCCCTTTTAAATGGACCATTCTCTCCAAATCTTTTCTTATAACTTGTGCATGTCAAATTCCAGAAGGAGTTTAAATGGCGCTGTTTAAAACACCTCTCAGATGGTGGTTCCCATTGTGGCTGCTAATTTTGTGCTGATGAAATGAGATGGCAGATACAAAAGTTCCATTATCCATTTGATATTTATTATTCACTATCATCATAGCAAAATGTTTCTTAAAATATAATGTATAAAGATGACAAATTCAGGAATATTTTTCCAGGCATGGGATGTTTAAAAAATATATATATGTATTCTAACTTATTACAAAAAACTAGCAAGAAACGAAGGGTAGAATTTTCTACAATCCCATCACTTAATCAAATCATTTAACACAGTCACCATTTAGTCCTTGTGTATATGGGTTAAGTACATCATACGTATATTGATAAAAATTCTATCATGCGTGGATAATTCACACTGGGAAGCAATTATACCTTAATTAAACAATCACCTCACTTTTAAAGAGATCTAGAGACACAATCATTGGGACAGAAATGCAATACATAACAAATTTGGCACATACATGCAGATGGAGACCTTATTATAAGCGTTTTTCATGTTGGCACATTGTAATTTTAAGTGCTGGCAGCATAAGTCTCCATTTCTCCTTTACACATTAGTGAAGGCAGGTGGAAAATAGCTGAATCCCTTTCTCGGAATCTAGCATGTGTGTATTTTATAGTACTCATGATATTCTCGATTCTGAGGGTTGGTCAGACCAAAAGGAAACTGTGCATAAATATAATCCATATGAGATTTCAAAACCCCATTATACTCATTAATTGCATTTCTGCTTTAAAGTTCAGAGCAAAAGCTATTTTAGACAGTAGTCAACGTAATATAGTAATATATTTATCACATTACTCCTTTTATACGGCTAATTCTCAATGTTACTTATGTTTCCATTCAGAAATGCATTCTAACTTTGTAGTGCCTTGATCTTTATAACTTATTTTCAAAATGAAATTAAACTACTCTTTGCCCATATCTTAGAACAGCCTTTGGCTAAAAGCAATATAATTCTGATTATAATAAATTAATATTGATTTTTTTTTTGCCTATGACATATCTCACAACACAGCAACTAAATGAGCTTTAGTTTTATCTCACTCCTTCTTCCCTCTCCCTTCAACCAAACTAGCAGGGATCTGGCTAAAAGGAAGGCCTAAAAAAAAAAAGATGATTCAAAGTTTCTTGACAGGCCATTTTTCATTTTTTTAAAACTCTGATAAGTAAGAGTTGACTGCACTTAGCTGCAGCACATTCAAGCAATGAAAGCACTGAAAAAAACAAATAACTCTTCAAGCCTTCTGTATATTTCAAATTCTTTAGTTTGGCATTCAGAAATTTGATTCAAACGTAACTTTCCAGGCTTATTTCCCATTCTAAGTTTGTACTGAAATCCAACTGGGCAACATCCTGGATTTTCTCATATCCACAGTTTGGTCATGCCATTCAAAGCTCTGTCGGTTCAGCCGACAAAGATTAGAATCCTAATCACTTTTTAAAGGTACTGGTTAAACGTCCCATTCCTGATATCCCAAAGCTCTTATTCTACTCATTAATTAATTTTAACCTGCCTACTCTAAGCCAGGCACTTGATGAGCCTTGGGAACTCTGTCTAGCGAAGGGGAAAATCTCAAGTCAGCCAACTGATGAAAAGGGTTATGTGTGTCCCCTGCCTTATTCCACAAATGTTTAAGGAACAGGAGGAATCGACAGATGGAAGAAGGAGGGCAGAGAAGTAAAAGTCACCATGGCAAGGTGAGTCAGGCCGTGCTAGGTGTGGAGAGAGGCTTTGGGGGCCTGAATCAGAAGCAACACAGGAGCACACCCCAGGGACAGACAGGGCATCTTCCTGTATTTCTTTCCGCTGTACTAGACTCTTCCTTCAGGCTGATGGCTCTCCTCCAAAATCACATGGCATTCTGTCTTTGACATACCTCTGCTGGGAATGTCTCCCCAGCACCTCACCCCATCTTTCCAAAAACAAGGGATTCTGTAACTGCCTCTTTCCCTACCTGTTCTCAACTTATTTGTACAAATAAAGACCTCTGAACAAGTGTAAATAAGGACACTCCTCTCAAGAGGACGCAACGAATTAATTTTGTATTCACTATCAGATACAATTCATGCCAAAATTCCCGCGAAACACAAACACACTTATGTTTCATATCCCAGTTAACACTAAAGACAACTGTGCAAGCACCACCAGACGAGCCTTCCCTCCCTGCTCTGAGCCACAGCCCAGAGGTCACTATTCCAAAGGACTTAACTATGGCTTTATTATTAGACAAGCTCGGCTTTCCTTCTGTAGGGATATCAGTAGCATGCCAGAAACTAGGTAGAAAACAGCAACCCGTCAGAGCCGCTAACGTATAAAAGATATATAATGCATGTGTGTGAATTTTGCTGGATTTGACTGAAACTCCTGTTGTTTTCATGCTTTAAATGATGACATGCTTGGCTGACTCTCTGGTTTTATGCATTTTATTCTTTTGAAATGTACACTTCTTTTAAAAAATTTTTTTTAAATGTTTATTTATTTTTGACACACACACACACACACATACACACGGAGAACCTGATGCGGGGCTTGAACTCACGAATGGTGAGATCAGACTTGAGCTGAAGTCGAATGCCTAACTGACTGAGCCACCTAGGTGCTCCTGAAATGTACACTTCTTTAAGGTAGTTGTTTGCAATGGACACAATACAAATCAACACAATAAACAGACTCAATTCTTAACTCAGGTTATCATTTAAGTTAAGGGAATAATCAAATATTTGTCATAAGACCCTATGATTAAACTGAATTGTGCCCCCCCCCCCCCAACCAATTCATATGTAGAAGCCCTAACCCTCAATATGATTGCATTTCAATATAGGGCTTTTAGTAGATAGGACAATTAAGATTAAATGAGGTCATAAGGGTAAGATCCTAATCCAGCAGGACTGGCGGCCTTATCAGCCAGCATGCATGCACTGTGGGAAGTCCACATAAAGACCAGAAACACAGGTCTTATCAGGAACTGAATCTGCTGGTACCTTGATTTTGGACTTCCCAGCCTCCAGAACGATTTCTGTTGTTTTTTTTTTTTTTTTTTTTTTTTTTTTTTTTCTGTTGTTTAAACCACCCAGTCTATGGTGTTTTGTTATGGTAGCCTGAGCCAATATGCCATCTGAGTATCATAGTGAACAGACACCCTAAAATATTAAGGAATGAATTTTAGCTTCACTAAGAAAAATAAAACTGTACCATTTATGAGTATCACTATTAACTCCCATATATTATTTGTATTCAAGAAACCATATAGCACCCTAACCTATCCCACCAAAAATATCTGCAGAAGGGTTACAACATCAGATCCTGATTAGAAAGGTTATTTTTCAAGTTTGAATTATGGGCTCAGTTTACCTCCCTTCCTATTCTCTTTTTTCTTCTTCCCTCCTTCTCACCACTCCTTCCTTCTTTCTTCCCTCTCTTCCTTCTTCCCTTCCTTCTTTTCTCCCTTCCTCCCTCCCTCCCTCCCTCCCTCCCTTCCTTCCTTCCTTCCTTCCTTCCATCCTTCCTTCTTTCCTTCCTTCCAAACCATTAAGAAGCATTTGGTATTTAGCCACTTAAAATGTTTTGGGAGTTTTGTTACCCCTGCTTTTAGTATAGAGGTATCCTTACCATCATAATGACCCTCTGTTTCAGATTGCTATTCCCTGGAAAGAATAGCATGGTGGGAAACATCACTCATTGTGTTCACGTAGAGTCAAGGAGTGTGGTTGTGGGGTCTGGGAAAGGTAAAAACAGACAAGAGGAGCCTAATGGGGAGAGAGTACCCAGGAACTACCCAGCAGATGGATATAATTTCCTCATGGCTTTCAAAGAAAATACATCTAAGGACTACTGATTATTTATGGGGCACCACAAATGGACAGGATTAGGAGCAAATGAGCAAAAGCTGAAACCAGTGATCAGACACACAATTATTTCTATCAGTTTCCTCTTCCTCCTTTGCTAAGAAGCCAGGCAAGGGTTCCAGACAAATAACCAAGTATCCTATATCCCATTAGGTTATTTATTTAACCCTAGATGTGACTGCTTCCCTTAGAGATGGGGACCTGAATGGTGGATTGTTGTACACACAAGCATTGTTAGATAATTTTTATAAGGTTAAATAATAGTAGCCATTGTTGTTACTGTTATATAAAAAGCCTCTCTGATAATTCTACAATGAGATCAGAATTTTGAAATTCTAACAATACTAACAATAACTTCTAACTCTACCTTAATATTTACTTCCACCATTCACCTGTTAACCCTAATTCACATGGGCAAAAATGTTAATTTCTTTAACTTAATGCTTAGCTTAATAGTTATTATAGTTAACAGCCTCCCAAAAGTCAGTATTATACTATTAAAGCAAGCTTAAAACTTTATAGCACTCATCACAAATAAAAGTACCATATTAAAATTATAAAAGGAATTTTAGTTTCGAAATTAAAGAAAAAAGTCTATGCTTCAAAATGAAACCATATACTGACCACAAAGGCAGGGGATATGGTGAGATATGCGTGCAAGAAAAGGCTCAGCATTAATAAGAAATAGCTTCTTTTCAAAATCCTTGCTAAACTTTGCTACTATGAATTTTCTATTGCATTAGAGTTCTCCACTGAGGGGTGAGGGACATGGTGATGGTAGGGAAATAAACCACTTCCTGTTGAAAAGCCGCTAACTTGTTATAAGCGTCTATTGTGTGGGAACATTTGTTCCTCTTCTATCCTAGAAGAAAACCAAAGAAGGGAAAAAAGACTCACTGTTGAGAAAGGGAGTAAGACTAAGTAAATGACACAAAAAAACTGATATTGAATACTTGTGATTTGTACAGATAGGCACATACATGTAAAATACCTAGAATTCTTTTTTTTTTTTCTTTTAGAATTTAGTAAAAATTCTAACATGGATCCAACATGTTCAAACATAGGTCAATAAGAGTGTCATGTATCAATGTTTACGATTAATTTAAAATCTGTGCATCTACAACCCACAAAAACACAATACTGTAATCCCACTTGTTCAATAAAAGCTTATTTTATGTATCCTTTAAGTATATGTGCACATCCCTATGTATGTATGTGTATATTCCTGAACACATGTGAATATACGTGTATGTTCTTGTATGACTATGTTTATACATATGGGATCAGAAAACTATTTGTATACAAAATGTATAGGATCTAGTCCAAATTATTAAGATGGTTCCCTCTTATTTAGTTATTTTTAAACTTAATAAACAGCCATGAACCCACCAGGCAAAATAAAAGTTAGGATCTTGACAATGACTACATCCATACCCCCTCACTTCCCTCCTAACCTTCCCTCCTAACCTTCCTCCTAGAACATATGTGTGAGAGTTTCACCTGGCTATATACCTGTGAGATATGGTAGCCATTTGACCAAGGAACTGAATTATTAATTGTATTTAATTTTAATTAGTTTAAATTTAAATGTAAAAACTTGAACAGGTACAAAATATGTTTAAACACAACTTCATTGTTTTAGTGTGACAACATATCACTTTAAATGCTGCATCACCTAGGATACTTTGTTGAAGTTCCCCTATCAGATGCATGCGTCCTCTCTAGTATCATACACAAACACACAACCAATCAAGTTGGTATCAACGGAGTGATTCAGTTCAAATGATTTTTTCCTACACACGCATGTAGCACTGTAATGTATTTGATGCAAACAGCTCAAGTTATAAGAATCTCTTTGTATGTTACATTTGGTAATTAAGTTGACATTCCTAACTACTTTAATTATAATAAATATGTTTTAGTTAAACATAGGAATGGATACAGAGCGCCTGGGTAGCTCAGTCAGTTGAGCATCCGACTTGGCTCAGGTCATGATCTCACAGTTTGTGGGTTCGAGCCCATTATCAGGCTCTGTTCAGAGCCTGGAACCTGCTTCAGATTCTGTGTCTCCCTCTCTCTCTGCCCCTCCCCTGCTTACACTCCGTCTGTCTCTCTTTCAGAAATAAATAAACATTTAAAAAAAATTTAAAAATAGGTATGGATAAATTTGAAAGTTTAAAAGGGTAGCATACTACTCATGCAGAATTGAGAGGAGATGTAGAAACTAGCATTCGAACCAGAAGAATAAAGAAAAAAGGAGGCTGGCTGAAAGTATATTGTAAATTTCACAATGAATAGCAATTGCAATTTGCTGGAGCAGAGCAAAAGGAGAAAAAGCAGCCTGTTGTGTAAAAAAATGATAAAGATAATAAAATGTACAGTATTAAGAGACTGTACAGTATTAAGAGAATTTTCATTGAACATATAGATTTGGTAACTTTCTTTTCAACAACCAAAAAGGAACTAATGACATTAGCCACTTGAATTCAAAATTAAATGTCCAACAAAATGCTTTAAAGTGATTTTAAACAGAATCTGAGCTTATAAATTTGTATAGCTATATACGGCTTGGATTCTTGCACAAAAAAGAAAACAATTTTTCCATAGACATCTGGTTATATTCAGTGTTGTTAGAATATTATGAGAAAAGACTAAAAAGGTACTTCACAAAAAGTGAAAGAGTTTTCAGTCAAGCCATCCAACAATTGCCTGAAGAAGACAAAATCTTTTTAACAATATCAAAGATCAACTGGTTAAAAATGTGAAAAACACAATTACTTTTCTTTAGCTTTAGATAAATAGTGCAACATAAAAGACCCTGCCCAATTGATACTTGCAGTATGCTTTGTCTCAAAAAACTTCCAAATTTTTGAAGAAATATTGTCAATTTATGGCCTGAAACACTGAACTCATACTTTAAATATTTTTAAACCTTTTACATCTGTCAAAGAAAAATTTCAACTAGATATGAAAAAATTAAACTCTATTCTGATGGATGTTAACTAAAACAAAATCTGGATTTAATGTAATTCTAAAACAAGTGACTGATGTTTCCCTCACTGCTTTATTCTACTGTATGATATCCATGTTCAGTTTTCTAAAGCAAATTCTTGAAATGTCATAGATACCATTGTTAAATCATTCATTATATATTTGCAAATGCTATGGATCAATGCCAGATAATGGAACTATTAAAACACACACACACACACACACACACACACAGAGAACACAATGAATTTAATGATGTGTGTTCTTTGCCAATTCTTGTTGGATAAGTCCTAGAAGAATTGTACAAAGATCTACTATACTGTTAAATCCAATTCAAGATTTTACTACATCAAATGAATGCTTGCCAAATATTCAATGAAGACCAAAAAATGGCAAAGTATATTATATGTTTTCATTGACATCACACTACATGTGAATGAACTAAATTTGGACCTGACTCCCCCACCCCCCAAAAAAAGGAAAAGCTGGTTTGTGACCAAGCTAAACTGGCATAAAATTTGAAATTGAAACCTTTCAGAGTATACATACAATAGAGCAATAATAATATACCATAAGTATACAATGATAATTTTGTAATTTTCTAACAAATTTTAAGAAAAATTTGAAAAAATGATATATTGACATGGGTAAACTTACAGTTGTTTATAAATGTATACACCACTTTGAATTCAATGTTAATGAGATTGAACTGACAAAGTCTTAGTCAATTTATTTAACTTGGACATTTTGAAACTGATACATATTTGCTTCAAAGTCAAATCAAATCTTCTAAAAAAGAAGAACCAGTGTGTCAATGTATATACATATAATACAAAAATAATTTTTTGGTATTTGATTCAGTTATTAGAACTTTTAAGTATGTTTGGAATTATTTGGGTATGTGATTCTACCTTTTTTAACTGTAAATCTTATGAAATCTAATACAGATCAAATACTTCCAATGAAAATTTTGCATCCAAATTGAGATATAAAGCATAAAATACAAAATGGATTTAGAAAATTGAGTACAAAAGATGTAAAATGCCTTGTTAGTAATATGTTTTTAACTTCCTGGAACATCAGTTTTCTCATCTATAAAATGGGAATAATAACATATACGGTACCTCAAAATATGGTTGTGAGGACTGACAAGTCTCACACAAAGTACTAGATATATGTAGGGACTCCATAAACAGCAACCTTGCAAAACTAAAGCTCTGATCAGAAGCATGTGGCCAGTGAACAAGGACTGTTATCTTAGGCTTCTTTGGAAGTGACCGTTTGTGACAGTATACTCCCTAGTAACACAATTATTATTTTTCATGCCTGGAAATAAAAGCAGCACAAGCCCCAGTTTTGGTAGGTCTCAGAAACAACCATAAGATCCTATGTTTTGTGCCTTTTGGGATTCTATATAATCTAACTCTACTCTGTCCAACAGGTTAGCCACTGGCCACTTGTGGCTGCATTAATTAACTGGAACTTCTGTTTCTGGTCAAGATGGAGTAACGAGGACAAGATTTATTCCTCTGCCTAAAACAACTAGAAAAATAGGAAAAAAAATGTATATGAAAGAATGGCACTCGAGACATTGGGCGTATGTAATAAAGGGCGCTGATGCCCAAGGAATGGAAAACAAGCAAGGTAAGCTCTATCCCATCACTGCCTGAAGAGAATTTAGGCTGTGTACAGAGGAGAGTTCCTAAGACGAGAGGAGAGACAGCTTTCAGCACAAGGACCCCAGAGATCTGCAGAAACTTCTTCAAGTGCTTTGCAGAGTACTGATTATCACATACATGTGAGAAAACTAACCAAGGCTGAGGAAAGAACATAAAATAAAACATAAAAATTCGAGAGCATGATCCTTGGCGATCATGCAGGGATGGGAATAGTGCTTGTCTCCATCTGCCAGAGAGGAAAACCTCATAATTCAAGAGCATTGGCTAGAGTACAAGATGGGCCGTGCCTCAGTAAGAGGGGAAAAATACCCTTTGATTAAATGCAGCCCTTGTCCTGCCTAACAAAACTTAAAACCAAGACTTAATAGGATCAGATTGTTTGCAAGTAACTTAACTGCATCCAGGACAGAGATCAAGAATATTTATAGAGGGGCGCCTGGGTGGCTCAGCTGGTTGAGCTTCCGACTCTTAATTTCAGCTCAGGTCATGTTTCCAGGGTCATGGGATTGAGTCTCTTGTGGGGCTGAGTGTGGAGCCTGCTTGAGATTCTTTCTCTCTCCCCCTTCCTCTGCCCCTCTCCCCCACTCACACTTGCACTTTCTTCTCAAAAAAAAAAAAAAAAAAAAAAAGACTATTTGTAGGAATACCAAAAATATCCAGCACCCAACAAGGTAACATTCACAGTATCTGACATTCAATCAAAAATTACCAGGTATGGGAATGCCTGGGATGGCTCAGATGGTTAAGCTTCTGATTTCAGTTCAGATCATGATCTCACAGTTCATGAGTTCAAGCCCCACATCCAGCTCTGCAATGACAACTCAGAGCCTGCTTCAGATTCTCTGTCTCCCTCTCTCTCTCTGCCCCTCCCTGACTCTCTCTTTCTCAAAAGTAAATAAACATTTAAAAAAATTACCAGGTATGAAAAGAAGCAGAAAATCATAACCCATTCTCACTGAGAAATCAATCAACTGAAATGGACAGAGAAATGATAGAATTAGTAGAGACACTGAAACAGTTACTTCATATATTATGAAGTTACTACACGCCATATATTCAGAAGCTAGAGGCATCAATGAATATGTTAATTAGAGATGTCAAGGCATTAAAAAAAAAAAAAAAGACCCAGTTTGAACTTCTAGAGATGGAAACTACATTGTCTGAAATGGAAAATACAATGAGTGGGATTAACAACAAGATCATACTCTTCAGAAGAAAAGATTTGTGACCTTGAAGGCAAAACAATAGAAACTATCCAAAATGAAACACAGAGAAAAAAGAATAAAAAACAAAACAAAACAAAACAACCGAGAGCATTAGTGAATTGTGGCACAGTATCAAGTGATCAAATACACCATATTTGGAATCACCAAAGGAGAAGTGAGGGGAACCAAAAAAGAATGCCTGGAAAATTTCCATACTTGATGAAAACAAAGTCCATAGAGCTGAAAAACAAAACAAAACTCCAAGCACAAGAAAAATGAACAAAACTATACCAAATCTCATACTCAAATTGCTTGAAAATCAATGATAAAGAAAAACATCTTAAAAGCAGACAAAAAGTGGCACATTATATATAGAAAGCCAAAGACAAAAAAAGACTAAATGTTTTCCCTTAAGGAAACAAAACTAGTTTGTCCAATCTCACCACTTCTATGCAACTTTTCACTGAAGAGCCTACTCAGTACAATAAGGGCAGTAAGAGAAATAAAATATATTCACATCTGGAAGGAAAAAGTAAAACTGTCTTTACTTACAAGACATAATTGTCTATGTCAAATATCTAATTGGATCTACCCAAAAGCTCCTAGAAGTAATAAGTGAATTTATCAAGGTTGTAGAATATGAGGTCAATTAAAAAAATCAATTATATTTCTATATACTATCAACAATTGGATATTAAAATTTAAAAAGCAATACCATTTATAATAGCCTGAAATTATAAATTATGTAGGGATATATCTGACAAAAGATGTACAAGACCTAGAGATGGAAAATTACAAAACCCCACTTAGAGAAATTACATTAGACCTAAGTAAATGGACAAAAATACTGCATCAACGGGTTGGAAGACACAATATTGTTAAGAGATCAATCTCTCTAAGTTGATCTATAATTCAATGCAATGCCATCAAAGCACCAGCAGGCATTTTTTTTTGGTTTTGATTTTTGTAGAAATTAACAAACTGATTCTAAAAATCATTTGGGAATGCAAAGAACCTAGGAGAGACCAAACAAGTCTGAAAAAGAACAAAGTTAAATAGATAACACTACTTGATTTCAAGATTTGTTACAAAGCTATAGTTACCAAAACTGTGTTATATTGGCATAAATATATACAAAATTATGAATGGAATAAAATAGTCCAGGAATACATTCACACACATGCAATCAATTATTTTTCAACAAAGTTGCAAGAACAATTCAACAAATGGAGCTAGAACAATTGGATATTCATAGGCAAAAAACCCTACCATCACCCCCACCACCAGAAACAATTTAATCCTTATCTCACACCATACACAGAAATTAACCCCCAAATCACAGTCCCAAATATAAGAAAATGTAAGAGAAAATCCTTGTGACCTTAGGTTAGGCAAATACTTCATAGACACGACTATTCATGAAATAATAAATGGATAAACTGGAGTTCACTGAAATTAAAAACTCCTACAGTTTGAAAGACACTGTAGAGAGAATAAAAAGACAAGTCTCATACCACTAGAAAATATTTTCAAATTACGTATATAAGGTACTTGCACCCAGAATATACAAAAACTGTCTATAAAATAATACATAAATACTAGCCTAATAAAAAGATGGGCAAAATATTTGAACAATATTTTACTTATGAAAGAGGTATGGATGGCATACCAATAAGATGCTCACCATCTTTGGTCTTCAGGGAAATAAAAATGAAAACCACACCCAATATAATACCTAATATGAAAAAGACTGATCACACCAAGTTCATGAGAATATAGAACAACCAGAACACTTACATACCATTGGTGGAATGTAAAATGACCACCAGTTTAGAAAACAGTTTCCTAAAAAGTTAAACATATACCTGCTATATAGCCCAGCCATTCCATTCTTAAATATATATCCAAGAAAAATGAAAGCATATGTCCACACACAGACCTGTACACAAATGGTCAAAGCAGCTTTATTTGTAATACCAAAAAAAATGGAAACAACTCAAATGTCTATCAGCAAGTGGATGGATAAACAGTGAACAATCTGTTGTATATCCATACAATGAAATACTACTCAGTCATAATAAATAATGAAATACTGATAGACACTATAACATGGGCGAATCCCAAATTAATTATCCTGGGTGAAAGTAACCAGACTGCCATACTCTCCCCCCCTCCCAAAAAAGTACACCCTGAATAGTTTCATTTATATAAAATTGTAGAAAAATTAAATTAATCTATAGTGACACATAGCCTATCCGTGGTTGCCCAGGGATATGGCAGCAGAGAAGGACAGGAGGAAGAGATTATAAAGAGTTATGAGGAAACTTGGGGGTTATCTTAATCGTGGTAATGGTTTCACAAATGTATACAATGTCAAAACTTACAAACTTTATATTTTAAACACATGGAGTTTATTATGTGCCAATTATATTTCCATAAAGCTGTTAACTTTTAAAATTAATTAAAAGTTCAGTTAGTCAGTTACACTAGTAACTTGAAACATTTCAAATTTTTAAACAGCCACATGTGGCCAGCGGCTACCATTTTGGATGCAAAGTGTACAACATTTCCAGTCCTACTGGACAGGACTGCTCATACAAAAAAAAAAAAAAGTGCATCTGTTTCTTTCATTTCTCCTACATTTATCTACCTTAAACTTCAAGAATGGGATAAGCATGCCAGCATGGCACTGATACATAAATTACCTGAGAATTTTAAAAGCATATTTTATTAAGTTTATTTTAATGTAACTTTGCTGTGAAGCAAAATATACCTTCTATTCACAAATAGATAGCATACTCCTTCCTCATATAGACACCATAACTTCTATGGATTATATTTAATTAGTTTCCTCCAAAGTTAAACTTCAGGGCAATTTTAAACTAAATGACAAGAAAGATAAAACAGATAACACTCTCTTGGAACTTACTTTCTCCTTGTAGCCAAAGTGGTTATAACTTCACAATAACACCTAAATAGGAATATACATATTTTTCATATACTTATAGCAATCTTATGAGTTACCCTGAAATATGTAGCATGTTTTAGAATATGCTACATAATGCAACTGAATTTTCCTTCTTAAAACAATCAAGCATATAACTCACAACAAATATAAAGTTTCAAATGTGAGAACGGACATGAAAACAGAACACCATGTTATGTGCTGAAATGTTTCACATTCGAGGATCAGTTTATAAAATTAGTTAGGGCAGAGTTGTTCAACTTAGTATTCTAACTAAAGCTTTTTCCTTTTTTTTTTTTTTTTTTACTACAGGTCTCAGTTTTGACAGAGGTGATTTTACTTAAAAAGACTCAAATTCTCTGTTCTGCACCCCCACCCTACAAGCCTATGGACTTGGAAGACAGAGTCTGTTTGCTCAGTGTTTTGTTTCAATATACAGAATGCGGGGCTGAGATCCTCCACCGTCCCTGTTCCAAAGCCTGATACACTAACCCTTTGTGCACGGTTTGATGCCTGAGTCATCTCTGTCTTAGAAATGGAATAAAGAAAAAGGCAACTGGGGCTGGGGCGAGAAGGGAGTGTGGTGGCCGGTATAGACCAAGCAAAACAACCCCCAGACAGTGTAATGTAGTAGATAAGCAAGAAGTATAAAAATAGAAACCAAGTCCCTCTGTTGTTTGCAGAAGCAGAACTCACAAGCCAGTTTCACTTACTTTTTTACACCGACAGAGCCATTTTCCTTGTTTTCCATGTCAACAGATAGCATGGGAAGGCTGCAGGGTTCCTTTACTTCAGCAACTAATCAATAAGGGAGAAAAGCTTGTGTTTAATTCTTAGAAAGTGAGAGAAGAATATATATTCTGAAACGGAAATATAATGGTCCCTTTTTCCAGCTTCACACCAGTTCACGTATGTTTGTTTAAACCTCCGGTTCCCTCAGCGATTGGAGAGATGTGATTAAACCTAAAGCACTGGAGGAGACGGACTGGGGTGCTTTCATCTGTACTGGCACTCCCTGCCTTGACAATAAGCATTTGCAAATGAAATTGAATCCTCGTTCAAAACAAGTGCTGTGTGAACTGGCACAGCTTCCCCTGGGTGCCAAGCTCTCACTTAAGACACTGCAACTCATAAATGAGTCAAAGTCGAGAAAAACAATCCCCCTTTTCCTGCCCCTTCAGACCACGGGCTGTGATTTCTTTCTTTTCTTCTTCTTTTTTTAATTGCATTTTTTTGTCCACTCACAAACCTTCTATTTTTTCATTGCAATGCAAAAGAACACTTAAAGCTTTTGTCAGCAAGTATTCCCCTACCTCACATATTCTCAACGAAAGCCTCAAAACCTGTCTGTGAGATGGCCATGCTGTGGTAAAGCTGGAAGCTTACAAAAATGTCAGATAGCCCTTAGCACAGAAAGGTGGTGCTGGTGTGTGTGTGTGTGTGTGTGTGTGTGTGTGTGTGTAAGAGAGGGGAGGCAGCTCATTAGATTTATGTAAAAATCACCAAAACATCCAAGGAAATATAGTAGCATCCATCACTTTGTCTTTTTGTTTAGTAGGATGAGGACTGTGAAAAAATAAAAACCCTCCACAATTAATATGCAATTAGCAAGATGAAAAAGCTATGAACAAAACTGCTTTAAAAAACTAGTTCTGAAACGTGCTTGTTCTACAGCTGAAGCCATAAATTAAATACATTTCCTCTCAAATTACTTTATACTTCGGCACTCCTTCTCCAGGGATTACTCTGACATGACAAGTGCATCATTTAGTATATTCACAAGATTTTATCACTGTTAGAGAAGTAGATGATTAACAAATAATACTGTTAAGTGTGGGATAATCTTTCTCCTGATACACACACACACACACACACACACACACACACACACACACACAAACTTCCAGTTGCTAAACCACTTAGATCATTCATAGAGAAATCCAACATTTAATATACATATAGATATTAACATACATTCACACACCGTTACAGAGTAGACAGAAGATAGTGCTGCTGCTCCATGCCAAAAGAATGATTTCACTTCAGTTGGAAACTGTTACACATTCACCATTTTCTAAGCATCTCAGAAAAAAAAAACCAAAACAAAACACTCACAATGATACTCTGTAACACCATACCACATTGTCTTATTATTATTATTATTATTATTTTCTTTTTTGTGGAAGAGTAAAAAGAAAACCTACCTAGAAGCAACTAAAACATGTCATTTTTTATAGGCTTATCAAGAACAGCCAAAGAAACCCCAATGTTTTCTTTCACAAAGTAGGCTGGCAAAGGAATTCAATAAGGAGGTACAATTTGACACAGTGAAATAAAACCAGGCTGGCTCTCAGCCAACATGACGTTAGGAATCACACACAAGCTGCACCAACTGCCTTCTGGTTCATGGCTGACTTTTTAAAGCTACAGTGTGCCTGTTCACTTTTGCTAACTACCTTCGGCACAATTAGTACAAGTGAATGAATCAGGAGTCCAAAAACTGCAGAATTCTCCCTGCACCTGTCTTGTAAAGAAAAACAAGCTGTATCAATAGCCTCTTATCTCCCCCCTCCCCTTCATTGTTGCTGCATGGTATGTCTTTGCTGTTGTTCTGAGCACAGATGTCATGTTTCGAAAACTATTTTTCTCCCCTGTGGGAAGAAAAAAAAACACAAGAGAAAATAAGGAAAAAAAAAAAACCAAACCCTAGTGTTTAGGGGCTATACCCAGTGAATACTCAGAAGCTGCAGCCCTGTGTTACTCTTTCTTCCTTACAGAGACTCATGGACAAAGTTCCCAGGGCTGGCTTTTAAGTAATCTCTTTGTGAGAATAAGGAAAGTACTGCCCAGCATAAAATCCTTGGCTTCATTATGCAGGAAGTAACATATTTCAGGGGATGCAAAGTGGATGGCCAGATCTCCTGAGAACACCTACATTCTTTTATTTTGGCATTCAACCTGCCAGATGAAGTCAGCAAAAATTCAAAATGAAACAAACCTCATTCTATAAAACAATTAGTTCTGGGAGATTTAATCTTAATTGTTTATCCCAGTTGTACAAAAAGCATAATTCAACAAAGTTAACTAACACTGTCTATGAGCACCGGGTACTATATTAGTTACATGTGAAAAAGAAGATATTTTATGCCAACCCCCAAATTCATAGAATCTCCCACCATCCAGGAAATGGGAAGGTGGTGTGGAGAGACTAGGCTTGATGTTTTAAGATACCCTGGTCAATCTCCGTTTCCTTGCATGGCTGGGAACCACTACTGAAGGAAAACATTCCCATTCCACAAACATGCTGTAGATACACAGGAAGCATGCATAGCGTTCATCGAAACAAACACCAACAAATATTTGGACACTTTTAGGTCAAGATGTCAACTAAACCACTCAACATAGGGCAAAGAATACAGGTTCCCAAGAAGGATCCTAGAAAAAGGCATCTGTTGCTGTATGACTGTGTAGAATTCAGGCAAAATTGAGGAGAAAGCAGAAGGTCTCCTTTTTCTTTGGTAATTTTTAAGGGCCCTAGATCAGCAACTATAATCTAAATTTGCAACCTGAATTTCAAAGTCAAAAATTTGCTCCCTTACTTAGTCCAAGAATGATATTAGAAATGTACTTCTTGAAAGATTGTCACTGAGAAAGATTTCAAGTGTTCTCTCTGCCCATCTTTACCATTACTCCCTCGAAAAAGCAAACAATAATTTAGGGACAAATTCTAAGTGTTTATTTATTTTTGAGCGCCATTTTTTGAGTCTGGTCAAACAGGGGAGTCTTATCACCACTGATCAAAATGATGAACTCTTCTGGATATAGAGAGACCTTTCACCAATAGATTTCATAATGCTTTGGGACTTGATCTGAAATTCCTGAAATGTGCTCCAGGCAAACTCAAATGGAAGGGTGCTGGGCTGTGAGTCCTGGGGGCAAGGTGTCTCATAGCACTCTCATGCAGTTGCTCAGAACAAAATCAGTCCAGCTCAGCACTCTTGAAAGGAGAGGCAAAGAAAATGTAGTTAACACCCAACTTTTCCTTAGACACCCTCACAGGAGGAAGGATTCTGTGAAGTTTCTCCAAGATTTTCTTCCTATACATAGAGGACATCCCCTTCTGTCTCCCCTGCTGTGATCAAAAGTTTTCCTGTTAGACAAAGGTAAGGGTTTCAGAAGGTGATGTAGGAAATCAATTCCATTTTATGAAAAAAAGAAAAAGCAAAAGCCACGAAAGCATTCTAAATTTTAACCACAGCAGGTTTCACTTATCAGCTAGTTTCTAACTTAGGAATAAATTGACATTTGCGGGTGTAAGTATATACACTAGTTCTCACCCACTTCCTCCTCACTCTCTCCAACTAACTGATTTAACCCTCTTCTCTGCTAATAAAAATGATGTGTATGTATGTAGTGTATGTAGCCTACAGCCTAAATGAAGTGTGTGTATGTAATGTATGTGTGTGATGAGAGTAATGTGTATGCTGTGTGTAAGGTGTACGGCGTGTGCGTGGCGTGTGTAGCGTGCGTGGTGTGTTTTTGTACGCGCGCGTGTGTAGGGTGTACGTGTAGGGTGATAGAGATGCAAACAAGAGCTTCTGATCCAGGACATTATGGGATGTGCTTGCTAGAATCACTTGGGAGATCCTCATGTTGGGATTCTGAAGCACAACTGTTGGGCACACTTGGGCATGGGCTTAGGAGAGAGGATGGGTCAGAGTGTGGGGAACGGGTGCCTCCGATGGGGCTTCTTTTATTGCGCAGCACTCCTTCCTTCCCTCCACCCCGAGGACCAGAGCTGTCCCAAAGGAACCACTCGCCCCTGGCCTCCCGTCAGGGAATTGGCCAGCACAGTGTCCAGCCCGCATCGCAGAGTGCAGACCTGGGTCCACGTGGCTGCAGAAGAAATCTCGAGAAGTCGCCGGAGGGCAGGGCCGAGCTCACCGCCTCCCTAAGGGCGTCCCAGGGGAGAAGGGGGAGCGACCTGGAGAGCGAGCGGTGGGGGCAAGACTGAGGGCAGGAGAGCGGACGCCAGGAAGCCCCTCGGACGAGCGGCGCCGTCCGATAGACAAACGACTCGCTGGTGGCACCGACGACAAGAGGGGAAAAGTTTCTAAGACTTTCAAGAAGAAACTGTTTGTCTTTGAGTTTGGGGGCTCCCCAGGGAGCCCGTCTGTGGGAAGGGAGCGTGGGGTTGTGGCGCTCGCTGGGCGCCCAGCCGAGCCGTGCCACCACCGGGTCCCGTCCTGAGAGCTTTGCCCCGCAGCCACGGCGAGCCGCAGCTCTCCGCCGGAGCCCTGCACGCTTCTCTGTCCCCAGTTCCACTCCGGGGTGACAGATTCCACGCTCATGGGTGCAACAAGCTGCAGGAGCACCGGACACACAGCAGAGACGAGGGAGGGCAGGGCGGTGTTTATTGTGGTTTTCTTCGTTTCCTTCCATCCTGGAGAGGGGAGAGGGTGGCCGCGTTCCCAGTGCCCTCGCAGCACGAGCGGATCACTTACCTCCCCGCACGGCCGGCGGCGGGAGGCTTTCCCCCGCGCAGAGCTCGGCGGCCGCCACGCGCCCAGCCCCGGTGCAGCCGGCCGGCCGAGCGCGCGGGGCACGCCGGGACTTGTAGTCCTCCGCGGGCGGGCGGGAGAGCGGGCGGGGCGGGGGTCCGAGGGCTGGGGCCACCAGGAAGCGGAGAGGTCAGGAAGGGAGGGGACTAGGCGGGGGCCCTGCGAAAGCCTGGGAGGACGTTTGCTGGAACTTAAAAACCGCCAGGGAGCTGGGGGGAGGGGAACATTCCTAGAGAGAGTTTTAAATTGGGGGTTTTCAGGCTAATACCATTACCGCCCTGTCTTACTCTCTCACGTCCCAATGAAGTTTTAGGCTGGGTTTGGCCAGTAATGACAAGTAGACATCTCCCCGGCCAAATTCATATTATTTGGGGCCTTACGCTTCCTTCGTCCCGAACACAAACGTGGAGTTCTCTACTTGGAGCACCTGTGCTGTCACTCACAGAATAACTCAGGGCATGCAAAGGTAGGGTGAATAAATTGCACTTTACATTTGCAGAGCACTCTGCAGTTTACAGAGCCCCTCTCCCTTGGTTCTTTATGTTGGAATCATAAAACAACACCGAGTTAGGCAGAGAAAACTTAAGATGTGGGGAGTCTTTTGTATCCGCTCTATTCATTTCCTCTTCTAACCCTGCTCTTAGCAGCTGGGAAAAGAGTGGGGAGAAGGAAGGCTGCTGGCAGATGTGGTGGGCGCAGTGAAAGACGAGCCTGCTGTGAGGGACTTTCCTGAAATAGCTGGTAAATAAATCCTCACTAAATAAGGAGATAAGTAAGACCAAAGGAACTTATGGATTGCAAGAATGGACTGGGAAAGAAAAGGCAGGTGGGATAGGGATAGAGACAGAAGGGAAGACTGTGATAGAGGCTAGAGGTCATAGGGAAACATGGTGGTTGAATATTGGATAGGGTAGGAAGGAAATGACAGGATAGATATAGAGACTGAATAGAAGGTTGTGATTAGACTATAGGTCTAATGAAATGAAAAAGTTGTATTAAAAAAAAGCAAAAGGGGCGCCTGGGTGGCGCAGTCGGTTAAGCCTCCGACTTCAGCCAGGTCACGATCTCGCGGTCCGTGAGTTCGAGCCCCGCGTCAGGCTCTGGGCCGATGGCTCGGAGCCTGGAGCCTGTTTCCGATTCTGTGTCTCCCTCTCTCTCTGCCCCTCCCCCGTTCATGCTCTGTCTCTCTCTGTCCCAAAAATAAATAAAAAACGTTGAAAAAAAAAATTAAAAAAAAAAAAAAAAAAAGCAAAACAATGGGATTTTAGAAACCAGATAGATCTGGCATCCTGGTGTCACTTCAGAGCTAGCTCTGTGACCTTAGGTAAGTTATTTAACATCCCAAAACCCTTTTTTCTCATCTTTAAAATGTAAATAATAATAACTCCTACTTTATGATGTGGCTGTGCAGATTAAAAGAGATGGGAAGCATTTAGTATAGTGCCTGGCATATAACAGGACCTTTAATAAGGTGCTTATTAATAAAGTGCTTATTATATGCCAGGCACTATACTAAGTATAAATAATACTGTTTATAAATGCTAATCATACTATTATCTCCTTTTGTGGAAATACCGAAAGAAATTGGAGTAGAAGTACCAATTAGGAGGCTGTGACCATATTCTAAGTTACAGGTAATGATAGCTTGAACTACAGTAATAGAAAGGAAGCGGATATGAGACACTTCCAAGGCAAACTAGACAGAGCAGTGCAATCAATTGGACGTGGGCGTGAGGGGCGAGGAAGAAAGATGGTTGTCATTTCTAGACTGAGTAGGTAAATAATGTTGTCATTCACATGAATAGGTACACTGGTGGAAAAACAGGTTTTCGAGGAAGATGACTAGTTTGATTTTGGACATGTATAACTTGAGGCTTTCCGTGTATGAGTGACAGAATGTCAGTTGGGAGTGTGGACTTGGATATCCTGTGTAGAAACGGAACTTTGAGAGTGGATGACTTAGAAGAAGGAGTTGAAGATCATTTGGAGTGGGAAAAGGAAGGGCAGTCCCGAGGTGGGCAAGGGGAAGTGAGGACTCAGACAGTGACACCTGGCAGGAGCTGTGGAAGGAGATTAGAAGAAGCTGCAGGAGTGCAGTGACACATAAGCCAAGAAAGGAAAGAGAAGTGAAGAGTTGTTCATTAACAGGTCAAACACTATAGAGAGGTAGCCAGTGACTGGGCCACTGGAATTACAGATCTAATCTGTTGGGATGGATCTGCCTCCAGGAGCTGTTTTGGAAATTTACCAGAGTGATTTTGCTTGTCTCCTGATTGGGGAGGGAGAACTACTGGAATGTAGTCAATGGAGCCAAAGATGCTAGATATCATGCAGTACCCAGGCTAGTACAGCACAAAGAATTGTCTTGCATTCTGCGTTGCTTGACTGTTCTACTGTTCATTTGTGTAGATGAAAAAGCTATTTATATTTACCTGAGCCTAGAATCTATTTTATATATAAACATACAGTGTTTTTCACACAGTTTTAAGATATATTGAGTTTTCCTGGAATGCAGTACGTTGAATGGCAATACAGTTTTTGGAATTTGAATCACCAATACGATTCATTTAATGGCTGTCCATTTCATGGTGATTCTACAGATGAATGCAAGCATCTGATTACTTCCTTGTGCCTTTTAGTTTAGGGATGCCTGAGTAGCTCCATAATGAATCACACATTTACTTTTTCCTTTATGTTTCAGTTAAGGGATCACTTTGAATTTTTAAAAAAATTACAAGCTTACAAGCGTAGGTAGTTTACAACCTTGCTTTCACAATGTTAAAGAGCAGATTGCCCCATATTTGTTATTAAAAAGGGCGTTAGGTTTGATAAGGCCAAGAATCATTTATTCGGTCCATCAACAAATGTCTTTTGAATGCCTACTGTGTGCTAGGCACCTTTCTAGATGCTTGATCTACATAAATAAGTGAAACAGAAAAAGTTCACTGCCCTTAGGGAGCTCACGTTCTAATGTGAGCGTGGGTGAGGCAGACAATAAATAATAAACATAAACTATGTAAGTAAATTCTATGGTATGTTAGGAAGTGTTTTGGAAGCACCTGGGTGGCTCAGTTGGTTCAGTGTCCAACTTCAGCTCAGGTCATGATCTCACAGTTATGGGTTCAAGCTCTGTGCTGACAGCTGGAGCCTGCTTCAGATTTCTGTGTCTCTTTCTCTCTCTGCCCCTCCCCAACTCATGCTCTGTCTCTGTCTCTCAAAAAAAAAAAAAAAATGAATAAACGTTAAAAAAAATTAAAAACGTTTTTTTAAAAATTTTTTTAACGTTTATTTATTTTTGAGACAGAGGGAGACAGAGCTTGAATGGGGGAGGGTCAGAGAGAGAGGGAGACACAGAATCCAAAACAGGCTCCGGGCTCCGAGCTGTCAGCACAGAGCCCGACGCGGGGCTTGAACCCACGGACTGCGAGATCATGACCTGAGCCGAAGTCGGACGCTTAACCAACTGAGCCACCCAGGTGCCCCAAAAATGTTTTGAAAAAATAAAGCAGGATAAAGGAGATTGGGAATACAGGAGAGTGTGGGTTGAAACGTTAAATATAGTGATCAGGATAAATTGTATTGAGAGGATGACATTCAAGAAAAGATCTGGAATTGGTAAGGGAATGACCTGGTGGATTTCTGAGAGAAGAACATTCCAGGGAGACAGAACAGTTAGGCATAGGCCAGAAGGTGGCTGTCTGGCTGGAGTTTTTAAGAAACAGTAAGGATGCCATTGTGGCTGGATTGGAGAGAGCCAGGGTGAGTAGGAGGAGAACTAAAGGTAACCAAGTGGTTGGGACAGGTGAGGTAGGGCTTATAGGGCATTGCGGGGACTTTGGCTTTCACGCTAAATGAAATGGGCAGCTGCTCAAGAGTTTAGAACAGAGGAGTGATATAATCAGGCATATTTTTAAAGGATTATTCTGGCTGCTCTATCTAGAATAGATAGAGCAATGGTAGAGGCTGAAGAGACAAGGAGATATTGTAGTAATCCAGGCAAGAAGTAATAGTGGCTTGACCAGAGTCATAGCAATGAAAACTGATATGGGAGAAGAATCATGAATTCCAGAAGGCTCAGTGGTGGAGTTTCAGGGGTAGGGGAGGGCTGGAAGATGGAGACAGATTACGGGATGTTGGAACCTTGTGGGAAGGAGACTTTGGGAGAAGTCTTCTAACATTTCTTTTATTTATTTTTTTATTTCTTGAAGTTTTGCTTTATGTGTTTGAATACTATATTATTTTATATAGGAAGATTCATACTAGCGATAACTTCATTGTGAGTTGTATATCCCTTGCCATTATAGGAGCACCTGGGTGTCTCAGTTGGTTAAGTGCCTGACTCTTGATTTTGGCTCAGGTCAGGGTGTCAGCGTTCCTGGTATTGAGCCCTGCTTAGGATTCTCTCTTTCCCTTCTCTGTCTGACCCTCCCCCACTCAATCTTTCCCTCGATCTTAAAAAAAAAAAAAAAAAAAAAAAAAAAGAAGCATCTGTCCTATTACCCTTTGCCATTATAGTGTCTGTCTTTGTCCCATGGAATAATTTTTAAAAAATAGTTTATTCTACTTGAAATTATTTTAATTAGATATGTTTAAGCTTATCTGTTATGTGTTACATTTTGAATGCTTATTCTTTGTTTTCTTTTTTGCTTTATAATCTGTTTTCTTTGTTTTTTTCAGTTTTTATTTTTACCCTCCTCTAGGTATTAGTTATCTTTTGCTGTGTAACAAATTACCCCCAGCCCTAGCAGCTTAAAGCAGCACATGTTTACCTTGTACTTTCTGTGGGTCACGAATCTTGGCATGGCTTAGCTGAGTCCTCTGCTTCAGAATTTTTACTGTTCAGTTTTCACAGGTGTTGTACCACTTTCAAGCTTAACCACATGGCTGTTGACAGGATTTAGTTCCTCATGGGCCCTAGAGAGCCTCAGGTTCCTGTCACGTGGGCCTCTCCACAGGGCAGCTCATGACATGGCAGCTGGCTGAATCAAAGCAAGCCATGGGAGGAAAGGCAGAGAAAGAGTATAAGCAAGACAGAAATCAGTCTTTTTATTTTATTTTATTTTTTATTTATTTTTTTTAGTTTCTTTATTTTGAGAGAGACAGAGACAGTGTGTGGGGGGGAGGGACAGAGAGAGAGAGAGAGAGAGAGAGAGAGAGAATCCCAAGCAGGCTCCAAGATACCAGCTACGGAGCCCAGATATGAGGCTCGAACTCACACACTGTGAGATCATGACCTGAGCCAAAACCAAGAGTCCAATGCTCAACTGACTGAGCCACCCAGGCGACCCAGATATCACAGTCTTTAATAGCTTAATTCCAGAAGTAAAATCCTTCACTTTGCCACATTCTCTTTGTTAGAGATGAGTCATTATGTCTAGCCTACACATGAGGGCATGATACCAGGAGTTGGGGATCATTGGGAGCCCCTTTAGAAGGCCACCTACTATACTGTAGCAATTTAGAAGTTGTAAAGTATATTAAATAATATATTTATATTTATATTTCTCAATTTACCTTAGAAATGAATTGATGATGAAAGATGATGAAATTAATCTACTTAGACTATTTTTTTTCTCTCCCCACCTTTTTCTCTCCCCACCTTTCTGTTAGTTTGGAGAGCAAATATTGATTCTTGTCCCTGTCTATTATCATTAAAATATTATTCTTTATATTATGTAATTTTTCTTTAAGCATTATAGCAATTATTTTTCATTTTATGACTTAGAATTTTAGTTACCTAAATATAGTTTTATGGACGAAGAGGTTTAAAGCTCATCACTAAACCTTTTCTACCTCATGTCTTTCTCATTCATGAACTTCTTATTGTTACTCATCTGTTCACTGTCTTGATTTTTTTCTGAGAGATTTTCCAGAAGCTCATAAATGTTATGTTTCTTGAATTCTCATGTATTTGAGAATTTCTTTTTCTTACCATTACATATGAAAGGTGGTTAGAAATTTTCCACCAGGTATAGAAATCTTTTCCCCTTTAATATTCATTAACCACAGTTCCATTGTCTTCTAGCATCTCATATTGTCTGATTTCTTTGTTTTTGAGGATGACTTTTTCCTTCTGCTTAGATGACTATAGGATTTTTTTTTTTTACAGTCCTTGAAGTTTCAGATAAAAGCTTTTATTAAATTTTCTTGGAATGCGGTGAGCCCTTTCAAAATGTAATTTTAAGATCTGCTTTATTTCAGAAAATTCTTCTATTATGTAAATTTTTTTGGTTCCATGTATTCATTCACATCTTCAAAGATAGCAGGCATTCATGTGCCGGTTCTCTATTGTTTGTTTTCTGCCTCTTCCAGCTCCTCCCTCGTCACTTTCATTCTGTGTCATTTTCCACTAAATTCTATGTGATTTTTTTCAATAGCGTGCCCTCCATATCCGATTTTCTTTAGTTTAAATTCTACTCCTGATGCTCTTAGTGTGATTTTCAGGGATTTAGTTTCTTCTCCTTGTTTATTTCCTCTGCTTTTCCAGATTTCTTTTATTTTTACTGCTGCATGGGTCCCATGCTATTTTTTTTCTGACTTTTCTTTTTTAATCTTTGAAGGAAATCAGTGAGATCTAGTTGATTTGCTCAAGAATAAAATGAGTGTCTTGCTTCCCCTTCCCTTTTTGCCTGTGTACCGTTTGAATCATCTATCGAAAATGTAAACCAGAGTACTGAGTGTTGATGGTTCATAGTCTTTGGTCAGTCATTCAGTGATGGATGAGCTGGGACAGGAGGAAAATCTGCTGTGAATGAAGAGAGACAGGGAGAAAGAAAGTGGGGGAGGGGGAGGAAGAGAAAGAGATTTACTTATTTCTTTGGCATTTTTTTTCTACTTATTGCTAACATTTTTGAACAAAGTATTCAAGTGCCTTGTAATAATATAAGAGGCAATTTTTAAAACTGTTTAATATCCACATGAAAATAAAATGTCAATACCAGAGGAGAAATAAAAATGCAAATCAGTAGCTGCAGCATTCTACGAAGTTGTTAAAATGAAATTGTGACTGAATTTTTAAGCTTCCTGGCAACCAAAGCAAAAACAAACAAACAAACAAACAAAAAACCCCCACATAATTAGATATATGGTTTTCATTGACTCTAAATGAAAACCTATGGGTTATTCAGGGGGAAAATTTTTGTGGCATTTGCTTCCAGCGGGGAAACAAAATCAAAGGGGGCAAGGTTCTTAATGAACTTGATTAGTAAATACAATAGTGGCGTTCATTAAGCTGTTTCTCGTAGCATTGTTTAATGAAAGATAAAAACCTGGCATCTAAACAGAGTCCAGAGAAAGCGAATTCCTCTGGTTCAAAGATAGTGGGATCCAAACCTATTTGGAAGATAAAATCTTCTCTTTGGAGAAACAAATGATGTTACTGGGTTGCAATGTGTCCCCCCAAAAGATATGTTAAAGTTCTAATACCCAGTACCTTAGAATGTGACCTTATTTGGAAATAGAGTTATTGCAGATGTAATTAGTTGAGATGAGGTCGCACTGGAGTAGGAGATGTTCTTGTAAGGAGAAGTGAGACAGGGAGAGGAGGGTGCTATGTGAAGACAGAGGCACAGAAGGAAGATGGAGGTAGAGATTGGAGTTAAACTGCCTCAAGCTAGGAATCACCTGGGCTGCAAGAAGCTGGAAGAGGCACGGAGGACCCAGTCCTAGACGGGTCTGCCAAAACCTTGATTCAGACTCCAGCTTCCAGACTATGAGAGAATAAATTTCTGTTGTTTTAAGGGACCCGGTTTGTGGTATTTTATTACAGCAGTCTTAGGCAGCTAATACAGATAGACCGCATTTCGTTCAACAGTGTTTTATAAACATTAGTTCTCCCAACCAAGATCTGGTATTGGGCAATTTGAGATTGGATATCGACATTTGGTGTTAGACAGTAGAAAGTTTGTTAAGAGACTCAAGGAGGTTTTATGTGCTGATATTGAGGATAGGTCTATATGCTTTAAATGAAAAACTTGTAAATGTTGGTAAGGTAAACATTCCTTGTGAACATTCTTATACCTGAAATTCACACCTAGAGTGCTACCCATAACACCTATCTGTATAAAGGGTCAAGTGTACACTTGAAAACAAATCCACGTGTTTTTTGAATTTGTTTTTGTTTTTAACAATGTGGGGTCTGTTTTATCACATGAAATAAAGAAACAATTGCTGAGATGATTTAGTCTAGAAAGTTTATAAAACAGGTAATACCTGTCCCTTACTGTAAGAATTGGACTGACACATGATCACAAGCTGTATTGGTTAGAAAATGTAGGATAGGGGGTGGCTGGGTGGCTCAGTCGGTTAAGCATCTGACTCTTGATTTCGGCTCAGGTCATGATCTTACGGTTTGTGAGTTTGAGCCCTGCATCAGGTTCTGCACTGACAACGTGGAGCCTGCTTCGGATTCTCTTTCTCCTTCTCTCTCTGCCCTTCCCCTGATTGCTCTCTCTCTCTCTCCCAAAATAAATAAAAATAAACTTTTCAAAAGAGAAAGAAAATGCAGGATAATTTTAGCATAATTGATAAGCCAGGATTTATAACAACGAGTAGATAGTAGATCAAATTGTTGTTGAAACTACCTCTAATTATGAAAACTCATCATTGCAATACAGGATACCTGCCCCCACATTCCCTACATATGTCCCTCCATAGTGGAAAGGATGTATATACAGACTTTCTGAAAATTGTCTTCCTTACTTTCTTATTTCTTCCTGCCCAGAGATTTTTTATTCCCAGGCAGATGGTATTAAGAAGCAAAAGTTTGTATAGTCTCATCTCCTTATCTAAAGGTCAAACTTTTGGACATTCTCCAAAACACAGCAGCAGTCTAGAGATATGGAAAGGAGGGGGTAGGTCATGAGAGTTAGAAATAATCTTAAACTCCTGAATTAAAATCAGGAAGTTTGCAGTAGAGATATGGCCAGCTGGAGACAGACTCAGTGACAGGACAGACACACTAAACAGCAGAGTTAGCGGTGATTGGTTTACCTAAGTAGTGGGGGTTATATAGTGATATCTGGGCCCAATGTGATAGCTGGACACAATTAAATATCTAGGGGCAGGGAAGGATCCAGTATTAAGTTTCTTATATCCTAAGGTATAAGCAATTTGAAATAATAAAATTATTAAGTAAAAATATACAGAGGACTTCTCTTACTCTGAAGCACTTAACATAAGTGATAAAATATATAAATCATCTTTTAAATGCATGAATAAATTTAAAAGTAAAATGAATGTTTAATATGGTAAAATAAGTTATGAACGAAATAAAAACTGAGGAAAGAAAAAGAGACCATAAAAATATCCATCACATTTGAAAAAGAACAAAATAGAACTTCTAGAAATGAAAGATGAAAAGATTGAAATTAAAAACCCAGTGGAAGAATTTAGAGTGGAGGAAACCATAGACAGAGAATTAGGGAGTGGGAAGCATAGACTGGAAAACCTTACATAAAATGCAGCTTAGAATCTGTAGAGGTTTACCATGTCCCTGTGTTCTCAGCATAGAGAGATAATCACTAGAAAATATGACAGAGAGGTTGAGTCATGAAGGATAGAAGGAGAAGGCTCAGTATGCCTGTAATCAGAATTTCAGGAGATAATAGAGAAGAGGACAAAGCAATATTTGAGGACTCAGTAAACGAGGCATGTATAGAACTGATGAAAGATAGTAACCTCAGATTCTAAAACCCAAAGGACCCTCAGACATAAACTTAAACAGATGCAGACACATACACACCTAAACACATTGTTGTAAAACTTCAGAATGCCAGAGACAAAGAGAAGATACTAAAATTAGCCAAAACCCCCAAAATACAGATTACTTGTAAAGGAATGACAATGAGACAGGTGAGTTCTGAGCAGCAAAAATGGGACAAAAGATTGTGGGAAAATATATTAAATGTGCTGAGGGATAGTAACTGAAAGAGAATTATTTACCCATTAAAACTACCTGTCAGAATAAGTTATTAGGCTGTGGTAACAAATTAACTCTGAAACCTCTGTGGCTTAACATAATCAAAGTTTATCTCTTGTGCTTTGCATCAAGGATAGGTCAGAGGGTGCCCTGCTCCGCCTGGTCACTCAGGGACCCAGGCCAAAAGAAGCTCTGATGTTTCTAGCTGCATCTCCCAGAATTACATGAGCTATCAGGTCATTTCAGGAGGGAAAGAGGGACATAGAGGAACACAGATTTCAAAGACCTTTTTCTAGAAGGGAAACATGTTACTTCTCCTCGTGGTCCTTTGGTCAGAATAAGTCCCAAGTCCCAAACTAACTGCAAGAGAGAGTGAGAAATGAAGAGAATCATGTGGATATTTTAGTAAATACTAACTTTCTCTGCTGCAACTGTTTTTCAAAATGGGGATTAAATAGAGGTAGTCTAGATAAACAAACACTGGGAAAAATTAACATCAATAACCTCTTAATAAAAGAACTTCCAAGGATGTCTTCAAGAAGAAGGAAAATGAGGGGCATCTGGCTGGCTCAGTTGGTAGAGCATAGGACTCTCGATCTCAGGGTTGTAAGTCTGAGCCTCATGTTGGGTGTAGAGATCACTTTAAAAAAAATCTTAAAAAGAAATAAAAAAAAAAAAGAAGTAGGAAAATGATCTAGAAGGGAAGTTTGAGTGACAAAAACTAATGTCAAGTAAAGGAAAAGGCAAATGGTTGCGTCAACCTGAACAATACAAAAAATACAAATAATAAATAATAAAGTACAGCTTGTAGAATTAAAAAATAATGGCTTTTAAGATGGAGTGATGATAAGAGTTAAAACATTCTCAGGTCATTATGTATTGGGGAAGGTTGTAAAGATAACAAGTACCGACTTTGTTAGGTTAAGTATGCATACTCTGATTTCAAAGGAACTAGTTAATGAGCAAAAATAAAGTTTATAATTCCAAAACTAGAGAAGGGAAAATTTTGGAACTAAGAAATTGAATCCATTAAAACAAGACAAGAAGGAGAAAAAAGCAACAGAGAAGTCAGAACAAAAATTTTAAACTGGATAGTTTAAAAATTGGTGACAGGCGCGTCTGGGTGGCTCAGTCCTTTGAGCAGCGGGCTCTTGGTTTCTGCTCAGGTCATGATTTTACCCTTGGTGGGATCGAGCCCTGCGTCTGGCTGTGCATTGACATCTTGGAGCCTGCTTGGGATTCTCTCTCTCTCTTTCTCTCTGCCCTTCCTCCCCCCCACCCCCACCAGCTCACATTCTCTCTCTCTCTCTTAAAATAAATAAACATCAAATGTTCAAAAAAAAAACTGATGATAGAGATAAATTAAAATTATCAATATCATTGAGGAGGGCACTTGTTGGGATGAGCATTGGGTGTTGTATGTAAGCGATGAATCATGAGAATCTACCCCCAAAACCAAGAGCACACTGTATACACTGAATGTTAGCCAGCTTGACAATACATTATATTAATAAAATAAAATAAAATATATCAATAAAAATAAATGGACTAAACTTCCCGTTGAAAGTGAGATTGTGAGATTGAATCAAAAAGTTAAATCTATGTATTTTCTGGTTACAGAGACATGCCTAAAATGTAAATAAAGAACAGCTGAAAGTAAAAGGACAGAAAAATATATTTTAGCCAAATATTAACCAAAAGAGTTGCAGTTTATATATTATATAAAATAGACTTTAAGGCAAAAAACTTGATAGACAAAGGAGATCATTCAGTGATTATAACAGACTTGATTCACTAGGAGGATAAAATGACTCTATTTTTGCATACCTGATAGTGTAGCTTCAATATCATAAAAGGAAATGTGACATAATTACAAAGAGAAATTGCCAAATTCTCCACTATAAGGAATCATTTAAATGTATCTCTCTCAGTGATTGATAGATAAAATATTCCAAAAAGCATTAAAGATATGATTAGGTGATACAGAGTGCTTGACCTAATGAATATATAGAATTTTGCAGTCTAAATTAAAGTACAAAAATTAGTTTGGGTCATGCATGGGATGCTATAATAATTTGTCATGAATTGGGCCATAAATCAAAACTCAACCAATTTTAAGGAATGGACTTTTAAAAAATTATATTTTATGACTAAAATTCATTAATATAGATATTAACTGAAAGATAATGTTAGAAAACATTCATTTAGAAAATTGAAAAATACACTTCCAAATAACTCATCAACCAAGGAGTAAATCTCAGTGGAAAACAGAACATCTCTAGAATTAAATAATAATAAAACAAAAAACTTCGCCAACTTTACTAAATCTTAAATGCAGTTTAACAAGGCTGAGAGAGAAATTTAAGCCATAAAGTCTTATATTAAAAACTAAGAAAGCCTTAAAATTATTTAACTAAGCATCCATGAGAAATTATAAAAAGAACAATAGAATGAATTTAAAGAGAACAGAAGAAAGGAAATAATAAGGATGAGCCCAGAAATTAATGTAATAGAAAACAAAGATAAAATAAGGCAAATGCTGAAAATTAGGTTTTTGAAGAGGTGAATAAAATAAACCTCTAATTTAACTGATTTAGGGGAAAAAAAGAGAAGGCAGAAATAAGCGATTTTAGGAATTTTAAAAATGCAGAGATATAAAAAAATGTAAAGTAAAAACAATTTGATGCCATATTTGAATATTAAGACAAAAATATCAAATTACTAGAAAATGCAGCTTACCAAAACTGACTCAGGAAAAAAATAGTAACTCTGAATAATTTGAAGGCCCTTAAAGGTATTGGTTCAACAATTTTGAAATCTTACCACAAAGAGAAGACTAGGCCCAGGTGGCTTCATAGCCATATATAGATAAATATGTTCATACATATATAATGTTCATATATATTTGTTCATATATATAGTTTATATATATTTGTATATATATAGATATGTATGCGTATATATATGTGTGTGTGTGTGTGTGTGTGTATATATATATATATATATATATATACACACACCCAAGGAACATAATTCTAATCTGAAACACATTCTTTCAAAAGAAAAAAGCCTATGTATTTTATGTAATAAAATATACAAAAATAATATAAAAGAGAAAAATTACAAATGAGCCTCACTCATGAACATAGATGCAAAACTCTGCAAAAACAGTTTAAAAAAACTTAATCTGACAATGCATGAAAGATAATACATTATGGCAAATTGAGTTTATTCTTAGAACACAGAATAGTTTAACTTTAGAGGCACCTGGGTGGCTCAGTTTGTTAAGTGTCCACCTTTGGTTCAGGTCATGATCTCACGGTTTGTGGATTTGAGTCCTACATCAGGCTCTGTGCCTGATAGCTCAGAGCCTAAAGCCTGCTTCGGATTCTGTCTTTCTCTCTCTCTCTCTCTGCCCTGCCCCTGCTCATTCTCTGTCTCTCTCTCTCTCTCTCTCAAAAATAAATAAACATTTTTTAAAAATTAAAAAAAAGAAGAGTTTAACTTTAGAAAATCAATTAATGTAATTCACCAAATTATAGTTAGTGAAGAATAAGCACATACTATACTCATCTCAGTAGTTGCAAACAAATCATTGTATAAAATTTAATATTTATTCATGTTAAGACAATCAAACAAAAATTCTTAGTAAACTAGAAATAGAAATTACATTCTTTGAGTTGATAAAAAATATTTGCCAAAGACTCACAACAATTTTACTCACTGGTGAAAAGTTAGAAGCATTCGTTTAGAAATCAGTAAGAAGTCAGGAATGCCTGTTAATGTTACATCTAAGCCAACACATACTGGAAGTCCTAGCCATTCAGTTAGTAAAGAAAAAGAGTAACAAGTTTTCTAAAAATTGCCATTACTTAAAAGATGATGTGATTAGCCAAATAGAAAAATAAAAAAATATATGTAAAATTATTAAAATTAATAATATAACTTGATAGATATGAATTAAATATCAATTACCATCAAAAAAAGTAAGAAAATGTACTTTGAAAAATGTATCATTTGCAAGTACAACAAAAATACAGTGTACTGGGAATAGATCTCACCGATTATGTGCAAGACCTTTATAAAAACATCATATAACTTTATTGAAAGATATTTAGAGAATGTCTAAATTAATAGAGATATATCATGTTCATGAATAAGAGTATTCATTATTGTAAAGACTTCAAGTCTGCCACATTTAATGTAGTCACAGTGAAGTTGCAATAAAAATCTCAATAGGGTGTTTTAAAGAAGTTGAGCTGATTCTAAAATGTATAGGAACACAAAGGGTAAACAATATCTAGATACTCCGAAAGAAGAACAAGGATAGTAGGGATGCCTGGGTGGCTCAGGCTGTTTGGCACCCAACTCCAGCTCAAGTTGTGATCTCCCAGTTTGTGAGTTCAAGCCCCGCTTTGGGATCTGTGATGATAGCTCAGAGCCTGGAGCCTGCTTCGGACTGTCTGTCTTCTCTCTCGGCCCCTCCCCTGCTCATGCTCTGTTTCTCTCTCTCAAAAAATAAATAAAAACGTTATTAAAAATAAAAAAAAAGAACAAGGCCAGTAGAAATTTGTCTTACCAAATGGCAATATATATTATAGAGGTAATGCATGAAGAAACTGTGATGTTGGCATAAGGAGAAGTAAATTGACTAATAGAATATACGAGGAAGCCCAGAAACAGACGTGGCATATGAGGAACTTGATATACAATGTGAATGGCACAATGGTAAGTATAATTGGCTTTGGGACAATTGGTTTTCCAGGTGATGGAAAATGCAACTTGATCTTTGCCTCACATCATACTATAAATATCGATTTCAGGTGGATTAAAAACATAAATGTTATAGGAAAAACTTTAAAATTTTTGGAAGAAAATATAGGAGATGTTCCTTTTGCCAACAGGATAAGAAAGAATTTTCTAAAGACACAAAAATACAATTGATAAAGAAAAATATTGAAGAAATTTGAGCACAGAGTAGAAAATTTGATTCATGAGAACATAACATAAATGGGGAGAAAGTATTTGTAGTACATTGAATTGACAAAATACTAATATGCAGATGAATAAAGAGTGATTAAAGAATTTTAAGAAAAAAGCTAGCAACCAAATAGAAAAACAAGCATTTCCCATAAGAGGAAACCCATGTGGCCAAGGAACATATTAAAATATTCAATCTCAATATTAGGACAATAGAAATCCAAATTCTGAGCTATGGTTTCACACCCACCAGATTGGAAGAATTTTCAAAGTCTCAGCAGGCTGTGTTCTCAGGTGTGGAGCAATCAGAACTCTTACTTTCATAGTGTGATTAATTTGGAAAAGAATTTAGCATTTTGAAGTAAAATTGAAAATCCATATACCCTATTATTCAGCAGTTCCACACCTAGGTTTATCCCAGTGGTAGACAGAATAATTCACACCCTCCCATCCCCACATCCTAATCCCCAGAACTTGTGGATGTGTTTGGTTCCATGGCAAAGAAGTGTGAAGGTTGCAGATAGAATTAAGATTGCTAATCAGTTGATCTGTAAATGAGGAGAGTATCCTAGATTATGCAGGAAGACACAATAATCACAAAAGTTCTTAAAAGTGGAAGAGGGAGACAGAAAAGTCAGAACCAAAGAGATAGCATTATAGGAAATTCTTGATCAGTTGTTGCTAGCTTTGAAGATGGAGAGGGCTATGAACCAAGGAATATGGGAAGTATCTAGAAGCCAGAAAATGCAAGAAAACAGATTCTCCCCTAGATCCTTCCAGAAAAGAATGCAGCCCTGCTGATACCTTGATTTTAGCCCAGTGAGACTTATTGCAGACTTCTGATGTCCAACACCAGAAGGTAAGAAGTTTGTGTTGTGGTAAGCCGCTGCACAACTAAATTTGAGGTAATTTGTTACAACAGCAATAGGAATCGTGTAGGACTCTAGAGAAAACTCTTGCACAATGGCGACAGGTGACCAGTGCCAGATTATATATACCAGCATTGGTCAACAACATAAAAAATGGAAAATAACCCAGATCGTCATGGTTAGGAGAGTAGATCCATAAATAACTATGGAATAGGAATGCAATGGAATAATGTACATCAGAGAAATGAATAAACCACAGGCATATGGACAACATGATATTAAGGGAAAAAGCAAGTTACAGGCAAATAAATAAATACATTGGAATGTCATTTATACAAAATTCAAAAAATGAAAATCCCAATATGTTGATTAAAGATACATAATGGTACATACTATATACATAAAAGGGAAGGAATGACAAATACAATTTAGGGCTGTGGTTGCCTCTGGTGGGGAAGGCAGGGTGAGCAGATTAGAGAGGGGCATTGCCTTAATCATCTGGGTTGCTATAATATCATAAATAAATCATTTATTTCTCACAGTTCTGAAGACTGGAAATCCAAGATCAAGAGCCAGCAGATTTGGTGTTTGGTGAGTGTCCATCCCGGTTCATAGGCCTTTTACAGTGTCCTTCCATGGTGGAAGGGACAGAGAGCCCTCTTGAGCCTCTTTTATAAGGACACTGATCTCATTCATGAAACCTTCACCTCCCAAAGCCTCTACCTTCAGTAGATTACCATCACCTTTGAGGTCAGAATTTCAGCATATGAATCTGGAGGGGCATAAACATTTGGATCATTCCAGGCATATGGGGAGCTTCAGTAGCATTGGCAATGCTCCAGAATAGTGATTTTAATGGGTTTATTGTTATGCTTTGTAATGTACATGTATTTCATGTATGTTATTAGCAAGCACCAAATATTTTATAGTGTAAGAAATAGAGGGGAATAGGGGCACCTGGGTGGCTCAGTTGAGCGTCCCACTTCAGCTCAGGTCATGATCTCGCAGTTTGTGAGTTTGAGCCCACCATTGGGTTCTCTGCTGTCAGCATGGAGCCTGGAGCCTGCTTTGGATCCTCTGTCCCCTTCTCTGCCTGCCCCTCCCCTGCTCACTCTCTCTCAAAATAAATAAGTAAACTTAAAAAAAAAAAGAAATAGGAATAAAAAAAAATGTAACTATGATAGGTTTGTAGCTTGTCTTACAGTGTTTGAAATAATTAACTGAGCTGAGGCATTACAGTTGATCCTGATGCTCAAGTGACTATTAAGTATGTTATTTTTACATACACTCAGTAATTGGGAATTACTATGAGCCCATGTGGCTTAATTGACAGCTGATTTCTGTTCATAGAGTCAAAGCCAAGAAGTCAAGAAAGGTGGCCATCTCACGGAGATTGTCTTAGAGGGCCAGCAGCCTTCACAGCACCAACTCCACTCCTCAGTACTGGTCAACATTAATGAGTGATGCTCTTTCCAGGCACTGCTCCAACCGCGTACGTAATCCTCACAGCATCCCGTTGAGACAGGTACCATTATTGATCCCATGTCACAGATGGACAAACTGAGGTCCAAGGTGGTTAAATACTTGACCCGGGATCACCCAGCTAGGAAATGACAGTCTTGATTTAAACACAAACAGTTCTATGCTCTTATCCATCAGTCTATATGGCATCTCAGTTGTTTTCAACTTTATTGTAAATAAAATTTACCTTGAAGCACTGGGTTCTTCTGACATAGTTGCTTTGAAGTTGGTCTTCAGATCTTGTATTTTTAATTTAATTTTATTTTTTTGGAAAGAGAGAGAGAAAGAGAGAGGGAGAGAGAGAGAGAGACAGAGTGGAGGGGGAAGGAGAGAGAAAGAATCTTAAGCAGGCCCCACCCCCAGCTCTGATCCCACCACTCTGGGGTCATGACCTGAGCTGAAATCAAGAGTTGGACGCTTGCTCAACCAACTGAGCCACCCAGGCTCCCCTGAAGTTGGTCTTCAAATGAGCCCTGGAATTCACATTGTCAGCTGGTAGCTTAAGCATTTGCCACTAGTTTGACTTCTTTCCAATTTACTCCCCCCCCCCCCCCCCCCCACGAATCTGATCATACCTCTCCCCTGCTTGAATTTTTTCCATGTCTCTCCTCAGCATTAAGACTCAAGTTCAACCCTTTTAGTTTAGCATACAAGGCTCTTCAGACTCTGGCCCCAGTCTTGCCCTTTTTGTGTCACAGCCATCCATTCTCCTCAACCCTTTCTTTACTTCCACGATATGGGCCTTCTTCCAAAACCATGTACAATGGCCTTCCACACCTCCATGCCTTAATACTTGCTGCTTTCTCTGCCCAGAAATGATCAGCCCGTCTTCTTCATCTAGGTAACTCCTACCCATTTTTCAAAATTCTGAAAGTTCACTTTACACCTTCACTCAGTATTGATTTAGAAGCCTCTCCTCTGCTCTTCTGTAACAGCCCACGCTTTCTTATGTCTCGGAGCTAATGGCACTACCGTGTAACCTTCAGTGTATTCAGATATCCCCTCCATTAACAGTCTCAATAATAATAATAATAACGGTCACTTAAGGAGCATTCTAAGCGATGGCATCCCTTAGGTCCTATTGCCACTCCCAACTCCCAAAAGGTACCTATCGTCAGCTGCGTTTTAAGGTTGAAGAGAGTGAAGTTTAGAGAGTGAGGTAGTAAGTCTGTGGTCCTACCACTTTAATGGTGGCATCACACTCACATCTGGCTCCGTTAATGTCTTGTTTGAGTCCATCTCTCCCGCACCTGTCATTAGTAGCAACATTTTCCTGGTTAGATGGATGTAGATAGATGGATGGCCTGGGATGCCATAAATCCAGGTTTCAAAAGAAAGAAAAACAAAGCCAAATTTGAAGTCAGGATGAACACTCACGCTTGGGTTCTGCCTCTGCCTCTATCTAGCTGCTAAAATAGGACAGCTCTCGAATGATAAGTATGTCTAGAGGTGATTAGTATGGCAAGTGGGCTTCTGGGTAGAGAAAGAACTTGGAACTACAGGCTGCAGATCAGCGGGGAGGCCAGAAAGAGACTTAACTCACAGGCGGGGTGAACACTGGTGCAAATTTTCTTTGCGGCAGAACTATGTTGTCATGCAATCTTTATCTTAGTTCCCCAGATGGGGAGATAGCGCTTTGCTATCTCTGTGTGCAGCTGTGACCGGGGTTTGTTTGGTCTCAGTGCAAGGGCTTACACACCACCTACCTTTTTGGTTTGTGTCCAGGGTGGCTATTTTCTGAAAATAGAAGCTGATACTGCCTCCAACTCAGTCCCTTTCACCTCATGTTCTTTCTGGTACACTCGTCCTAGAGTATCAACCCATCTCAGATTCCTTGCTACATGACAGATTTGCAACATTTGTGGTTATGTGTGAGTTGTTACTGAGAGATTTAAACTTTCTTCTGTTAATCCCTAGAAGCTGATGTACTGTGAATCAGAGGAAATATATATATTTATGTTGCTTCCCTAATGATATACGAAGCCATGGGATCTCCTTTACTCTGAGTCTTTTGAGTGAGTTAACAGAGTTCATTAAAGCCACTCCCTTGGGGTCCATACCATCTCAGTTGGCAGGGAGACCTTCGGCTTCTGGATTAACCTTTGTAACTCCCCATGACTTGCTGACTCCTCTTAATTCTTCTGCAAGAGCTCTTTCCACCCCCTCTCTTGTAATATCATCGTCCTTTTAAAATGACTGTTTCATGAGGGCTTCTGGGCACCCCATGTAACTGGAAATGGTCATGCTGCAAGTTCAGAGCACCTACGAAGACTCCCTCTGTGTTCTGGTCAGCGGGTCCCAGTCTCTAATTGGCACCTCTGGAGAGAAGCCCCGAGTAGGATACTGCTTCCCCCTCCCTTCCCTTCCCCCCCGCCAACCCACCTTTCCTACCCCTAAACCGTGAGATTTAAATGGTAATGGTCACTTTTTATCTCTTTTTGTATTTTCATTGACTGGCTAGGCTCTGAGCATTTAATTTCCTATGACGCAAGCTCTCTTAGTTGTATGTAACTAAGTCTGTCTATTTCTCCCTGACTATCTCAATCAATATAGTATTGATTGGATAACAGCAAAAACTATTCTATTTTATGCCTCTAATTCTCTTTCCTCTCTGCCAAGAAAATCAGGGATTTGGGGGCAGGTGAGTATCTGGTCCATTCAGTGACTTTCTTCCCTTTCCTTTTTTCATTTAGCATTTTATTATGAAGATAATACGTGCCCATCATCAGTAACCAGTCTCGAACCATAAGAATTCCCCAATCTTATCTCCTGCTAACAGTGCAGTAAATATTCTTCCAGTTATTCCTATGTATTTACAAAAGTAGAAGAAAATGAAATGAAATAAGGCAAAATAAAATTCACACACAAAATACACTTCACATACACAAGTAGAATGCTTACTCAAACTATCTTGAGCAAAAAAGAGAATTTACTGGGGCACCTGGGTGGCTCAGTCGGTTGAGTGCCTGACTTCGGCTCAGGTCATGATCTCACAGTTCATGAGTTTGAGCCCCACGTCGAGCTCTGTGCAGACAGCTTGGAGCCTGGATACTGCTTCGGATTCTGTGTCTCCTTCTTTCTCTGCCCCTCCCCAACTTGTGCTCTGTGTCTCTATCAAAAATAAATAAATGTAAAAAAAAATTAAAAAAAAAAGAGAGAGAGAATTTACTGGTTCATACGAGTGAGGGGAAGAAAGGCAGGGCTGGCCTCAGAAAGGGACATGTCCTGTCGTCAGGATTCCTTCTCTTTCCATTTCTCAGCACTGATGCTCTGTTTTGGCCTCATTCCTTCCTAGAGCAAAACAAACTTTTTATTCCAGTCAATAGGGAAAGAAAGAGTTGCCCCTGAGGACACCTTCAGACTTACACCATCCCAGATTTGTCAGCCTGCTGTTTGGGTACCTGTAGCTCATCATTCTGCCTCTTCTAACTGCAGCTCTGTCATGTAAGCAAAGGTCCTTGGCCTCACTCTCCCGAGCCTCTCCTTGTGGCCCAGCCGGATCAGGCCACTCAGCGTGGAAACTGGAAGTCCAGGAGAAAGGCAAACTTTCCCACTGCTCCCATGCAGGTCCCTGTAGGGGCCAAAGGCCCCTCCTGAGAGAGAAACACAACCACAATCTTGAAGGCCACCTGAGGGCATCATCATGGAGTTCATCTCTTCTCATCTGCACCTGGTCTCAGGTAGCCCATGCTGGCCCTTCATTTTATTGGGCGCACCTTCAAGGGTGCAGGAATAGCTGCCCAAACTATGAGTCTGTGATTGACTGTCTCTCTGAATAGTGAACAGTTCAGGAGCTCTCCCACCCAGTTTTTGGGACCAAGACTGCTTTTCCTCCCAGGAACTCCCAGAGTTACATCTTATTATTTCAAAATGATGTTTTCGAGGCCATAACACACTGGGGCCCATGGATGGAGCTTTCTTCAAGTAAATAATCCTGGGCCCTACCCCCTGACACCGAATCAGTAGATCTGGGGTAAGGCCCAGGAATCTATGCTTTTTAAAAGCAACACACCTGATTTTATGATCAACAGACTTGGGCAGGACAAACATAAATCCTCCTACATAATTCTCTTATTTAACTGTACCTTTCCAAAGGGCAGAAGCTGAGTGGGTATGGCATAATGACTGGTCCAAGCCAGGTGTGCTCAACAAAAGGCGTGTCCAAGTCCTCCCTGCTTTTACCCAAGTCAGTTATTTTTATTCCCAAGAGATGTCTGAGATAAAATGTTTTTCCTAAGTAGCAGGAGATCTAGGTTCTGTTGATCCTGAAGTGTATCCAATTTGGGGAGAAGCCTTCTTTAAGGATAAAACAAAGTCTGAATACAAAATCAAGTCTAGAGCCTTGGAAGAGGCTTCATAATTAAGCTTCCTTACCTTCATGGCAGTTCTGCCTCTGAACAGCGTTCTCATTCTGCAGCAAATCAAAAGAGCTCCGTTGCTCATATTGTCTACACCTTCTATATATATTAGATGAACTGAATTTGTGGAAAAGAAAAGAAAAACGACTGCAAAAATAGACTGTTTTGGCCTAGATAAGTCTGAAGCCGAGTTTTTAACCATAGCATGGTGGCATACGTTTCGTTTTTTTGGTGAGTTTACTCGTTATGCTCTGTATTCCCTGAAATTGAAGGGAGAGCAACATGGTTCCTTTATAACCCACATCCTGTTACCTTTCTGTCCAACCACATCCCTACTACTTCTCTCCTTGTTCGCTCCTCTTCAACCACACTGGTCTTCCCAGGCACACCTGGCACACTTTTGCCCTATAGCCTCTGATCCTGGGGCTCGTCTTCTTAGAATGGTGTTGTCTCCTTGTTACAGAGAAAAGGCAGGCAGCCTCAGAAAAGTTAAGTGCAGAGACGTTAAGTGATTAAAACCCACGGAAACATTCACAGCGTTTTTTCCACTGGTCTCATTCTTGACTCCTCTCTCTCTCTCATACTTCATCCAGTGAGTCAGGAAACCCTGTTGGCTTTTCTGCAAAATATGTTCTGAGTTCAACCCTTTCTTCTATCTCCACCATTACCCCTTGGGTGGGACCCCCACCATCTCTTGTCTGCATTACCACCATAACCTTCCAACTTGTCTGCCTCCCTGCTTCTCAGCTCACCCCTTATAGGCTATCTCAACACAGCAACCAAAGTGATCCTTTAAAATGTAAGTTAGATTATGTCACTCCTGTGCTCAAAACTCTGTAATGGCTCCCTACTTCCTATGGGTATAAACCAATGTCCTTACAAAGGCCTGTAAATCTCTGTAGCTATGCTGTCCAACGAGGTGACCACTGGTGGCACCACTTGAGATGTAGTCAACTGGATTGAAATGTAAAACACACCATAGATTTTGAGGAATTAGTTTGAAAAAAAAAAAAAAAAAGAATGTAAAGTTTAGTGGTTACCAAAGGCAGGAGCTGGTGGGGGGCGGTGGGTAGGGTATTGGGGGAATAGGTGGCAAAGGGGTCAAAAGGTATAAACTTGCAGTTGTAAGAGAAGTAAATCATGGGGATATAATGTACAGAATGATGACAATAATTGACAATACTGTACTGTATATTTGAAAGTTGCTAAGAAAGTAGATCTTAAAAGTTCTCATCATGAGAAAAATTGTAACTATGTGAGATGATAGAAGTTAACCAAACTTACTGTGCTTATCATTTTGCAATGTATACATAGATCATTATGTTGTACATCTTATATATATATATGTATATATATATATAATATGTCAATTATATGTTGTATATGTTGTACATCATATATATATGTTAATGTCAATTATATCTCAATAATTTCGAAAAATAAAAAGGTAAAATATTCAATAATCTGTATACTAATTATATATTAAAATTATATTTTGAATATATAGGATAAAAAATATATTCTTAAAATTAATTTCAGCGGTTTCTTAACCTTTTTAGAGTGAATTATAGAAAATTTTAATTTACATATATGGCTCACATTTCTGGCTTGATCTCTTGGACAGCACTGGTCTCTAGTATCTGGTCCTTTCCTAAAACCTTTCCTGATATTGTGTCCTGCTCACTCCTATTCTTGTTCACTCCAATACAGCCACACTGGCCTCCTTGCTGGCCTTTGAACATAGGAGCATACCAGGCATCCTCCTGCCTCAGGGCCTTTGTGCTTGCTGTTTTCACTCCTAGAAGACTTTCCCTCCCATTATCTGGATGATTTGCTCCTTAACCTCTTCTGGACTTTATTCAAAGCTTGCCTTCTCAATGAAGCTTTCTCTTTCTTCATCCATGTCTGCTCTTGTATTCACTGAGCTCCTTTCCTAACTTATTGTTCTCTGCAGCATTTGTCATCATGTAACATACTATATATTTTTGTGTTTATTTTTATTATCTAACATACCCTCTAGAATCCATGAGGGTAGGGTATATTGTTTAAAGCTGTGCTCCCAACATCTAGAACTATGCTTAGAACATAGTAGGTTTTCAACAAATATTTTTTTTAATAAATACTGAATGAATTTTAATCAATCACTTAAGGATACAGGTGAAAGAACTGAAAGTAAGTAGAGTTCTCAGGGCTTCACAGAAATTTAGGGGCAGAGTGTATGCACCCTCAGTAAGATCAAATGTTATCTATCAGAGATATAAGTGTCACCACCGAGAATCCTGGCCTTTGTGTTTCTTCACTGGAATGCCCACATTTTCATGTCTCTTTTAAGTTTTACACTTCAGGAAAGAAAGATCTAGTCCAGAAATATATTTCACCTCAGCCATCATACCCAGGAGATGACCTCTGACATTCCTTTTTGCTCCAAGGATAAGCCTTTGAGATTTTTTTTTCTAGACAGGAATTCTAGATCTCTGGATCTATGGAAACTAATGACATTTCACCAGGAAAGAAAATTTCTTGGAGGAAGCCATTGCATTTGATTATACAATGAAATATTTAATTTCTAGCCTGATGAATTTGAAATTAGTTTATTTATTTGACTAATCAACACATTTTATTGAGCACTTACACATGTTGAATATTGTTTTAGGTTCTGGAAACAAATATAATTTTCAGGTAGCTAAGAGTCTAGTGTGTATATGTGGGGGCAGAAGTGGTTAACAAACGAACACAGCATGTATTTGCTTCCTATTGATGCTATAGCAAATGATCACAAATTTAGTGGCTTAAAATATATATCTGTTCTCTTACAGTTCTGGAGATCATAAATCCAGAATGGATCTTATTTGACTAAAATCAAGGTGTCGGGAAGCTGTGTCCCTTCTGGAAGCTCTAGAGGAGGGTTCATTTTCTTGCATTTTTCAGCTTTCACGGCTGCCTATGTTCCTAGTTTGTGACTCCCTACTCCCTCTTTCAGAGCACATCATTCCAGTCTCTGCTTCCACCATCCTTGGCCATCTCTCTCACTTGGACTCCTCCTGGGTCCCTCTTACATGGATCTTTGTGATGACACCCACCCAACCACCTAATCCAGGATAATCTCCCCATCTCAAGATCCTTAACTTAATCAGACGTGCAAAGTCCCTGTTGCTATATAAGGCAAAATGTATAGGTTCTGGGGATAAGGACGTGGACATCTTTAGGGACCACTGTTCAGTCCACCACACAGGACAGTGTGACAGGTGCCAAAGTAGAGATACATACCAGATGCTACGTAAGCACAAATGACAGACCAGACAGGGTGTGGAGATGGAGTGGGACAGCTTTATGGAATAAGCTACTATTCTGCTGAGGCTTACACCGTGGGAATGGACAATAGGTACCATGTATAAAGGAATATGCAAGGGATAGGAGGTATAAATGAGGACGACTTTTACGTCAGTTATCTGTTGCTGACAAATTACTTCAAAATTTAGCAGCTTACAACAATAAATGTCTGCGATCTCACATGGCTGCTGAGAATCATGAATCTGGAAGAGTCTTGACTGGATGGTCTTGCCTTATGGTCTTTCATGGGGTTGCTCTCAGACTTTGGCTGGGACCACTGTCATCTGAAGGGGCTGGACAAGCAGTACCCCGCTCACTCATATGACTGTCCACAGGAAGTTGCAGTTCCTCAACGCGTGGGCCTTTCCATAGAGTCATTTACATGACGTGGTTTCCTGAGGGCAAGTGATCTGAGAGAGAGAGTTAGTTCAAGATAGGAGCCTTAGTCACTTATAAACTCATCTCGGAAGTGATATAGCACCACCTGTGCCATTCTATTGGTCACTCAGAGAAACTCTGAGACAGTGGGGGAGAAGGCTTCATAAGGGCATGAACACCAGGAGGTGCGGATCACTGGGGAGCGTCTTGGAGTGTGGCTACCACAACCTTCTTGAGGTCAGAAGAGTTTGCCATTGCTGGACTGTAGGGCATTCATGAGAGACTGGCAGGGATGGGGTTGGCACAGGAAAGGAGAGCCAGAGCATGGAGGGCTATATGCTTGGCCAAGGAGTTTGGAGATAATCCTTTTATTAATAGGGAGCGATTGCAGGGATTTAGTTAGAGAGGTCACACGACCAAATTGCTTTTTAGAATGTTCACTGTAAGGGTGGAATAGGGTAAAGCAGAGGGCAAGAGATTGGGGAGAAAAAGTGGCTAGGAAGCTATGGAATAGTGTAGGAGAGAGAGGAGGAGGCAAAATGTAAGGCAGTGGCGATCAAGAGGTGCCACGGGTGATGGGTTCAGGGTATTTTCAGAAGGCGAAATGGCTAGGGAGGCAGAGGATGAAGGAGGGAGGCCTCAGAGTGAGTCCTGATTTGCAGGAGGGACAGGTAAGAATCAATACATACAGAAGGATGGACATAAGTTGACATGAGAGTCAAAAAGAGTTAAGATGACCTACGTGTGAATATATAGAGTCTGAGCTGCTTATGGGACATTGAGGTTCAGAGACAGCTGGGGAATAAAGCTAGTTTAGGCCATCTGTAGCAAGGCCTTTTAAGCATTTCTTAGTCTGTGCATACAGGCCAGAGGAGAGCTCTTTTCATTCTGTGTTGTTGTGTCCCACCCACCCTCAAATGAAAGTCATTTTCTAGATGCCATCTTCATAATATGTCATCATCCTTGTATGCCTGCTCTATACCGTACTCTGTACTGTGAGCCTTGCATTCATTCACTGCATTTCCTCTTCGCGCTAACCCAGTGAGATGTGTCACTTCATTATTTCCTTTTTATAGATGAGGAAACTGAAGTAGGTACTACTGTTACCCCATTTCACAGATGAGGAAACAGGCTAGTGTTAATTACATTGCTCGAGGTTATATAGCATGTACATGATGGACACAGGTCTCAAATCCAGACCTTTTGACTGCAGGCCCTGTGCCCTTAACGGGAAAGCCATCTACGGTGTGCTTTATGGAACTAGAGACACTTTCTGGCAAGGTTGGGGGTGAAGTGAATGATGATTTATAACCTGACATGTGAAAGACAGCAAATAAATAAAGCAGGATCAAGGTCAGGAATCCAGATATGCAGTGGTGTGGAGAAAGGATCAAATGCCTTCTTGCTGTTAAGTATATGGGGGCTTTGGCATATTGGCAATGCTTGCTAGCTCTTCCCTGGGACTCCCTTCCGTTTTTTGTTATTTCTGAAAAAAATGTGTGGAATTGTTTTCATTCCCTTAAAAAGACCCAAATTGCTTATTTTCTTGTTATGGGAAAGTACAGCGTCCTGTGTTAGCCTGATGGCCTTTCAAGCCTAAGATTGATGCAAAGGGAGTTTTACCACAGCACATTTTTCATCAGAAAAGAGAATGTGGAGTGGGTGGGTGAAGGATGTCAGACAGATCATGTCTTTTTCTTGAAGAGGGTTCCCAAAACAGCAGATAAATTGGTCCGGAAATAGCTACCAGCCATCTCTTTATGTAAAACTCATGTTAAAAAAAAAAAAAAAAAAAAAAAAGTTCCCATATCTAAGGTTATACTGTGGAATTTAAGAGGAGATAAAGGGAATGGCAGTCATGCCATTTCATAAATGGCTCCTAGACTATTCGTTTCCTAGAGAAGATGGCCCTCTGGACCTCAGGCTTCCTGCAGATCAGAGTGTGAGAGCACAGGGTCCCACCAACAGACAAGAGAAACTTCATAGCTTCTCTGCACTCGTCTGGAATTTCCCGGAGAAAGCAAAAGACAAGGCTAAATATAGTCTTTCACCTTGAACTGCCATAAAGGTAATAAAAACAGTGTTATGATAGGTTGGTTTGCAACACTCCCACTTCACCTTCTGTGTGAGTTTCCAAGCAACAGAGCTTTACTGAAACCAGAGAAGTAGGGAAGGAAGTGATGAACCCAGGAAGTTCAGCCATGGAGGTACCCAGGCAGTTTTGGATATCAGAGAACTGCCTGTCCCATCTCCCTAACCTAACCCTCTATCTCCACTGCACCTCCCTCAGAACCTGCCGAAACCCCAGCACAAAGTAGCTGTTCAATCATTACATCTGTCCTTGCCTCATTGTTCCCTGACCATGCATCACAGGTTTCTTTCCTGATTTACTGAAGAGCCATCCAATGTTAGAAGAAAAATAGGTTCCATCTTAATTTTCTTCAGTATTTGTTAGCGAGGTAAATAAAGCAGCTCAGTATTTTGGGGAATCTTAAGTCATTATTCAACTTTCGGGGCACAGCTCTCCTTGTGTATAGCCCATTGGCCTCTGCGAAATTTCTGGTCCTGGTTTTGGATTTCAAAACAGTAGTATTTAATTAAAATTAATTAAAAAATGTTTTTTAATCTTTATTTTTGAGAAAGAGAGAGACAGAGTGTGAGCAGGGGAGGGGCAGAGAGAGAGGGAGGCACAGAATCTGAAGCAGGCTCCAGGCTCTGGGCTGTCAGCACAGAGCCCAATGCGGGGCTTCAACCCACGAAACGCGAGTTCATGATCTGAGCCGAAGTCGGACCCTCAACCCACTGAGCCACCCAGGCGCCCCTTAATTAAAATTAATTTAATGAAAGCTCCCAACTGAATGTTCTTTCTCAACTAATCTTAACACATAATGCTTTTTACTTCTAACTTTTATTTTTCTATTGAAAGAAATGTCTATTAGATCAAAGAAAATTACGAAACTTTTCCAGGCTGGGTTAACAATTAACATGGTGCTTAGTGCCTATCAATATACTTGTTTGTACTAACATCATAAAAACGCACAAGTTCACACGAATAAGCTAAGGAAAGCAAAAACCACATCAAGACTGCCTAACAGGGAAGTAATCCCCATTTCCAGAAGGCCCACAGTAATAGAGTCAAATGCCGAATATATGAAGATTTATGACATGTTAGCCCATTGTTACCACACATTATATTGCTAAGTCAGTCAATTCAGGGCCAGAAGGAAGTCAGTCCATGGATACACTTACCCTTGAGTTTGCAACTCTTCCATCTGCTATAATCACAGAAACCGCTCAGTGCGGGAAGGTCAGTGCCTACTGGACATTAGCAAATGCTGGCTATGTGTAAGACCCTAGTAACAGTTTTCTATGTGTACAACTTGTCCAAGTTTTCTATAATGGTCTTTGTAATCCTGCGATTATGATTTTGCCTATTGAAGAAATCATTTGATGACATCACTGAAGTGGGCATTGTCTGACAGGTTTTTGGAGAACGAAATAAAATTCAAAAATATATTCCAGTATGGAATTTGATGTGTTTGCTGTTCTCCTCCCTTTTCAGGGACACATCTAGCTGTCTCGAGGGAGAGGTGGCACCCAGGAACCACATGGGACCGGCACACTCAGGCTGGCACTCTGTACTTCTGAGGTCCAGATGGAACAAGATAAGCCCCAGCACCTAGCTCTGACTTCCGTTTAACCCTTAGCTTTTCTTCTCCCCGATTTGTCCTCTTGTTAGTTCTTCCAGTTTAGAAACTCTTTTTGAACTGATGGGCTTCCTTCTTCTTCCTACTTCCGTATCCTCTGTGTTTTGTCCCCTCTTCTTTGTTCTAGTGCCTGCCTCAAGCACGGGACTGAGTAACTGACCTCTCCCACTCAACCCAGGGTCATCCCTGTAATGTGCCCCTGGGGGCAATGCTGCTGCGTGTCCAGGAGACCTCAGCCAGCTCCTGGGTTTCTTTCAAGACTTTTCTTTCTTAGAGTAATTTTGGGTTCAGAGCAACATTTAGAGGAAGGTACAGAGATTTTCTGTCTCCCATACATGCAAAGCTTCTGCCATTATCAACATCCCCCACCAGAGTGGCATTCTTGTTACAATGGATGAACCTGCACTGACACATCATAATCATTCAAAGTCTATTGTTTACATTAGGGCTCACTTTTTTTTAATGAACATTCGACACACAATATTACATTAGTTTCAGGGGTACAGCATAGTGATTCAACTTCTCTATATGTTATGGTATGCTCATAACAAGTGTAGCTAACACCTGTTATGGTACAACCCTATTACAATACCACTGACTATATTCCCTATGCTATACCTTTTATTCCCATGATGTACTCATTTCATAACTGGGAGCTTGTATCTCCCACTCTTTTTCACCCATTTGCCCATTCCCTCATGCCCTCTGGTAATCATCCATTTGGGTTCACTCTTGGCATTGTACATTCTATGGGTTTCCACAAATATATAATGACATGTACCATATAGAGTGTTTTCATTGCCCTATAAATCCTCTGTGGTCTACCTTTTCATCCCTTTCTCCTAACTAACCCCTGGAAATAACCATATTCATAGTTTTGCTATTCTAGAATGTCACAGAGTTGGAATCATGTAGTATATAGCCTTTCAGATTGGCTTCTTGTACTTAGTGGTATGCATTTAAGTTTCCTTTATGTCTTTGTATGGCTCAATGATTCATTCTGTCTTAGCACTGAATAATACTGTATTGTCTGGATGGACCTCAGTTTATTTATCTATGTACCTACTGAAGGACATCTTGGTTGCTTCTAAGTTTTGGCAATTCTGAGAAAAGCAGCCATAAACATTCATGTGTAGGTTTTTATGTGGACATGTGTTCTCAATTCTTTTGGGTAAATGTCAAGGAGCCTGATTGCTGGATCATGTGGGAAGAGTATGTTTAGTTTTGTAGGAAGCTGCCAAACTGTGTTCCAAAGTGACTCTACATTTTGCTTTCCCACCAGCAATGTCTGAGAGTTCCTGTTGTATACACCCCACCAGCATTTAGTGTTGTCAGTGTTGTGGATTTTGTCCAATCTAGATAGGTATGTATGGTAGGATCTCACCGTGCTTTTAATGTGCATTCCCCTGATGACATATGATGTGGAGCATCTTTTCATATGCTTTAAAAAAAAAAAAATACAGGGCTTTTATTGTATCTTTAAAATATCACAAACAGGCCTTAGGAATCATCTACTGGGGTGTCTGGGTGGCTCAGTCGGTTAAACGGTCAACTCTTGGTTTAGGCTCAGGTCATGATCTCTTGGTTCCTGAGTTCAAGCCCTATGTCGGGCTCTGTGCTGACAGTGCAGGGCCTGCTTGAGATTCTCTCTCTGCCCCTCCCCTGCTCACACTCTCCCTCTCAAAATAAATAAATAAACTAAAAAAAAAAAAAAAAAGATCATCTACCATTTTGTTTCTGTTCCTGGACAACTTAGAAATTATTCATCAGCCTGCTGAGCCATTCTTTTTTCAGAGACATAGATCCATCCCCAAATTTTCTGATATTCTTGTTTTCAACTGTTGTGGCTTGGTGAATCAAAGCAGCTGAATTTGATACAAGTTCAATGTCATTTCCTTCTACAATTAACTCATCTTTTTGGGCACAGGACACTGAACAAGCAATGCCTGGTCTCATCCAATCCCTGCAGATGTATTCTTCAACCAGGAAATTTTGGACTTCAATAAGATACCTGTTCTCCTGAATAATGACATTGATGGAGGAAGTGAGCATACATAGACCTCATCTTGTAACGAAAGCCAAATAGAACACCCTTGATCACGTTCTGTACATGGCTACAGAAAGTGTGAACAGTAGCCAGTTCCTTTCTATTTCCCCACCATTTGTCAACCTAGAACCTCTTCTTTTTCTTTCCAGGAAGAGAGTTTTACGCTGAAGTGCTTTGAAGTCCTTCTGCAGGGTTCTTCTGTGGATTTTCACAATAACTGTGCATCCTTTCAGAGTGATGTTGACATTTTCTGGAATGTCAGTAATCTGACTGCTGAGAATGATCTTCATTCTCACAGTAGATGAGGCAAAGAGCTCATATGCTTATTTGCCATCTCTATGTCTTTGGTGAGGTGTCTGTTAAGGTGTTTGGCCTGTTTGTAACTAGGTCTTTCATTTTCATATTGTCAGGTTTTAAGAGATCTTTGTATATTTTGGGTAATAGTCCTTTATCAGATGTGTCTTTTGCAAAGGTATACTCCTAGTCTCTGGGTTATCTTCTCATTTTCTTCACATTGCCTTTCACAGAGCAGAAGTTTTGGGGCACTTGGCTGGCTCAGTCAGTAAAGCACGTGACTCTTGATATTGAGGTTTTGAGTTCAAGCCCCACACTGGGTGTAGAGATTATTTTAAAAATAAAAATAGGGGCACCTGGGTGGCTCAGTTGGTTGAGCATCCAACTCTTGATTTCAGCTCAGGTCATGATCCCAAGGTCATGAGATTGAGCCCTGCATTGGGCTCTATGCTGAGCATGGGGCTTGCTTGAGGTTCTCTCTCTCCGCCCTCTCCCCGGCTTGACATATTCTCTCTTTCTCAAACAAAAAATAATAATAAAAAAGTAAAAATAAAAGTTACCCCTCTTGATAATATTCACAGAGCAGAAGCTTTTAATCTTAATGAAGTATAGCTTATCAGTTATTTCTTTCTTGGATTGTGCCTTTGGTTTGTATTTAAAAGTCAACTCCATGTCCAAGGTCATCTAGGTTCTCTTTAATGTGATCATCCAGGAGTTTTATTGTTTTGTGCTTTATATTAAGTCTATGATCCATTTTAAGTTAATTTTTGTGAAGGTGTTAAGTTCTAGATTAATTCCTGGGTAGTACAAGTGCCTTATATCAACAAAATACTAATTCCTCCTTCCCTTCCCTTGTGTCATTGTTGTCATTTATTTTACATACATACATAAGAATATATGCACCCATAAGCTATATTCATAAGCATACATGGTTGCTATTCATATTTTGAACAAACAATTATCTGGCTAGGTCAATTAAGAATAAGAAAAATAGGGGTGCCTGTGTGGCTCAATCAGTTAAGCATCTGGCTGTTGATTTGGGCTCAGGTCATGACTTCATGGTTTGTGAGATTGAGCTCCACGTCAAGCTCTGTGTTGGGCTTGTTACTGACAGTGTGAAGCCTGCTTGGGATTCTCTCTCTCCCCCTCTCTCTCTGCCCCTCCCCTGATAGCTCTCTCTCTCTTTCTTTCTCTCTCTCAAAATAAATAAAAAACTTTTTTAAAGAATAAAAAATAGTAGTTTTTATTTTATCTTCACTGTTTCTTATTTCTTCTCTGATGCTCTTTCTTTATGTATATCTGAGTTTCTTTTGTTTTTAAGTTTATTTATTTATTTACTGGAGAGAGAGAGAGAGAGAGAGAGAGAGAGAGAGAGAGAGAGAGAGAGAGAATGAGCAGGATTGGGCAGCGAGGGAAGGAAAGAGAATCCCAAGCAGGGCCTGCACTGTCAGTGTGGAGCCCCCTCCAGGGTTCAAGCCCACAAACTGTGAGATCATGACCTGAGCCAAAATCAAGAACCAGATGCTTAACCAACAGAGCCAGCCAGGTGCCCCTAGATCTGAGTTTCTGATCTACGTTCTCCTTCTCTCTAAAAAAACTTCCTTTAACATTTCTTGCAAGGCAGGACTATTGACAACACATTCCTTCCATTTTTTTTGAGAAAATCTTTATTTCTTTATTAATGCTAATTTTGTAGGGTTCAGAATTTTCAGATGTTTGGTCTAGGTGATTGGTTTAAGATGATTTCTGAGGAAAAGCTGAATATAATTTTTATATTTGTTCCTCTATAGGTAAGATTTCCCCTGCCCCCTTTGGCTTTTTAAAGGATTTTTTCCTTCATTTTTGATTTTCTATCATTTGAAAACGACATGCCTACATGTAGTAGTTGTTATTTGCTTTTTTTTTTTTTTTTTAACGTTTATTTATTTTTGAGACAGAGAGAGAGCATGAACGGGGGAGGGTCAGAGAGAGGGAGACACAGAGTCTGAAACAGGCTCCAGGCTCTGAGCTGTCAGCACAGAGCCTGACGCGGGGCTCGAACTCACAGACCGTGAGATCATGACCTGAGCCGAAGCCGGCCGCTCAACCGACTGAGCCACCCAGGCGCCCCTGCTTGTTTGTTTTTTTGCTGCATGTATCTTGCTTGTGGCCTCTGAGTTTCCTGGATCTGTGGTTTGGTGTCCGAAATTTCCCCAGTTGACCCTCAGTCATTATTGTTTCAAATATTTCTTCTGTTACTTTCTCAGTTTTCTTCTCTTTCTGATGTTCCTGTTACACGTATGTTACATCTTTTATTGTTGTTCCACAGCCTTTGGATATTTTCTTCTACTTTTTTCAATCTTTATTCTTTGTTTTTGGTCTTGGTAGTTTTTACTGATATATCCTCAAGCACAGAGATTCTTTCCCCCGCTTTGTCCAATCCACTAATAAGCCCAAAGTTGTTCTTCATTTCTGTTCTAGTGTTTGTTTTTTTTTATCTCTAGCTTCTCTTTTTTGTCCTTTCTTAGGATTTCCATCTCTCTGCTTACATTGTCCATCCATTCTTTCATGCTGTCTAAATATCCCTTTGAACCATATTAATCCTACTATGGTTCCTGCCACATTCCTGCTACCTCTGGCTAGGATGTTTGCTATGTCTTCCAATTTTTTTTTTTTTTTTTTTTTTTTGCCTTTTAGTATGTCTTGGGATTTTTTCTTGATTACTGGACACGATGAACCAAGGAACTTCTCTAAATAGGTCTTTAGTAATGTGGTGTGAGGTGTGGGGAGAAAGGGAAAATTCTACAGTCCTATGATTGAGTCTCTGTCTCTTAGGGAGCATATGCCTCTGGACTTGGAATTGCACAGGTATTTCTTAGGGTTTTTTCCCCCCTAGGTGGGACAGGATGGACTGGCATTGGGTATTTCTCTTCTTCCAGGCCATTTAAGCTCTGATAATACCTTAGCAGGTCAGTTTCTGGTTTATTAGTTTCACCTGCAGTAGGCCTTGTTAAGAAGAGAGAGCTCTGGTTTATTTCAAAATGGTTCCCTTTCCCCTCTCCCTGCTGGAAGCCCAGGGATTTTTTTCTTGGCTATTTATTGTGATAACCTGGTCAAGTTCTTGGGGGTAAAATTCACAAGAGTTTGGGGCCTTATTTAAAACTGGGTTCCTCTGTAGTTATTAACTCTCAGACTTGCCCACATTGAGCCTTCTTTAAATCATTAATTACAGTTCAGGTTTTCCTGGCCTGGAGCTGGCTCCCATGGCAGTTTCCACTCAAGAGTCTCTGCTCAGGTAAGCTGTGACTTCCTGCATTTGCCTGTCTCTCTAATATTAGGGGCAGTGGTTTGCCCCTCCTCTCCTCTCTTATATATTCAAGAAGAGAGGAGTCCTCTCCTCTCTTATATATTCAAGAAGAGTTGTTTACTTTTTAGTTTGTTCTGCTTTTTACTTGTTGTTGGGACAGAATGGTGATTTCCAAGCTCCTTAGGTACAAAACTGGAAACTGTGCTCCTGAGTTTCTTGCCCTAGCTGGAGGAATTTATGATCTCCAGGCTACCAGGGTCCCAGGTGAGAGAGCATGTGCTATGAGTGGCCTTCTACCTGACCATCCAGACCAAGGAAAAACACTTACGTGCTGGAAAATGTTCCCTGCTCAGAAAATATGACGATATGTTGGGGATGACTTTCAGTCTCCATGAATTTACTACTCTAGGTACCTCATATAGGTGGAATCATCATGTTTGTTGTTTGTGACTGGCTTATTTTACTTAGCATAGTGTTTTTAAGGTTCATCCATGTTGTAGCATGTGTCAGAATTTCCTTCCTTTTTATTTTATTTTTTTTTATTTTTTTTCAACGTTTTTTATTTTATTTTTGGGACAGAGAGAGACAGAGCATGAACTGGGGAGGGGCAGAGAGAGAGGGAGACACAGAATCGGAAACAGGCTCCAGGCTCCGAGCCATCAGCCCAGAGCCTGATGCGGGGCTCGAACTCACGGACCGCGAGATCGTGACCTGGCTGAAGTCGGATGCTTAACCGACTGCGCCACCCAGGCGCCCCAATTTCCTTCCTTTTTAAAAAAAGTTTTAAGTGTATTCATTTTTGAAAGAGAGAGACAGAGCGTCGGGGGGGGGGGGGGGGCGGGGAGAGAAGGGAGACACAGAATCCAAAGCAGGCTCTAGGCTCTGAGCTGTCAGCACAGAGCCCGACGCGGAGCTCGAACTCACGAACCGTGAGATAATGACCTGAGCTGAAGTCAGACGCTTAACCGACTGAGCCCCCCACCGGTGCCCCAAATTTCCTTCCTTTTTAAGGCTGAACATTGTTTCATGTTTGCATATACCACATTTTGTTTATCCATCTGTCCCTCATTGGACTTCTGGGTGGCTTCCATCTTCTGGCCATTATGAGTAATGCTCTATGAACATGGGAGGACAAATAGCTGTTTGAGTTCTTGTTTTTACTTATTTTGGGTAGTATGCTCAGAATTAGAATTGCTGGATTGTGTTGTAATTCTATTTTAAATATTTTTGAGGAATTGTCATGCTGTTTTCCTCAATGGCCACCTGATTTTACATTCCCTCTAGTGACACACAGGAGCTCCGATTTGTCCACATCTTAACCAACTCTTGTTATTTTCTTTTCTTCTCCTCCTCCTCCTTCTATAATTAGCTATCCCAACGGGTGTGAAGTGGTATCTCATTGTGCTTTTGATTTTTGTTTCCCTCATGATTAGTGATGTTGTGCATTTTTTCATGTGCTTATTGGCCATTTGTATATCTTTTTTGGAGCGATTTCTGTTCAAATCTTTCCTCATTTTCTAATCATGTTGTTTGTTTTTGAATTGGGTCTGAAATTCGATTTTTTTAAAAAATTGTCTTAAACACATTTTAAATATTGGTTACTAAGTAAATATTTAAAACACATGGGGGAAAAACTCAATGATTGTGGAAGTCAGACAAATCCTATCAGCCAGTGGTGCTAGCCCCAGTGCTGCCCGTTCATTGCCTCTGCCCTAGATGGGTATGGACAGCTCTAATGGGGGTCGTCCAGAAAACAAAACATGGTGGGAAGGACCAAAGGAAGGGCATTCCCTGTTTAACGAATGTAGTGGTTTCCAAAGTCTTATTTTCTTTCCTTCTGTTTCCAAAGCCTTAGTTGTGCTCACCACAGCAATGAAAGCAAGTTACGTATTTGACTTTATTTAAGGGAGGGCCTCACCTGGTGAGGAGTCAGAGAAAACTTCCCATTAACTCAATGTAGAGTATCAAAGACCTTTGTTCCATTGTACAGGATATTGCTTTGTAAAACATCTGTTGACTCACTGCAGGAGGAGAAAATAGCACATTGATCTGAAAATATATTAACTAGGTAACTCAAGGAGATGTCTTCAGTACTTCAAGTGGGCTCAGTGGAAGCAACCTGGACTGGAAGGTCCTGTGACTGATTCTGCCCCTGCTACTATCTTGCTTTAACCTTTTGTTCCAAGCTCTGCTTCTTTCCCTCGAAGATGGCCTTAATAATACCTTACTGGAGGTGCTTTTGGAAGGAGTAAAAGATTTTTTTTTGAAAAGTAGAGGTGCTTTTTAAGTGTAACATTCTATGTAGCCCTAACCTTCGAATCTCATTTTTCCATTGGTCCTGGGAGCAAGCGTGGGAGAGGGTGACACTTGTTTGGTTTGGGCCTCCTCGAGTGTTAGACTGAAGCTCCCAGCCCCCTGGACTTTGCCCTTTGAAAGGCAATGAAGTTTTGTTTTGTTTTGTTTTGTTTTGTTTTGTTTTTTCCTGCTGCAATTATTATCGTTCTTGATATTTTCCACTTCTCAGCTTACATGTCTCTTCCTGGCTTCCTTCGAAGCCACTGCCATCCCTCTCCAACATATCCCTGGCAAAGGTACCACAATGGTTAGCCAGGGTGGCCTGTGTCCTTCATAACCCACACCATGACAGGCTTAGGATTTGTTCCTGAAGTTCCTGTCAACACCTGCTCGGGACAGAGAGGTGTCTTCCCGCACATGAGCACAGTTCTTCAGGCCAAAGTCTCTGGAACTGAAGCAAATTAAAGGCCCTCTAAAGGAAGAAAGCATTCTCACAGACCCTGAGAATACATTTGACATACATAGAGACATCTGTCTCTATGAACTTACTGCTCTAGGTACCTCATGTAGGTGGAATCATCATATTGGTTGTTTTGTGACTCACTTATTTCACCCAGCATGTCTTTCAGGTTCATCAACAAAGACCTTCAGAAATCTTTGGCCCCAGTGTAGCAAACCGTGTTCTAGGAGGCACGGTGATGGAAAACAGGAGCGCACATAACAGACAAAAAAGCACGGCCTTACATACCCCAGGCCCTCTCCTTGCTAGCTGCATCACCTTGAGCAAGTTTAGCATCCTCTTCTATGCTACTAGGGAAATAATACCCGTCTTCTCAATATGATGAGAGGGCTAAATGAGACATCAGACTGAAAGTGTCAGGAATTTGGGGTGGGGGGGAACATAATAAAACTTAGTTCCTTAAGCATTTAAAGGTGGAGAAATATATCAGGGGCAGGGCCTGAAGCATTTGCCAGGTGCCAGCCAGAAGTGCGAGCGGCACATTTTTCATTTTCAAGGAGCTGGGGTCCAGGAGGGATCCAAGCACTGGGCATCCTCATGCCACCCACTGAGTGTCTTGTCCTTAATGGGTGGTTTCCTGAGACGTGGGAGGATCGCATTACCTAAAGTCAGTGTCCTACAAGTCCATCCTCTGTCTTTCTTTCCCACTTCTCCTGAGAGACTTTGGAGCCTTTGTACAATACAGCTCCTGGGTGTCTGCCTGATAGCCAAATTGCCCCAGAATGGGGAGGAAGATTGGGCTCCTCACTGTGCCTTTCTACACAAATGGCCATGGCTATCATTATTCAGGGCTGAGCCTGCAGAGAAAATTGTATAACTGTGCAGATTAGGGCCGTGACAAATACATGGTTTTCAAAATCAGTTAACCCTTAATGATCCTTTTGTCAAGGGTCTGTTCCTTTTCCTATATTCCTCAGCTACTCTTCCAAACCTTTAAAAAAAAAAAAAAATTTCAAGTTTCTTTATTTTGAGAGGTGGGGGGGCGAGGGGAGAAAGAATCCCAAGCAGGTTCCGTACTGTCAGAGCAGAGCCTGATGTGGGGCTCGAACTCACAAGCTGTGAGAACATGACCTGAGCTGAAATCAACAGTCTGATGCTCAACAGACTGAGCCACCCAGGCACCCCTCTTCAAAAGCTTAATCCTACAGGAGGGGTGGTGGAAGAAAATCCATTCCTGTTTTTGTTATCGTATGATCTGAAGCAAGAATGGGCAGAAGGAAGTAAATCTTTCAGAGATAAAAAGAAAGAATTAACCACAAGTCTTTTTTGCATATATATGTGCTCTCTTTCTGTGATAGTAACTTAATGTGTTTTTACATACTGTATACATTTGTACGTGTCTTCCATTATCTGCTTGATAGGCAAGGAATGTCACCTATAGTGTTTGCAAAGAATCAATTATTTAAATCTTCATATTTCAAAAAAAAAAAAGCTTAATCCTTCTCCACAAACCTCCTAACTTACTCTGCCCTGCCCTCTCTGCATATGCACTGGCCTCTGATTTTCTGAGAAAACCAGTTTGCTAGATATCAACCTTCCCATTCTCACCTCTCTGCATCTTCAGAGTTGTCCCCTTTGGCACCTTGCCTCCTCAGAGTCAATCCAAAGACTCTTGGCACAGACATTGAGATGTGGTCTATTTATTTTACTGAGACCCTGGGCCTCATAGACCATATAATGATGGAGATGGTGGGCACTGTCTTTGCTACCACATGGGTACAGACTGCATGAGAAAAGTGAAACAGAGTGGGAGACAGAGACAATCCCGTAATATTTTGATAAATCTTTGGAGGCAGCCATGCCTGGATTTGTTCATCTGCACGGGTTAACTCTCTTTTACTCTTAAGGGGCTTGAGCTTCTGTCACTCACAACTAAAGGGGACTGAAAGAAAGCACACTCTTCTAGACTGCAAGTGTCACCAGAGGAGGACTATGCCTGTGTCTGTGTTGTTTATTCCCAGCACTTAGGACAGTGCCTGGCACATAGTAAGTTCTCAATAAATATTTATGGACTAACTCTACCTGTGCCTAGTGTTGATGGTCCCATCTCTTCACCTCAGCTCCATCTTTGTTCCAGTTTTTAAAAATCATTTTCTTTCCTGTGTTTTAAGCCTCTCCCTTCCTCAGATAGTATGTATGTTCAAGTCCCCTTAATCCTTAAAATAGAACCAAGCACATAGTAACAAAATAAAAATCTTCCTTTATTATGGCATTTCTTTCTAGCACCCTGACCTACTTTCCCGTTTCATCTGAGCTTTTCAAAAGCATATTCTTAACTCATTGCAACCTGGCTTCCGTCCCAACTATTTCAATGCTGTCATACTCATTCTTGACATCCCTGACGTGAATGCATATATAGCACTCTCTGTCAGCCACTCTTATTACTCTCCGCACAGTTGATTGATAACCCTTCTTCCTAGGAAGCAGGATGTTTCTCAGAATCTTCTAGACTCCACTTTCTAGATCTCAGCTCAAGGCTCTCCCTTTTGCCTGAAAGTTCTGCTTGAATTCTAGTAACAGAATTTGGCCTTCCACCAACAGATTTTGGATTTTTTCCCCCTGCATTGGAACTATAGCAGCACAACACTCTCCTTGGCCCTGGTAATTTGCTCCTGGCCTCTGTCACCCAGTGTGTCCAGGGCCCACACTGATGTCACACCCGGACCATCAGAGTTATACTAAGTGGAGGATGGCCTTTGTGACTCCGAGGCTGGTACTCTTCGCTCAATAATTTTCAGAGGCCAGTCTCCTAGGCCCACTCTGTAAGTATTGAACTGGAATTTTCTCTGCAACCCCAGGATTAGGTTAAAGGTAGATTTCATTTTATCTAAGATAGTGTACTATTACCTAAGGCCATTTCGGGAATGAGATTGTGAATGGAAGTACCTCGTCACACTGTTCCAGGAGCCCCTCTGAGAATTAATCCTGGCTGGTTCTGATGACCAGACAAGTAGTGGAGGATTCTAGGCATCTAAGTAGAAAATTACAACTTCACCCATATAACAAATGAACATGCATAAATAATCTGAATTGTATAATTTATAGAGGCTTAAGAGATAAATGATCTCTGCTCATCCTGCTAGCTTTAGAAAACAACAGAGTTCTCCAGTGGCTACATCCATTTCATTTATGCACTCAGCAAATATTTGGCAAGCACCTACCACCTGCAAGGAGTTTATTATCCACATAGGGATAAAAATCACGCAGATAAATAGCTTTAATAACATGTGGCATTAAATTTCAAATGGGTTTTCTTCTGCTAAAAGGCTACAAGGAGCCTTAAGAGTAAGAGCTGTGTCAACAAACATGAAGTACTCATTTAATCTAGTAAAGGTCCAGTTCATCTCATTCAGAGATGGCTAAACATGGCTCCGTATCAGAGCCTAGAGCAGTAGCCCACGGCGGCCCCTAGGAACTGATATTTCTAACAGTGTTCCTGAGTGATTCTGATATGCCCCTAGACTTGGGCATTATAGGTACATTTCACCCTTTGCCTCAGAACTGGATTTGCCATCTCAGTGTCATTTGATGGTATCTTCTTAAAAATAAGTCCTCTCTTGATTATCTAACTATACTCCCTCTGGTTCTTCCCTGTCTGGTTTTTCTGTCTCTTTCCCTGGTTACTAATTTTCTGTCAGCCACATATTAGTTTTCTATGGCTGTCATAACCTCCAACTTAGTGGCTTGAAATCACCCAAATTTATTATTTTACAGTTTTGTAGGTCAGAAGTCCAACACAGGTCTAAAATCAAGGTGTCAGCAGGGCTGTGTTTCCTTGTGGAGACTCCAGGGGAGAGTCTGTGTCCTTGCCTTTCCCAGCTTCTAGAAGCTCGTGGCCCTCATCCATCCTCAAAGCCAGCAACACTGGCCTGACTCTTTTTCATGCTGCATCACTCTGACTTCCTCGTCTGTCTCCCTCTTCCACGTGTGAAGACTTTTCGATTAGATTGGGCCCACAGGGGCAATCCACGATACTCTGAGCAACGTCGATTCCATCTGCTGCCCCCTTTGCCATGTACTTTAACCTCTTCACAGGTTTGGGCATTTGGATGTGTCTATCTTTGGGTGCAGTTTGGGGAGCATCGCTCTGCTGCTGCTGGCCCTTACTGTGGTTGTTTTGTAGCCCTCCCCTTGCAAACCAGGCCTTCAGAGGCCAAACAGGTGGTGTCAGTGAGCGAAGCTGGACCGGGAGACGAAGCGGTGGGCTGGGGCCCCTTTTAAAGGAACCCTGGCTGATCAACCGGCCAATTGTGGTTATGTGAGAATGTGTGCCCAGTGTTGCCAAATCTTTTGATTTTTCAGAGAAGCCAGAGCTTTTGTTTCTTTGTTACATTCCACAGCCTTTAAATATTGGCAATAAATTTTAATCTTTAAAAGCATTGTGTGAGCCAAGCCAAACATATCTATTGCTATATTTGGCCTTGAGCTGTCCGTTTATAACCTCTGCTCTGTATATTCCCCCTGGAAATGATCTCATTATGCTTAAGGATTCAACTACCACCTGTACTGTGCATGATGACTCCCAAAGCGATCTGTTTATTTAGATTTCTCTGATCTGCTGACAACTGTATCCCCAACTATATTTTCAACAGCCACAGTGACTCATGCTCTCTCTGCACAAATCTGCTTCTTGAGCCTGAGACCTGGTAGTCCCTCACTTTCTAGTCCAATGGTCACCAAGTCCTAACAGTCTGCCCCTTCCTTTGCACTTGGGGCTGTGATTGCCTCTTTCCTGGATTATTATAATACTTTTTTGTAATAAAAATTTTTGTAATGTTTTTAAATTTACTTTTGAGAGAGACAGAGAGACAGAGCATGAGTGGGGGAGGGGAAGAGAGAGAGGGAGATACAGAATCGGAAGCAGGCTCCAGGCTCTGAGCTGTCAGCACAGAGCCCAATGTGGAGATTGAACTCATGAGCTGTGAGATCATGACCTGAGCCGAAGTCAGCCTCTTAACCTGCTGAGCTACCCAGGTGCCTCAACACTCTTTTTGCTCATCTCTGAGGATCCATTCTTCCTGATTCCAGCCTATGCTCTAAAATGCAACTTAGATCACATCTTCTTTCACTTCTGTGGAACATTATTCAGTGATTTCCAATAACCTACAGGATGAAGTCTTTAGACTTTAGTCCATAATATAGCATTCCATGCCTCTCATGTGGTGACCCAGCATTATCTCTCCAACCTCATTTCTTACCACTTTTCCATTGCTGTCTGGTATTTCAGTACTACAGAACATTAATTGCAGTTCCCTGTATATGGGATATGGCTTACCACTCACTGGTCCCTTTGACGGAATGCCCTTTCCCATTGATCCACCTAGAGACCTATTATTCCTCCTTACCCTGAAAATCAGGGCTTACTTAAATGGTGAAATGTTCCCCGACTCCTTCCCTGCAGCCTTTCCACAGCCCTTCCTCCCAGCAATCATTGTGCTTTGCTTATGCATTTTTTACTGCACCTGTCTCATGTGGCTTTAATTATTTGCTCATGTACATGTCTCCTATCTTCGTGTCTTAGCGTCTTTGTGACATGAGTACTTAGCAGAGGGCCCTCGCAACAGACACGCCTAATAATATTTCTGAATGAACAAATGAATGAATGAAGGAACCATGCTACACAGATGGCATCTGTCCTATTTATGATCAAAATTACCCCAAGGAGTTGTAATTCTTTGATGAGTTTCTCATTCGTCTCTTCAAATAAGTTTCTATCTTCCGCCAGCTGCAGAAGCTCTTTGAATGATTTAAAATGCAGAATTCAAAATTGGCTGCCAAGAAATGCCACTTCATTTCCTTTCTAAAATAACGTGATTTTCCCCGTGACCCAGACAAAAGAGCAAGACTTGGCTAATGTGTCATTTAAAAAAAAAAGATTTTTCAGGGAAAAAGAGGTTAACTTGAGTAGATAAATGCTTTGCCCCTTTCCTTGGTGATCCCTAGGTGTTTCTTCCCAGGTCTGAAGACTCTCTCTGTGTAAATGCACAGGGGAAAGACACTCTAGGTCCTGCTTCTAATCCCACAACAACGCCATCTCAGGAAGTGCCAGGACCCTGTGAACCTTGCAGGCTCCTGCAATTTAGTCATAGATCTGGGCAAGGACCACAATTTACAAGGCATTTCTCTCAGACAGAGAGATTAGTCATCTTTCTAAAAATGGAAGGAACAGGCACAAAGGGGCACTTGTCTTCACAGGAAGCCTGGCCAGCAGAGCCCCCAGCAAAGCCTGTAGACTGACTGGAAGAATTGGGGGGAAGATCAGCTCAAGGGCAGTCCCACGGTCACTCCCAATCTGCCCAACTGTACTAGTACAGACCCAGAGACAAAAAATAAAGCCAGTTCCTGGACGACAGTTACCAGATATCTTTTTTTTTTTTTTTTGAAAAAGAGAGAGAGAGAGAGCACACGCATGTGCAGTGGGTGTGTGTGGGGAAGGGCAGAGGAAGAGAGGGAGAATCTTAGGCAGGCTCCAGACCCAATGTGAGGCCTGATGCAGGTCCCACGACTCTGGGATCATGACCTGAGCCTGAAATCAAGAGTCAGATGCTCAACCGACTGAGTCACTCAGACACCCCAGACATCACTTTTTTGATGCCTGAGGTTTTCTCTTCTCCTGTGTCCCTGTATGTATTATCTCCTGCTGCTCCTTGAGGGAAATGGAGAGAGGGAAAGGAATTTACATTCACTGTATACCTATTGTGAACCAGGAAGTATGTTAGATGCTTTAAATGCTTTTCTTTTCTTTTCTTTTCTTTTTTTATTTATTTTCACCTTTATTTATTTATTTATTTATTTATTTATTTTTTTTTCGTTTTTTATTTATTTTTGGGACAGAGAGAGACAGAGCATGAACGGGGGAGGGGCAGAGAGAGAGGGAGACACAGAATCGGAAACAGGCTCCAGGCTCCGAGCCATCAGCCCAGAGCCTGACGCGGGGCTCGAACTCACAGACCGCGAGATCGTGACCTGGCTGAAGTCGGACGCTTAACCGACTGCGCCACCCAGGCGCCCCATCACCTTTATTTATTTTTGAGAGAGCGAGACAGAGTGTGAGTGGGGGAGGGGCAGAGAGAGACAGGGGGGACACATAATCTGAAGCAGGCTCCAGGCTCTGAGCTGTCAGCACAGAGCTGGAGGCGGGGCTCAAACTCATGGACCGTGAGATCATGACCTGAGCCAAAGTCAGCTGCTAAACCGACTGAGCCACCCAGGCGTTCCTATGCTTTTCTTTTTTTTAACTGGCTTCAATTTTTTTTTTAAGTTTATTTATTTTTGAGAGACAGAGAGAGACAGAATGTGAGGGAGGTGGGGGATGGATGGGAGGGAGGATAGAGCAGAGAGAGGGAGACATAGAATCCCAAGCAGGTTCCAGACTCTGGGTTGTCAGCACAGAGCCTGATGCGGGGCTCAGACCCAGAAACCATGAGATCATAACCTGAGCCGAAGTTGGATGCTTAACTGACTGAGCCACCCAGGCGTCCCTAACTGGTTTCAATTTTATTTGCCTTCTTAAATCTCCACTTTACAAGTGAAGAGACTGAGCATCAGTGAGGCCAAGCAACTTGCTCATTTCTGAACAAGCAGTAAATGATGGGGCCAAGATATTATTCCGGTAGATGTTATTTTAAAGCCCACACTTTGCTCCACTTATGATGCTGCTGATATAGAATAGCTGTAAAATCTAATTTTTGTGCTTGAGTGCCAGAATGGAGAGCTTATGTTAGCCTATCCAGAGTATTCTCAGGCCAACATTTGGGAAACAAATCAACACACATTATGTGAAGGGACTGTCACGTTGATCCAAAGGGGTGTAATACCCAACCCCTGCCTTTCAGGACTGGGAAGGCCAATCTGGTGAGATGAAGTTCAGGAGTAACACTAGAGCATGTGAGAGCACAGGACCTGCTGCAAATTAAGCATGTCAGCAATCCTGGACATTTCTACCATCACTCTGGTGATGTTCCCGTGGGTGACATACTCCCCTGGGGGTTTGTGGAGACATCGCTACCATATCTCCTCTTCTGCTCGCTCAAGAAAATGTGTTAGACAGCAAGTCATTGGGAACTTGCCATTAAAAGGATTACTTGAATCATGGAGGATGTTTGCTATTTTAATCATTAGTACTGACATACCCGTGGCAATTTCACAACAGATGGCGGTGCATCCATATGTTCAGAACTACTGTGCCCGAGGATCACTGCAGAGGGCAGCCAAATGTCTAATGTGGACAAAATATGCTGTGAGCTGAGATGAGGGGGAGCTCGACAGGGCTGGAGCACATGGGGGTACCTTACCCAGAAGAGCCGATGATGTAGGCTCTCACACCTAGCATCGTGCCTGGCATATGGGAGAGCTTAACAAAGGAACCACATTGAAAAATGCAGGGCACACGATACCAAAGGGCTGCAGATGCCAGTTACACCCAAGGTCCAGCATGAGGTAGAACCCCCCCCCCCCTTTCCCAGTGCAGTGAGGACACACGAGTGAATCGCAACTCCCACCCCCTCCTGCAGACACATTATCTCAGGGAGGGGATCAGGTAGGGGGGAAACTCTCAGAAAAAACTGAATATTTCCTAAAGTAATGGCTTGATTTATTAGTCTGGAGTATGCTTTTAGTCAAATAATATAAAAACTGTTTCTTCCCTTACCCAGAGGGTGTGGGGTTGGGAGGGGGACTGGATTGATAAGGAGCAAAGGAGTTACATTTTCTCTGCTCTAAGTGATGTGCGAAGTAAAGTTTGTGACTCTGTTACATTGATATTGTTATTTGCTGGTTTTTCCATTTTAGATATTATGCCACTCCATGTTATTTTCCCCCTTTTCATCCTAATCTTTGTTAATTAACACTATCTTTAGTTCTTCTGTCGCTACCTTTGTGTAACTTCACATTTTATACTTCAATCTCTTTCTTATTCCAACAACTTTTCAGTGATATCTCTGAGTTCCTATTTTGTCAGGTAAGGGCACTTCTCTCCACCACTCCTTCCACCTTCTAATTTCTGTCATTTGGATAATTAATGTTTACCTTCTATTCTGTAACCATATTCAAGTCTTATTTTATAATATATGTAGGTTGAGTCTAAAAGATTGAGAATCAAAAATACATTTATGCTGCTTTGACTATGAAATACTTTTCACTGCAGGGCCAAAGGTCAATGTCATGATTCCTGCACCTTGCAGAGGGCATTAGCCCCTGGCTGCTGCTGTAACAAATTTGAATACCACAGTTGCTTCGTGGCTTACTCAACACAAATCTAAAGTTTTGGGAGTCAAAAGTCCTCCAGGGGTCTCACTGGGCTCAAGGTGTTTACAGGGCTATTCCTTCTGGAGATTCTAGGGGAGAATTTATTTTCTTGCCTTTTCCAGCTCTTATAGGTCACCTGCATAGACTCGCGGCTTCTTCCTCCATTTTCTTCTCTCTCTCTTTTTTTTAAAGTATATTTTTTATTTATTTTTGAGGGGGAGAGCCCAAGCCTGGGAGGTGCGGAGAGGGAGGGAGAGACAGAGAATCCCATGTGGGTTCTGTGCTGTCAGTGCAGAACCTGACACAGGGCTTGATCCCACAACCTTGAGATGATGGCCTAAGTTGAAATCAACAGTCAGACACTTAACTGGGTGGGCCACCCAGGTGTCCCCTTCCTCCATTTTCAAAGCCAGTCATTGTATTTCTCTGATCTTTCTTCCTTCATTACATTTTTCTCTGATCATAGCCTGGAGAGGTTCTCTGTTATGAAACAGTCATACGATTGGATTAAGCCCACCTGGACAATCCATAATAATCTCCCCATCTCTTGGGGCCCCTGGGTGGCTCAGTGGGTTAAGCGTCTGACTTCAGCTGAGGTCATGATCTCACAGTCTGTGAGTTCAAGCCCCACGTCGGGCTCTGTGCTGACAGCTCAGAGCCTGGAGCCTGCTTCAGATCCTGTGTCTCCCTCTTTCTCTCTGCCCCTCGCCCACTCATGCTCTGTCTCTCTCTGTATCAAAAATAAATAAAAACATTTAAAAAAAGTAAAAATAATCTCCCCATCTCACATGTCCTAATCTTTGTCACGTCTGTAAAGTTCCTTTTGCCATATAAGTTAACATTGGCACAGATTCCAAGGATTTGGACATGAATGAGGAGTCATTATTCTATCTACCACAAAAGATAAAATGTGCCTGGTGTTAAATAAAAATGAATTCTTATACTCCATCATTGTTCAAAAGCCACACCATATTTTAACATGCATGTTTCATTTTTGGACTCCAATTTGGACCAATTGCTTTCTAGGTCTGCTGCTCTGTTTTCACGTGGGATTTCTTGTCCTTGAACTCTTGGTTTGATCTCACCATTTCTTATATACCACATCTTCTGTATCTTTATATTTGTTGCTTTTCACCCCAATCCCCACACAACTTGCCATGAAACAATGCATAGGAAACAACCTCTCTGAGTTCTTACACATGATCAATGATTCCTCCACTCCCTAATCTTTTACATTGTTTCATCATCTTGTATTCACTTCATGCTGATTCCTAATATGACTGGAATTTGCCATTTATATTTTGCCATGAATTATTCATATTTTTTTTTCCAACTTTAAGTTGAGTTCACTTTTGCTAGAACTCTTTTTATGTATAGTGGAGATTAATCCTTTGTAATATATATTTCAAAATTTTCTTTCAGAGTTTATTTATTTTCAAATTTTGTTTATGAAGGTTTCTTCATACATTTTAAATTTATGTTTTAAATTTATAGTGTTCAGGCTTTTCCTTTATTGCTTCAGGGTTTTGGGTTTTGCTTAGAGAGATGCATATATATTCTAAGTTACACAGACATTATTCTGATTTTTTCTAATGTGTACTTTTATTATTTATATTTTGTTTTTAATCCATCTGGAGTTTAGTTCAATGTTTGTTATACTTATTAAAATTTTCAAATGGATAGCCAGTAGTCCCAACACCATATGTGTATTAATTTCTCCCCCCACCTCACTGCTTTGAAATGCAATCTTCATCAGATTGTAAACTTCTGTATATTCTTGGAACTATTTTTGAACTGTTGTCTTCTGTTGATCTGCTTTATGTGGCACCTCACCAGTACCATATTGTTTTTATTGTAGTCTTTAGACATGCAGAGCAATTTACCTTTCCTTGTTATTTTACAAAAGCATCTTGTGAAATTTTATATTTGTATGCTTTCATGGAATATTGAGAATATGTTGGTAAAGTCCATAAAGATTGTCCAGGATTTTGATTGGAAAACATTGAATTATAGATTAATTTGAAGAAACTCTTTATAATATTGACTTTCATTGAAGAAAAAGTTATTGGGACACTTGTTACACTGGTAAGGAAGGCTTTATTCAGGACTTTTGCAATAGATGTTAAGGGTATCACAATAGGAGAAAGAGATTAGGCTAAACACCGAATACAACGAAGATAGGAGGGGATTTGTAGCCAATGAGCAATGGGAGGGGTTTGGTGGATGAAAAATTACTGAGAGGAGGGAGACATCAAGGGTAGGGGGATTCTTGATAAACTGACTTAACAGGATTCTTGCTGAAGGAAGACCATGGTGATCAGATATCAAGGATTCTCACTAAACTAACTTAAGAGGATTCTTCTAAAACTGGGGTAGGCAGGCTGAAGACAGGGCTCAAGGATGAGGTCTAGTTGAAAAGAGGGCTCAAGGACCCCGATTAAAGTTTGGTCAAAGAGAGAGTCTTTATCACTCTTTCCATCTAGGAACATAATTTTTCTCTATATTATTCAAGTTATATTCTATATTCTTCTATAAGGATTTACAGTTGTTTTCAGTCAGATTTTACTCCTTTTTTGTTACATTGAGTCTTTGGTATCATAAGAGTTTTGTTGATATTATGAGTTGGGTTTTAAAAATTACATTTCCAATTATAATCATTTAAATCGTAAGAGTAAATTATTGATTTTTGTAGGTTGATCTGTGCTTTGTCATCTTACTCTGCTCTCTTATTAAGTCTAGTAATTTTTCAACTTACTGTCTTAGATTTTATTTTATTTTATTTATTTTTAAACGTTTATTTTTATTTTTGAGAGAGACAGAGCATGAGCAAGGGAGGGGGCAGAGAGAAAGGGAGACACAGAATCTGAAGCAGGCTCCAGGCTCTGAGCTATCAGCACAGAGCCCGATGCGGGACTCGAACTCATGAGCTGTCAGATCATGACCTGAGCTCAAGTGGGGACGCTTAATTGACAGCCAATCAAGCACCCCTATTGTCTTACGTCTTAAACGTAGGCACATTTGGGGCGCCTGGGTGGCTCGGTGGGTTGAGCGTCCGACTTCGGCTCAGGTCATGATCTCGCGGTCTGTGAGTTCAAGCCCCCACATTGGGCTCTGCGCTGACAGCTCAGAGCTTAGAGCCTGTTTCAGATTCTGTGTCTCCCTCTCTCTCTGCCCCTCCCCTGCTCATGCTCTGTCTCTTTCTCTGTCAAAAATAAATAAACATTAAAAAAAATTAAATGTAGGCACATTTGCCCATTTATTTGCCTGTTTATTTTTCTGATGTTATTGCATTGACTAAGGTCTCAAGAAAAGGTTGAATAATAATGGTGTCTTGTTCTTCACTTAAATATGAATGCTTCTAATATCTCACTGTAAAGTAAATATGTGTGATAGGTTTCTTATATATTACCAGTACCACGTTCCTAAAGCTTTCTTCTATTCACAGTTTACTAAGATATTTTAAAAATGGAATGAATGCTAATGTAGTTAATTACAGTAATGATTGATTTCCTGAGGTTGAACCACATTTGAATTGAAAGAATTTTGTAGGATTGGTCGGTCATTTGCCCCTTGCCCTTGATGTTGTTTATAGGATCATTTCTTAAGAAGTGGCAGTGAAGTTTTTATACCCATCACTTTGGTAAACACAAAGGTTTTCCAGAACACAAAATAATTCTTTTCCATACAAAATTGTTGGTTTTGTTGTTGACAATGTGGAAGATTTTGGTGAACATCCACTTTTTTCCCCTGTCTGACCAGCACACCTTTCTTTGGAAAACCACCCCTCCCCCAGCCCATGTAATTCTGTTGAGGCTGTCAATTCTGTATATTCCCTTGCCCACGCACAGACGTAGGCTCTGACCCAGGCTGGACCAGTCAGAGTTCCCTTTCTGGATTTACACAGTGCCTGAGAGATCTCTGTCTCCCTCATCTGGGACCACACCCACTTCTGAAAGTGCAAGCCTGGAGTGGCTGGTGGTTTTATTTTCTGCCCCAGGGAGAGTGCCTATTGAGGATGAAGTTAATACTGAAGAAAGCTGGGCCAACAGGTTAAGAGAGGGGCAGAGTTTTGATGATATAGTTTGGTCTTTGAGACCTTACTGTGACAGAAGTCCCCCCTCAGACTTCCCGGTCGTGCGAGTTCACGGCTTCCCTTTTTTTTGACAAAGCTGCTTTGCATTGTGTGGTCTGTTACTTGCTCATGAGAGAATCTTGACTACTCTCAATTCCAGAAGTACAAAAGCAAGACTCATGGTCTTCCTCACATAGCAAGAATTATTACCAATCACATTTTATTAAGAAGTGTGCAAAACCAGCCTCCAATGACCAACAAGTATGTATTAAGGGAAAGAAAAATAAAAAAAAAATCACTAGCATGCTATCTAGAATAATGTAGGTAAGACCACTGAGGAGATTCTACGTCGGGTTTTAGGTATTGAATATGTGTTCTGCCGATGCAGGAAGAAAACTTTGGTTTGGTTTGCGATTACTTTCTGAGCCATGGTATAGACAGGAATGAGGTTATCCACAGATCAGTAAGCAACAAAGAGGGACACTGCTACTTGAATGAAAGAGGCTTTTTTTGGATGCCAGGAACCACATGATTTATTCAGAGAGAACAGTCTGCACTTAACTCAGCTGTGTGCTTCCTGACTTTGACTTAGTATAAAGAAAATAGTAAAAAATTTAGTAACAAGTTGGTTGTGCTCATTGAGTATGAGTTTTCAGTGTACTCTGTAGAAATGGGCAGTGAAGTAAAGAATCTCTTTTTCCATATGGCAATGGTCTGGCTGTTAAAGAGAAGGGTGCTTGTGAGCTTGGGAATGAGGAATGAATGAGATGGAAACATTTCTTCACGGCAATGATAATGCTCATGAGGCCATTTCAGTGATATCTGTTGGTTTGCTCAAAAGCATTATCAGTGATAGAGTATCTTATTTTTAATCTTGAAAGAAAGAGTTTGGATTTCTTAAGGAGACAGAACTCTGATGAAAATGACTTAATTGCTAAGAGTGAGTCTCATAATATTTCATTTTTAAAAAATGGTTAAAAATTTCAGTGTTCCTATTTACTTTTGATTAACTACTTTATCCTTATAAGGAATGCAAGCAGGGGCGCCTGGGTGGCTCAGTCGGTTGAGCATGACTTCGGCTCAGGTCATGATCTCACAGTCGGTGAGTTCGAGCCCCGTGTTGGGCTCTGTGCTGACAGCTCAGAGCCTGGAGCCTGCTTCGGATTCCGTGTCTCCCTCTCTTTCTGCCCCTCTCCTGCTCATGCTCTGTCTCTCTCTGTCTCAAAAATAAAATAAAAAACACTAAAAAAAAAAAGAATGCAAGCAATTCAGCAAAATGCAAGGAAGAAATTATAAAATAACCCCAAGTCTCACACCACGAGTAACATTCCAGGCCTCTTCCTATGCACGTGTAGAGACAGAAGGTCAGAGAGATGGAGTGACACATCACTAGATAGCACGCAATTTATATGTTAGATCTTATTCTTTAACAGAAAGCCTTCAATTTAATTTCACTTATGTTATAAAATCTAATTCACCAAAAGAAACTGAACTGAAAATAAATGTAATTGAATTTAACACAAGAAAAAGAAGTTGAAGAAGTAGAAATGAAAACCACAAAGTAGTGACAAAATTATGAAAAATCATCTAGAAGTTAGTCGTTATCTTCTTTAACCGCATGTACTAATTTTAGATTCTGTTAGTTGACTTCCTGCAATAAAAGATGAGAAATTACAAGTCTCCCTTCCTTTCCCCATCTTCTGATTTTTCTAGTTATCTTACTCTGATTTTGCTCAGGTTTAAAATGCTTATATTTGGTTCTATAGCTTTACTTACCATAGCTGCTTATAATTAGTATGACATTTAGACAGATTCAGGGTTCACCAGGGGCTTTTTGTCACTGCTTCTTCATTACTAAGTTCTTTATTTTGATTTATATATCGAGTTGGATATGAAGGACCCATAGGTTTTCAATTTTTTTCTTTTGGTTATTAATAGGGACTTGACTCATGCTTTTAAATTAAAAGCGACTTGGCTGGGTGTAATATTTTGGCTAGTACTTTCTTTCCCCTAGAACTTTATAGCCATTGTTTAATTGTCTTTTGGCACAAGTATAACTATGGAGATATCTGAGGCCAGTCCGATTCTGCCCCCACCTTGAAGGTGACTGAATTCTTATGCATAAAATTTCATTGGAGTTCAAAACCCTCCCTGGAGCATGGCTTGGTGTTGAAGGCTCTGTGTCCTTTCCCCCTAAAAAATAGTGCCTTCTTTCAATAAGTAAATTCAGTTTTTTGCTTCATTTTAGTGAAAAGTTTCTGTGCCATATATTTGAATATTTTTTTCTGTTTCATTCATTAATTTCAAAATTCAGGATGCCAGTAGTGGATCATCTTTGTTCTCAGTATCTATTACCATTTTTGAATTTTCTTTAATCTCTTCGTCTTTTTATTCTGCATTCTGTAATTATCTCATTGTAATAAAAATCTTCTCTGTATGTTAGTTAAGTCTGTGGAGTCCTCCCCACTCACCACCATGCGTTTTCCATTCTGTTTCTGGTCTGTGGAGATATTGATTTTTTAAAAATGTTTATTTATTTATTTTGAGAGGGAGAGCGTGAGCGGGATAGGGGGAGAGAGAGAGGGAGAGAGAATCCCAAGCAGGGATTCTTTGCTGTCAGCGCAGAGCCCGATACAGGGCTGGATCTCACCAACTGCAGGATTGTGACGTGAGCCGAAGTCAAGAGTTGGACGCTTAACTGACTGAGCCACCCAGGCACCCCTGTTGATTTTGTTTTGAATACAATCTATGTCCTTAAACATATTTTAAAATATATTCTATCATTTCTATATGTTTTGGAGCAAAAGAGAAAAGAAGGGTTTGTATGTCATTTAAATTCTACCATGACCAGAATTTTTAAAGCTCTTCTGTGTCTATCTCATTTTTATTCCTAATGATGTTTTTTGGGGGGTATTTTCTTTAAGCTTTCCAGAAGCTATTTCTTCCTTGTGGGACCATTTTTCTTCCCATACACTTTTAGAAGTTCCTAATTGATATCTTCGGTTAAAAAAAAAAAAAAAATATATATATATATATATATATATATATATGTATATATATATATATATATTATATATTTTCTTTGGAGTGGCCTTTATTTTACCACTGTTGTTTCTTCTCTTACTGTGATGGCTAAGATCACCTTTGTTCTTTCTTCTTTTACTGTGATGGCTACGATCCTTTAGCACAATGTAGAATACGACTGATGATAATGGGAACATCAATCAGAGTCCAGCCAAGAAAACAGAAACCATTCTAGGTATTTCAACAGAGGACATTTAATAGAAGAAATTGGTCACATAGGTGATGGAAAAATAGAGTCCAACAGCTTCACTTTATATAACAAAAAGAGCATTGGTCACATTATTATTAAAAACTTTATAGGGGCGCCTGGGTGCTCAGTTGGTTGAGTGTCCAACTTTAGCTCAGGTCATCGTCTCACGGTTTGTGAGTTTGAGTCCTGTGTCAGGCTCTGCGCTGACAGCTCAGAGCCTGGAGCCTGCTTCGGATTCTGTGTCTTCCTCTCTCTCTGCCCCTCCCCTGATCATGTCTCTCTTTTCTCTCTCAAAATAATAAATAAACACTAAAGAATACATTAAAGAAAAACCTTTATAAAAGCAGCTAAAAATAAAGACAGACATTAAAATGGCAAAGTCACCCAAAGACGAGCAGCAGCAGAGAGCTCTATCAGCTGTGGACTGGAGGAAAAAAGGAGGAGCCAGGGTTCACAGAGCTCAAAAACCAGGACTACCTAGTGGAACATAGGACGATGACAGTGACCAGAAGTTGGGACAATGGAGAAGACTCCAGAGATGATACAGATCACAGAGAGAGATAGGGAGGGAAACACTCTGGTTATACCTTTCTGCTCCTTCCAGTGTTTTACCATCACTTTCCACTAGCCAGGCCTATCTGGTCGCTAGAGGGCTAGGGTGCTTGGGAATGAAAGTAACGCCCCCCCCCCACTCCCCCACCCCCCCACCTTGCAGTGAAACAGCTGTTTGCCTAGGTGTATAATTCTAAGTTAAAAAAAAATCCCTCAGAACTTTGGAGACGTTACTTTTCCATTTTTCTGTGTCCTCTTTTTAAAACTTTAGACAATTATCATGTCTTGAGGCTAACTCACCATGTTTCTTTTCTCTCATATTTTTCTGTCTCTATCTTTGGAATATAAATTCTGAGAGATTTCCTAAACTTTATCTTCTAGATCACTAACCTGTTATAATTGTATCTACACTAAAATTTATTTTCTTTGTATACTTTTTAAAAATCACCTTTACAAAGGTATCGTGCACTCATTTTAAGTACCTGGTTCAATGAGTTTTGACAGGTGTAGACAATCAAATGTGCACTCATGTTGCCGCTTGTATCTGTAGCTTGTTCCTTTTTATTGGTGAGTAGTATTCCATTGTATGGATATAGCACCATTTGTTGATCTGTTCATCTGTTGCTGTTTGAATTGTTGTCATTTGGGGACTGTTTCAAAGTTGTTGAACACTTATACCTTTTATGAACATATGTTTTCATTATCTTGAGTAAACACATAGAAATAGAATGGGTAACCAATCCTATGATAAGTGAATGGTTAACTTTATACAGACTGCCAAACTTTTTTTTAATATCTAATTTTTTTATTGCTTATTCATTTCTGAGAGAGAGAGAGAAAGAGACAGAGCATGAGCGGGGGAGGGTCAGAGAGAGAGGGAGACACAGAATCGGAAGCGGGCTCCACTCTGAGCTGTCAGCACTGAGCCCAACAGGGGGCTCGAACTCACAAGCTGTGAGATCACGACCTGAGCCGAAGTCGGATGCTTAACCGACTGAGCCACCCAGGCGCCCCTGACAAACTGTTTTTTGCAAAGTGGCTGTGCCACTTTATATTCCTTCTGGCAATGCAGGACAGTTCCATCCAGTTCCTCTCCATCTTCACCAGCGGTTGGTATTATCAGTGTTATTAATTTTCGTCTTTTTATTGGTGGGTAGTGACATACAATTGTGGTGTGTTTTTTTGGTTTTTTTTTTGGGTTTTTTGCTGTAGTGATGAGTACCTTTCAAGGCACTCAGAACTGATTTGCTACTCAAGTTCTGTGATAGCGTACTTGAAAATTCACTGCATGCTAACCACTACACTTCAGGAAGCCCACGTTCTCTTTGAATCGTGAAAAGATTGTCTCTAATTCCACCTTAGACATAACCATATTTTCCACCTAAAGTGAAATTATTAGGTGTGGTAGGCAGAATAATTTCTCCCTGTCCTCTCTCTGCCCCAGAGATGTTCATGTCCAAATCTCCAGAACTTGTGAATGTGATAAGTTATATGGTAAAGGGGAATTAGGTTACTCATTAGCTGATCTTAAAATAGGGTGAACAGCCTGTATACCCAGATGGCTCAATGTAATCACTAGGGTCTTTAAAAGTGAAAGAGGGAGGCAGAAGAGGATGTCAGTGGGATGCAGCCCAATATTGCTGGCTTTGAAGATGGAGGGATGGGGTCACAAGTCAAGGAAAGTGAGCAGCCTCTAGAAGCTGGAAAAGAGATTTTCCCCCAGCGCCTCTAGAAAGAATCCAGTACTGCTGATACCTTGATTTTAACCCAATGAGACTCATTTTTGATATCAGACTTCCAGAGCTGGTAGATAATAAATTTATGTTGTTTTAAGCCACTAACTGTGTGGCAATTTATTATACTAGCAATAGAAAATTAACACGTTTAGGTAATCATTTACTGCGAGCATTACTAACCACCGAATAATCAGATGACAGACCAACTGGGGTTTCCTCACCACTACTTTATCCTCATTCCCACTTTCCTTTTGGCCATTTCATCAACATCACCATTAACAGCTGCGCAGAGGCTCTAAATTTAATGATTTGTTCAGTTTTAGGTTGTACTAGCACAGCTTCAAAAAGCTTGCTTGGCATAGCTTGATGCCGAGGGTAAGTCTGACCCGGAGTTAGAAGTGCTTTCAGCCACCCATGCTTTCCCCTATGCTCAGTTGCTAGTGTTTTCCGTTTCCTGCTTATATTCCAGAAGAGAAGAGAAATAAGAAAACAGGTGCATTGAGGTTTGTGACCACAATGACATACTTTTTTTGTTTGCTTGGTTTTTGCTTATGGTAAATTATTTCAGTTTGGGCCAATTCTAAAGCATTTGAAGTGAGATCAATGCAAGCCCTTCACCATGGGAATATCGTGTACACATGGGAACACCGCGGTGGGTGTACCAGTTTGTTAGGACAGCCATAACAAACTACCACAGAGCGGGCAGCTTAAACAACAGAAATTTATTTTCTCACAGTTCTAGGGGCTAGAAGTCCAAGATCAAGGTGTCAGCAGGGTTGGCTTCTTTTGAAACCCCTCTCCTTGGCTTATAGATGGTCGCCTTCCTCTTAGGTCTTCCTGTGGTCTTTTCTGGGTCTGTGTGTTCTATGTCCTAATGTCTTCTTGTAAATTCACTAGTCATAATCAGATTAGGGCCCATCCATATGACCTCATTTTACCCTAACTAAAGGTCCTACCTTCAAATACAGTCCTATTCTGAGCTACTCATATTCTGAGTACTTCAACATATGAATTCTGAAGGAACACAATTCAGCCCTTATCAGAGAGCCCTTGTCAAAGGCTATTAAAAAAAGCATATAGAAAATGTTCAGGACGGCTGAAACGAAAGCCATTTAACTTCACATCCAATATTTGTGCATAAGAAAAAATTTAAATGGATTTCAAATGATGATTTAGGGTGAGTGAAGATATGGCTAGAATTTTATAATTGGTTGTATAAGGAAATGAGAAAACTGGTATTTTGTATTAAGCCCTGACAATGATAAAATAAAGAAAGCACTGGTGTAAAAATAGTAAACATGATATTATAAAGTACATCAATATTTGTAAATGTTTGCAGTAACAATGATAACAATAAAAAATGGTAAGGTGTTAAATACCTAGAAAGTTATTTCTTGAGGTCAAGGACAACTGTAGAAACACATACCAATCAGTTAGCTAAAATCGGAAGAGGTACTATGAACCTCAACAACACTTCTGAAGAAAAAGGTAAAAATTCATAGTGCATTGTTCCAATATAAGGATGAGGGCTCCTGCAGTGTCAGTTATTTAAATATGTAAATTTTCAACATTAAGTTAAGAGTAAGTTAGACTAGTAGCATGAGGAAGTAGAAACACTTTTTAGAAACTATGGAATGAATCTAGTAGTTTCTTAATATATACTCAGTTGGACTAGATTGGTGGGCATTCTTCCCCTATTACTCTGTTCCCATCACCAAAGACCAGCATGAATACATAGAAACTAGAAACCTATAGGCATCTGTAGTATCCATGGAAAAGAAATCAAGAGATAAGGGCACCAAATAGAACTCAAGACACCGTTTTATCCTTTGAAGATACTTTAATTTTGCTGTTATGATTAATTAAAAAACACAGTTGTTTTCAGCATTTCCTAGCTACAATAGTGCATAGGAAATTCCATTCTAAACAAAGAAGTAATTAATGAAATAACAACACACCTTAACATTTACATTGATAGGTTACAGTTTACAAGGTGCTTTCACATACATTATTTCATTTGATTCTTACAACAAGCAGATAAAACGGTCAGTGGGAAAGAAAAATGATTTTTTTTTTTAGGCTTATGATGAGTATTTTCAGGCCAATGGGCAGTCAATACAAGAACATATCAAAAACAAGACAGCAATACCCACAAGCCACAATATCTGTTTTTGGTAGGTTGACAGTTTGATATCAGTTGGATATTTAGCATCAGTGAAGGAGGAAGGAATCAAAACAGACATAAGGTCCTTATGATATTCAAAAAATTGTAAGAACACTGTAAGAGATAAGGAGAAGAAAGATGCCCTAAAATATCACCTTACCGAGATTTACTTCAAAGCACATTATCCCTTCAAAGTGTCAAATAAAAAGAATTTTGTCATGACATGTGAAAATTAGAAAAGACCTTAGAAACCGCCTAATGGAATTCTTCCATTTTGTAGAAGAGAGAGCTGAGGCCAAGGTCATGCCGACTGTGACAGACCAGACCTGAGACCCAGATGTCTTGACTTTGAGTCAAGGGGTCCCTCCTCTGCAGTGCCATCTCCTTACCATTTACTGAGGAAAAATGTAATTTCTTCTGCTTCAAATAATGTAATCTGAGGTTAAACACTGATTCATTCCACTGATTTCTTATTCAAATTTTCATCCTGTTCTTGGCTAAATTGTGGCTGAAACTGGGAGTTTTATATAACTTGAAGATATTCTAATTCCGCATCCTTAATTGGTTGGAAATAGACTCCCTTGACATATCTGAAAGCTTGCTCATGTCCTTTAAGTGGAGAGAGAAATGGGAATGGCTAAGTAGCCCTCAAAACCAACGCATGCCGAGAGGTCATCTACCTAGGCAGATTCTACAGCAAGTTGTGCAGGGCAAGTAGTTATTTTATTTAAAACGTCTTTTTAGAACTTAGAGAAATCTTCTTAATTGCTGAAAACTAAAATGTAATAATCAAATTGTCATCCCCATGATTTATTAAAATAATTCTACAATAATATACAATAAAGCTACCATGGAATTTGTTGCATACATATAGAATACAACGATCAGCATGTTCTTGGGCCAAAAAAAACTGAATGAAAATATTTTATAGAAATGATGGTTTAAATTTATTAACATGAATGACATATTTTTTGTCACATAAAACTTGATACAGCAAAGTATATCATATTTTTCTTGCACATTTTAAATATAAGTGGACCAACTGAAATCAGTTATCAGCTCTTAAATGACATAACCATGCAGGAACACTTGACAACCAAAAGATGTACAGATGGATGCAGAGAACATCCCAGACAGGCTTTTTCAATGTCTTCAAAGGTTTTACAAGAGTGTGGTACGGAGATAAAGAAGTTGTCAGTGACCGGCACCAATAATGAAGCAAATAGAATGCTTATATACATTAAGATCAGTCTGATTAAAAACAACTCAACTTATATGCATGTAAATTGATCATAAAAAATGAACAGAGTTTACTTTCAGCTCTTTTGGTGTGTTGTTTTAAGATAGGTCACTGACACACGGAGATAAAACCAGATGGGAAAATTTAAAAGCAAAGAAAAAAATACTTAAAAAACAGAGTTAAGCCATGGATTCTCAACAAATGTGGAACTAACTGTGCAAAAATGCTTGAAATTTCCACTGACAGCAATGCTGTTGGCAAAAAAGAATTAAAAAAAAATTAAACTCAAATGCTAACATTGCATCTGCATGATCATACATGCTGTGTACGGAAAGAGGCTGGAAATTCTAACGTGTCTAAAACTATCACACCTCAAAATTAAAATACAGTTGTGGCAGTTTTAAAAACTTTGTCCCTTTTCCTCGTGGATGAGGCATAGGATGAACGCTGAAGCTACAACAGTGCCTCTCCCTCGGGCTGACAGATACTGTATGCTGGAATAACCTGGCAACAACTCCTTTTGTCCTTAACCGTGACAAAACAAAGCGAAGCAAAACAAACAGAAAAATCCCTATATAAATAAGAGTGTCTCTACACTACTTACAAGCATCAAGCCATTTGTTGGACTCAGCAAAGTAATTGTCCACATTAATGATCTTTTTTAGTTCGTTTTTTTTTTTTTTTTCCCGTAAAAAATTTACAAGGAGGACTTGAGAAACTAAAAAATTTGTCCCTTTCTTCATCAGTCGCGTTCTGTCAAAATACTGGCTAAAATCCTTACGGAGGAGCGAAGGTGTAGAAATCTTAAAGCCCTAATCCCTACAGCAATGACCAAGTGATGGTCCCCTACCAAGTGATGGGACCCACAGCTTTAGTTTCTCCTGTGAGTGAGCTGCCTGTGTCACACTGCACAGGTGGTCACCCGATTACTCACCGGGAGGAAAATACAAAAGGTGGTGAAGGGAGACGGAACCTCTGATCTCTAGAAATCCAAATTGCCGGGTGTAGCTACTCTATATTAGTCTATCCAAATGTCTCACCAGAGCGGTGAGTTCTGCAAAAGGTATTGTTTTGTTTTGTTTTGTATAAATTGCCTTGTTGATACGACACTCTGTCTTCAAAAATTGTCAGAAGTTTTGGCAAAACTGAGTCTGAGCTACTCAAAGTAAAAATAATTACTGGACGTACAGCCTCAAGCCATCGACCAACAACCATAACGGCAAGAACTACCGAAGGTAACACTTACCCTTCCTTTCAAATATCACAGAGCCATAACACTGCCCGTCTGAAATACCCACAAAATAAAATGGAGCACTGCTTGGAGAAAACCCGACGAACATGAAAAAGGAAGAAATGGGTGGAGGGGAGGAGAAAGCCCAACCAGAGGGAAGCGGGAAGGTGTCTAGTTGTGTGTTATGGCACAGACAATGCTTGCTTAGCGGTGCCTTGTTACATAGGTGGACGCAGAGCGCACACACGGACGATGGCAATAAAGACCTCACTCAGTCGCTGGAATGACGGAACTAGGTAACTGCTTCAACAAGGACGGTCTCGACTCCACCTGATCTCTCAACAGAGTGCAAAGACTGAGTGTGAGCTCTGATGTCATCTTGTTGCCCATCTTTAAAATTCACAAAATTCTTTTGCACATTTTTCTGTTATAGAGACACGGATATCTTCTTCTTCATAGTCATCAAAGTTGCTGGTATCTCCAGAGCCTCTGAACTTTGGTATGAATGGTGCTTCCACCTGGAAATGAGACAGAAAAATGAAGTGTGATATTTTGATTTATCATAGGAAAAATGTGTTTGGTCTTCACCCTAATCCCGGGCACAGAGCTCCTTAAACTCTTGGATGTCATAAGTGTTATGTTAATGAGGTGACTTTTGGAAAGCCCCTAGGTAACCTAAGGATGGGTGCTGGTTAGACACTCGGAACTTTCAGTCTCATCTCCTAACCTCAAGGAGCGGGGGTGGGGAGGGTGGGGGGCTGGAGACGGAGTTTAGTCACCAATGGCCAATGATTTAAATAATCATGCCTACCTAATGAAGCCACAGGACTTCAAGAGGATGGGGTATGGAGAGCTCCCGGTGAACAAGTGGGGATTGGGGGAGAGTGGCGTGCTTGAAGAGAGCAGGAAGCGCTGAGCCCCGTCCCCATATCTTGCTTTATGCATCTCTTCCCTCTGGCTGTCTTTGAGTTACATTCTTTTATAATAAACTGATAACAGTAAGTAGTTTCTGACTTCTCTGAGCTGCTCTAGCAAATTAATTGAACCCTAGGAGGGGTTTGTGGGAAACCTCTGATCTAAAGCTGCTTAGTCAGAAGCAGGTGCCTAACTTGCAATTAATGTCTGCAGTGGTGGTGGGTGGAGGGCACTCTTCTGGAACTGAGCCCTCAGCCTGTGGGGTCTGCGGCTATCTCCAGGTTCAGCGTTAAGAACTGAGTTAATTGCATGGTGGTCTGGAGAAAAAAAACCAAACCCACAAATATTGGAATCAGAAAGAGGAATAATGAATTCCTGACAGTTTCTAAATACTAAGGAAAATAAATTCCCACCATTATTATATGGTAGCATCTTTAAATGCCTTTAAGTCCCTAAATGATAACAGCATTAGAAACAGCAGCAAACAGGGGTGCCCGAGTGGCTCAGTCAGTTAAGGTGCCGACTTTGGGTCAGGTCATGATCTCACATCTCATGGGTTTGAGCCCTACATCGGGCTCTGTGCTGACAGCTCAGAGCCTGGAGCCTGCTTCAGATTCTGTGTCTCCCTCTCTCTGTCCCTCCCCCACTCACACTGTCTCTCTCTCTCTCTCTCTCTCTCTCTCTCAAACATAAACATTAAAAAAAGTTAAAAAAAAAAGAGAAAGCAAACAGTAGGTTTGCTATTAATCTCAACATTTTCATTCAAGGAATGGTACAATACTTAAGAGAGTTCTAGGATAATTAACTGTTGGTACCAAAATACTGGCACTTTAGGTTACAGAACTCCAGATTTTCCTTTATCGGTTCCTTATTTCTAAAGCCTTTATATTTCCATCCTTTTCCTTAATTCCCTTCTCTTGAGGTTACAGATAATTCTTAGATATACTTGTTTTGTTGTTGGTGTTTTTTTTTTTTTTTAAGTAGGCTCTAGGCCCAACACAGGGCTTGAACTCATGACCTGGAGATCAAGAGTCACATGCTTCACTGACAGAACCAGCCAGGCGCTCCTCTTAATCTTCCTTTTAATTCCCAAGTTTATTTTGTTTAAAATATCTAGCTATCAAAACTTTCTGGGAAGTTGGAAAGAAACATGTCCCTTTTAGAAAAATAGCATTGCTAAATTCTGAACATTTTTTTCTCCTTGGATCCTAAAATTAAAATGGCTTTCCTTTATTTAAAATAGGGACTTTATTAATATTAAGTGGTGCACTGAATATGTTTGAGGAGAAGATTTTAATTTTTACTTTTTTAAAAGTAATCTCTATGCCCAACACGGGGCAGAAACATAACATTTTAATTATGAGGAATTTTCAAGATTTTGATTTTCTTCTAATTAATATACTGTTATCCTAATTAAGAGCCCCAAAGACAATATAGATATCTGGAGAGACCAATAAAACAGGAGTCCTTGTTTAATGGGTACACAGTTTTCATTTTGCGAGATGAAAGGGCTCTGGAGAAGGACGGCAGTCGTGGCTGCACAACAGTATGCACTTAATATGATTGACCTGCATGATAGCAAATTTTGTTTTGTGTATTTTCTTACAACTAAAATATATTGAACTATATATTCTTTTCCTTGAACATTGATAAGAATTCCACATAGTAAATATACAAATATTTTGGAAATTGAATAAAAGCTACCATCAAGGTATGTAAAACAGTGTGGTGTGTAGTACAAGAATAGACAGAAAGAACCCCTAAAGCATAAAGTCGGAAACAGACCGAAGTATGTAATAATTCAGCATTAGCAAAGGTGGAATTTCAAACAAGAGGTCAAAGAAGAATTATTCAACAAATGGTGAGAGGGTAACTGGCTAATTACTAAACAACGACAAAAAGAAGTTAGATCAAAAAGCACTAAAAGAAAATACAGATTCAATAAATCACCCAAATAGAATTGCTCTTGACTACATAACATATCCAGTTGAGATAATAATGCTAAGGGCTGTTTCATGAATTTAACGCCTAGGAAGTTTCTGAACCCATCTTATGAGATGTGGAGACTACTGCCCTCATATTGTTTTGGTCTTTGCTGCATTATTAAATTCTTTTAATGCTTTGTTTTTATATTCTTTTCCAAAAGATATAAACTAGGAAAACCGTGCTATTAATATTAATTTATAGCATTTACATTTTTTTCCTAAGGAAATTCACTCATGTGGCTGCATAGCAGTATTAAATATGGCAAGTCTCTGAAACATTAGAAGCTTTGGTTTTATGGAAAAAAAATAAAAAATTAAATATATTCAAGATGACAACACTTTATAAATACGAATTATCTTTAGGAATTTGAGAAGCAATGTTGAGAGAAAAGTAACTCAGCACAGCAAAATCTTTCTTCAATGTCTCAATTTGTTACAATGGTAAAGTGATAAAGACTGAAAAATATCTGATGAATCTAGCTATTAAATGTTATTAAATCCAGCTGTTTGCCAATTCCAGGAAGGAGAATATATTTGTTTATTTTTGTCTTTCTAATGCGGCTTCACATCAGTTTTGAAATGCAAACCTTTAGGACATTGTTTACCTAATAATTACCATAATATTGTGAAGAGTAAGAGGCAAGGGTAGGAAAAATCTGACACTGAACACATTTCAGATTGGGGCGCCTGGGTAGCTCAGTCAGTAAAGCATCCAACTCTTGATTTCGGCTCAGGTCATGATCTCACGCTCTGTGAGATCAAGACCCGCCTTGGGCTCTGTGCTGACAGCATGGAGCCTGCTTGGGATTCTCTCTCTCCTTCTCTCTCTGCCCCTCCTGCATGTATGCATGTGCTCTCTCTCAAAATAAACGTTAAAAAAAAAATTTCAGATTGATGGTCAAAATAGAATATGCCTTCTCTTTTATCAAGTAGAAAACTCATTTTTTTAAAAACTCATTTTTAAGTTGTGGGCTGGAAAGGTGCCTTAAGTCCTGCATAGGATTAATTCAAAGGTAAAAAAATTAAAACCACGTGTTAAATTGAAAATATCTTTACCACATATAATTTAAATACTAACTTCCAAAAGCTTTTAAATTAAAGAAAGAAATGGCTCACCTTCCTCTGGTAAATAGCAATCCAATCTGTTGTAGCAAACCACTTGTGAGTTTTTATATCACTCACACCATTCTTCAGGTTTCCAAACCGTTTCGTCAAATCCACCTGCAGCAGGTTCCTTAGAAGGTCCTTGAGATCTGAACTGAAGTGCGATGGGAATCGGACCTGTATGAACACGCCATGTGGTCAAATTCACATTCCAGTGGTTATCATGGCCTCACCTTCAACGGACCATAGACATCTGAAGAAAATGCTTTAAAGGGTTAATAGACCCCATTTATGAACTCCTTGCATTCTTACTGTGGTTCTTTACAAGTGCCACCATCACCTTATAACTTGTATCGCGTGTCATGACATTACCTCAGTTGATCTTTATTGAGGTATGTTGTAATATTTGTGTATGTCTGTTTCCCCCAGATCATGAGCTTCTGGGGGGAAGGTACTGTGCCATTTTGTGTTTTTATTCCCAGAATTGATTGTGTCATTTCAAATAATGTAGTTCATCTAGTCAACAATTAGTTATTAAGACCTACTATGTACCACACTGCTCTAAGCACTAGATATATAGCAATGAACTATGACATATTTGGTGACTATGGTATTAACTCTATTCTAAAGATGGAGAAACTAGGATTCGCAGACATTGTATAACTTACCCAATCACTAGACTATAAAGTGGCAGAGCTGGGACTAGAAATCTAGTCATGATTCCTAGCCGCATAAATTTTGTTCTTTATTACACTGTCTTCAAATAAATATAACTCCTTAACATATATATTCTGAGTTTCCAAAGCGCAACACGATGTGCATTCTCATAGTCTCAAAGGAGAAATTAAATCATAAGCATGCAAAGCTAGACCCTATGGCAAAGCCAGACTCGTAACTATAGTCTCCCGACTGCTATTTATGCTATTCTGTAAATAAATGCTTCTCCAAGTGTGCTCCTAGGGCCCACATTCAGCAGAGTCAACTGGAGGGGTAGAGGGTAAAAATGCCGATCCTGGGGCTTCAAATGATAGGGGCACTGGGTCTGAAATTCTGAGCTTTTATCTCTATTCATGAAAGCCTGAGAAGCACTATCTTCTCTACTTTGTGCAGAAGTTTTATTTTCTCTCCTAGTGACAGATCAAAAAAATTTTCATGTAAATAATAAACTAAAGTCATCATCATACCAGAGGAAAACTAAAATTTGTGTCCAACAACCAAGGACTATTTGAAGGTTGAATAGCTAATGACCCAACAGGATTTGGGATTAACTCAAATAAATTAGCAACTGAAAGCCTCATTTTTGCAAAGCCCGTATTACCACAGAGTATAAGAGGGTTTATGTTCCAAAAAAGAAAAAAAAAAAAGGCACATGAATTGCTCCTTCTTTAGTTTTTACTTCCAAAAGTAACGTTTTATTAATATAATGGCTTATTAGAAGTTAGGCACTGTGCTAAACTTTATGTGCAGTGGTTCATAACCTAACATTACGGTAAACATGATTATTATCTCCACTTACAGGTGATACAATTGAAAGTGACACCAAGTAAGTAACCTGCCTAAGATTACAGAGCTAATAAGTGGTACAGCTATCATCCCAAACCAGGTACTCTTGGCTCTGGAGTATATATCCTTAATTATTCTATACTGTTTTTCATGATTCAATAACCTGAAAAGAGTTATTGTCAGGACACTTCTAAAAGACTGAAATTTTCATCTTAAAAATATTTGCTGCACATTTCCTCATTTATCCCAGTTGGAGTAGAAACTAGAGAATATGGGGTATTCAAAAGGCATAGTGTCTAAAAATAACATGACTTATTTTTATAGTGGTTATATTCCAACTTTGCTTAGATTCCAAAGAAGTAGCTTACTTGAAGTAGAGCTGTCTTTGTTTAGAATAGAGTCCGCATGAACTGTTCAACGTAATATGCCAGTTATTCTCCCTTTCGTGATGTTTGGAATGGTAGACAATAATGTACTACATATACATTATCTTCTGGGGGTGCCTGTGTGGCTCAGTTAGTTAAGCGTCCAACTCTTGGTTTTGGCTCAGGTCATGAACTCATGGTTTGTGAGTTCAAGCCCCCATCAGGCTCTGTGCTTGCAGCCTGGAACCTGTTTGGGGTCTCTCTCCCTCTCTCTGCTCCTCCCCTTGCTCACGCTCCCTCTCCCTCTCTCTCTCTCTCTCAAAAAGAATTAAATAAACTTAAAAAATATCTTCTGAGGGGTGCTTGGGTGGCTCAGTTGGTTAAGCGTCGGACTTCAGCTCAGTTCATGACCTCATGATTCGTGGGTTCGAGCCCCACGTTGGACTCTGTGCTAACAGCTCAGAGCCTGGAGCCTGCTTTGGATTCTGTGTCTTCCTCTCTCTCTGCCCCTCCCCCACTCACACCCTGTCTCTCAAAAATAAACATCAAAAAATTTTTTAAATTATCTTCTGAATTCAGGTAACGTGCAATAGAGTGCCTAAAGAATATACACACCTAAATAGAGTAGATCTTTATTTTGGAATGCAGATAAAGCTCTGGTCTTGGATTAATGTGCGTATGTATCTTTGTAATCTTTAGAACAGTGATTCTCAAATGGGGAGCTATAGTAGGGGCTTATGATGGTGGACATCGGCATTTGGAAAACTTATCATGTGACAGACATATCCTCTTCACCTCCATATCACAAGTCTTCTTCCCCAGAGATTCTGACAGGTAGCCCACCTCATATAGTAGGCATGTTAATGATGAGAATCTGTCATATCCTTTAAGTATACTGAAGGAGAAATAATGAGAATCATTGTGAAAGTATTTTTTCCATGACTGTTCTGAAATGTAATCAGAAATGTAGTTTCTTTGTTGATTTGACCTTCCAAAGAGCCATGTTGATTCATCAAATTGAAATTAGCAAAAACCAGAAAATGACTTAAACACAATTATGTTTCAGATGCAAGACTTTACTTATGGCATGTTAACTTGGAAACACCAAAGGTTTCTATCATGGGAAGCATGATAATTTTTCCTTCAAAACTGTATTAAGAGTATTATTTCTATTATTATTATTGATTATAACTGCTGTAAAAATTGAAATCAGAATCCTAGAGTATTGGAGCAAAGGAAGTCTTAGTTTAATTTAATCCAAATCTTCATTTTAAGATAAGGAAACCAAGCTCCAGTGAGACTACCAACTCAGTCAGTTTCATTGTTGGGAAAATAACTGAATCCTCCTGATTCCTACGTCTCTCTGATAGTCCATTATGGGGCAAACAATGTGAAAGTAGCTGTAAAGAGCCAGATGTGGAAAAGAAAAAGTCTGGACCCATTAAACCATTAGATCTGAGAGATAAGATTATTGGAAACTGGCATTATTTAACATGAAAGAGGTGTTTGTGCAATATACACTTCCTAGAGTGTTTTTTTGATCTTTTTTGCCCGATATTTCCTGTTTAGAATGCTTTAACAACCGTTAGGGACTAAGTTACTTCTGAGTTTCCTAATCTATTCATGAGAATAAATCTATTTCTACAACGAGGTATAGACATCAGAACAAGCTTTTGACATATAGTGCGTATCAAAAAGTTTGTGACAACTAAAAAAATACATGTTTAGAACACACAGATGACCACCTAAGTCAGTATCTCTGAGAGTGAGTGTCCACTTCATGAGAGCTTCATGAAAGCAGAGACCATAACTAATTTACTGTATCCAGCACTGTCTGGCATATAATATGAGCTCAATGAATATTACATGAATGCATGAATTCACATCTGACAAATAATGATCAAACACCTTCCATGTGTTAGGCACCAATGTGCTTGGCATATAGTAGTAAACAAAATAAGCAAACAGTCCTACCTACAGAGTTTACATCCTAGTGAGGATGAGAGATGATAGATGATAATTTAGCAACAAGAGCGATCCTTTACAAATGTTGTCATCCTATCACACCTCACAAAGTCTTGCATTGTAAGGTCTTTGATGTTTACTCTGAAGAAAATGGGGAACCACTGCAAGCTTCTGGAAGGAGTAACAGGATCTAATTTAACACTTTTAAAGAACCACTCTAGTGACTCAGAAGAGAGCAATATCAGTGGAGGTGGCAAGAAGTGGTTGAATTCTGTGTGTATGCTAAAGATAGGTAAAGATAGAGTCAAAATGGTTTTCCTGTGCTTTAGATATGGAGTGAGGACTCCAGAGTATGTTCGCCTGAGTAACTGAAAGGATGGTGTTGCCATCAACTGAGACGGGAAGAGCAGTGGGAGGAACAGATTTGCCAGGGAAAACAAAAATCTGTTAGTTTTAGACAGATTGAATTTAAGACATGTATCGAATACCTGAATGGAGATCTCAGGTAAGAAGTTGGCTACAAGGGTCTGCAACCCAAGAGTCAGGTATGGACTGAAAAAGTGAATTTGGAAATCGTCAGTTGGCATTTAAAGTCATGAAACCGGATGAATCCACCAATGGAGGAAGTGCAGAGGAAGAAGAGGACCAAGGCAAGGAGGATCAACAAGGAGAGACCAGTAATGCAGAATAAAACTAAGATTGTGAAGAGTTACTGAAGCCAAGTGAACAAATAATAAATGAACCACTGAACTAAATTCAGTTTCTGGCTTTGCCACAAACTACCTTTTATCTTTGGGCAATTCTGAGTCTTGATTTGCCTACATATAGCATAAGGGAGTTAAACTGAATAAAATTGAACATTCTTACCATCTCAAAAGTCCCACCAGCCTATCACTTCAATAGAAAGAGTACCTGGGTTCCATTCCCAGCTCCAGTTACATACATTCCCTATGCATTAGGGCAAACTCTTTCACCTTTCTGGTCTCTATAAAATGATGAATACCCCCAGGTGTGAAAAAAATTAGGTAATTTTTATGAAACTGATGCAAGGCACTAATTCAATACATTTTTAATTTTTTCAATTTTTCTGTTAGAATAATATTTTAGTGATCTGAAGCTGACTTTTGAATCAAAGAAGAAACTTGGAAGGCAACAATATCTATCATTAGATATCTAGACTAGTCTGTGCTAGAAACATCGTTCGGAGAATGCAAGAAGTTCCTTCGTGTCTCATGCTCCACCTGTTCATTTATAGAAAAAGCACTTTCTTCTTTTCTTTTGGTACTTAAATTTGGTAGAGTGAGGGAGAAAAAGGACAACTATGACCCTGTTTTATAAGGACAGCATTGTAATTATAGCTGATACCTTAAATAACTTCATCAAATTTCATTATGTAATATGTTAAACCAACTAAGAAATTCACATCTGAATTCACTCGATAGAATATTGATTCTGTTTTCTGCACTAGTTATACATTTTTTTTAAGTTTATTTATTTATTTGGAGAGAGAAGAGAGAGAGAGAGAGAGAGAGCAAGAGCATGAGTAGGGGAGAGAGAATCCTCAGCAGGCTCTGCAATGTCAGTGCTAAAGCCTGACAAGCGGCTTGCACTCACAAACACAAGATCATGACCTAAACCTAAACCAAGAGTTGGCCACTTAACTAACTGAGCCACTCAGGCGCCCCTCAGCACCGGTTATAAAGTCTTGTACATTTTGGTTTTAGGAAAATTAGTATTTTCTAAAAATTAAGAGGAAGTTACATCCATAAAGCAAATCTGATCATGTTGTTACCATACCCATACCAGGGGATTTAAATTCACTAACTGCTTTACTTTTTTTTTTTTTTTTTTTTTTTTTTTTTAGCTTTAGAAATAAGACCAAAATCAAATTTGTCTATGCTCAGCTTAATCACAGAATTACAAAGTTGGTCTTTGAAGAAGAAGGGAAAATTTTTACTGCTTTTCTTCTACAAGTGACAGGGAGATAGTTTAACTAGTCACATTACTTTTTATGCATTGAGATAAAATTTATTGGCTTAAATGACTCAAAAGAGTTTGCACCCAGCCAACAAACAATAATCTGTTAACTTCTGTCCACAAGCATGCTAGAATAAATTTTTAAAAGTTACCTTTCAAATTAAGTACAGTTGTTTTTTTTTTTTTAAGTTTGTTTATTTTGAGAGAGAGGGAGAGCATACAAGAGCAGTGTAGGGGCAGAGAGGGAGAAAGAGAGAGAATCCCAAGCAGGCTCTGGGCTATCAGTGCAGAGCCTGACGCAGGGCTCGATCTCATGAATTGTGCGATCATGACCTGAGGCAAAAATCAAGAGTCAGATGCTTAACTGACTGAACTACCCAGGTGGCCCAAATTAGGTGCAGTTCTAAGAAATCTGTATCCCAGTAACAAATTTATCTAGCAAAAATGAGCATATACATTAGTAAATTTTTCAAAAGGCATAACAACTTTTCACACATTAAGCTTTCTATAGATATGGTACCAACCTCCACACTGCCTCAAAGGACCTGAGGAAACTTAACCAGCCTGGATCTTATATATAAAAAGAAAGATCCAGTACATTTAAAAAATACTTATAAATATTACTACCACAGGGGCACCTGGGTGGGTCAGTCAACCGGTTGAGCGTCTGACTCCGGCTCGGGTCATGATCTCGCAGTCCATGAGTTCGAGCCCCGCGTCAGGCCCTGTGCTGACAGCTCGGAGCCTGGAGCCTGCTTCCGGTTCTGTGTCTCCCTCTCTCTCTGTCCCTCCCCCATTCATGCTCTGTCTCTCTCACTTTCAAAAATGAATAAATGTTAAAAAAATTTTTAAAAATAAATATTACTACCACAACTGGGTGCTCTGACCTGTTCTCTTATTTATGCAGAAACAGTGGTAGTTACGATAAATCTAGATGGTTACAGAGGACCATTACCTACCCAAGCCTCATTCCTTCCCCTGCAAAACAAATTGCCATCAAACTGCCACTAAAGTAAGGACTGTCTCAAAGCAGCTATTAAGAATTTTAAATGACCACAGCAAAGTGTTAAAAAATGGCCTTGGTTTTAGGCAAATGGTAAAACTGCTTTTGAATTTTAAGAAAATGACTACTGAGTTATCTAAGTTTCTTTAACTATAGCCATAGCCAAATAAAAAATGGCACTTTAATTTCCCCAAAAGCATTAACAATGGTATCTTAGAACAAGTACAGTAGTATTTCTGCCTATGTGTATGTTATTTAGGAAACAGAATGGTGCAGAAAAGAGCTAATATAGCAGGCTTGGGACTGTTACCTTTAAGGAAAGCCTGTTTGCAAGTTTAGCCCTGGGCAGGATCTGGCAATTGGCATGGTAACGGTTCTTCACACTGATACGAAACTTTCCCTAAATAATATGAGTGGTTCACTGTACCTAGATTGTTTGTACAAACAATATGGTTTATGCCAAACATCTACTTTGCTCTGTCAGTTTGGGATGTAGGTATGGGCTAGGTAGAGGGTGTATATGTGATCCCAATAAAATCCTTGGGCACTGAGTCTCTAATGAGCTTCCCTAGGAGACAACATTTACCCATGTTGTCACAATTTGTGCCTGGAGGAATTAAGTTCATCTGTTGTCACTCCACTAGGAGAAGACTCTTGAAAGTTTGTGCCTAGTTTCCTCTAGATACTGCCCCATGAGCCTTTCCTTTTGCTGATTGTACTTATTATCTTTTCATTGTAAGGTATCTTATAATGAAGGTATTTGTTATAATATAAGGGCTTCATTTCTTGAGTATTGCTGTATGTTGAAGTCTTTGGGTCTTCTTAGCAAATCACCTAACCTGGGAATGGCTTTGGGGACCCCTGAGACAGAAAGGAATAGCTATTTGGCTGCTAGTCAGTTACCCTTCATGTGAATATGAATTTCCTTTCAGGAAAAAATGAACTGACTCTTTGATCATTCTATATATATGTATGTTTACAACTTTATATTTTGTATAGCGTCTCCTTGTACATTTTTGGTGCTCATTAAAAGTGGAATAATATTTACTTTAAATATAATAGAGCTCAGAAATTTTTTTTAAATTTCATAAGTCAAGGACTCTAAAGTTATGGTTCCACAACAGCTGTTACTTGACTGCCTTATTTCAAGTATCATTTTTGAACACAATATTAACTTATATATTTCTCAGAGTGATGCAGTTAAATAGAGTTGCTGTAGGAACCACAACTGATTCTTATCATAGAGTATATGGCACTGAAGTATGGAATTTAAAGACTATATACAGAAACTCAGCATATATATTGCTAAGAAATGTCAAATTTAATGTGAAAATTATTAAGACGTTTCTGTCAACTGTGCATTTCTAAACCTGAACCTTGATATCACATGAATAATTTGACATTTAAAATACCACCTCCTCCGTTTTTAAAGGCAAAATATGTGTAGGAGAGAATCTAACAAGCTGATTGATCATCTTTCTGTGCATTTAAAAATACCAACTTGAGTTAAAATATTGTAATAGAGAAAATACTTAGCAACCTAATTTTCAAATATGTGTATTTCAGTGAATTAATCACTTCATTAAATACATTTTATTTTAATTTTGATGTTACTGATACCTATAATCTATGGCTTCAGAATGGAGACAGTAATCAATATAAAATGTTGCATAAAATAATAACACACTTTTAAAAAATCAGCAAAAATAATTATGATTGAAACATATTTTAAATGATATATCATTCAAATCATTAAAGATTTTTAAATACAAATATAGGATTTGGAAGACCAAAATTTGAGTTTTAATGACTTGAACAATGAAAAAATTTAAATATTAGTTATTCTCCAATTTGGCTTTTATTTACTAACCAGAGAGATAATAAACTTGTAATGTGTTTGTCATGTGGATAGGGATACATTCCAGTTTGGCTTTGAGTGTTGAAACAGATGGTTTTACTGGGAATGGTGCATATGAATATGACTTTATGTTCACACAGTGTAAATCCTAGAGATCTGTTAGTACCAATATTCTGCTTCATGATTTCTACTTTAAGAGCAAAGGGTTGAAAAAGGAAGAAAATAACTTTATTTCCAATATGGGACACGATAATCTGGCACCTTTAGTTAAAAACAATAGTATACCAAGCTTTGCACCATGGCAGTATCATAGCCAATGAGGTTTATCCGAGGCGCGATTATTGCTAATTGAAAAACAATAGTATACCAAACATCCTATCATATTTCTAAATAAGTGAAGAAAGATATCAGATATTGTGATAAGATAAAATTTTATGTTGCCATTCTTCTAATAAGGTGACTAGGATTTAAACAGTTATGATTATAGAATATACACAGATTTAAATATTAATATTGGAACCTGACTATTAAAGTTTGATATGAAATAAAAACATATTCATAAACAGGTAAACTTTTTTTTTCCACATTGTGGAATGATTGGCTAATGAAGGCCTATTCATACAGATGAAGACAGACTCATTTTAAACAAAGCAATTTTTCTAAATAAGGGAAATTTAGTCATGACAGCATCCTTGTCAGAGAGTTTTACTTCTTTTATAAAGTATAAGTAAAAGCAATGTAGGAGCTTTGTAATGACCTATAATTAAATTAGAATTTCTAATAGCTATTAGTAGAATTTCTGCATCCTTGGTCTTTGCTGAACCCTTTGATAAAACCCTGAACTGTTTTATCTCCATACATACACCTGTGATAAAGTTTAGTTTATGAATTAGGCACAGTAAGAGATTAAAAACAATGAACAATTACAACAATATGCTGCAGTAGTAAAAGTTATGTGGGTGTGGTTTCTTTCTCTCTGTCCCCCTCTCAAACTATCTTACAGTACAGTACTCACCATTCTTGTGATGATGTGAGATGATACAATGCCTATGTGATGACATGAAGTGAGGTGAATGACACAGGTGTTGTGCTGTAGTGGCCGGCTATTACTGACCTTCTGATGATGCCTCAGAAGGAGGATCGCCTGCTTTGGACTGCAGTTGACTGTAGGTCACTAAAACCGTAGACAAGGGTGGACTACTCTATGCTTCTTTCATTCAGTGATTTTAAAGTATTTCAGTTCCCTCAACATTCTTCATATGACCTTTGGGTCATATTCTTTCTTGAGATTTTACATAATCACCTTTCAAATTCTTAAAAAATTAATACCTGTCTTGCACACTACTTTTTCTTGATGTTTTGTTTATCTCAAAAGTTCTTTTACCGTGCCTTTGATATTCTGCTGGATGAAAACAGTTACAAGGATGAGAAACCTGAGGCCTAGATACCTACAAATGTAACAAGGACAGCAGTGATACCTAATTTAAGTATTCCTTTCTGCCTTTCTGTATTACCTTGGTGTAAATCTTTCAACACCTAGCTTAGTTATCTTTAAGAAGTATTTAATTTTTATTTTTGACATAGCTGAAGTATAAGTTCTTTAGTTAGTCCCCTAGTTTGTGAATACTGCCATAACATAAAACTTTCATAAAGTGAAGGGAAATATAACTGAAAATCTTGTGATCCCTGTAGACTACGTATACACTATAAGATATGGAACAATACCGTGTTGAGATGTGGATTCTAGGGGGCTGGATAGACTCATTCTGTTGGTGTCTTGTCCTCACAGTCCAGCTGTGTGGCATCCATGATTTAAATTTGAATATTGGTAAAAAAGATAAATTACTACTTTAGGGACATTCAGGTGATATAGGTGATATAAATTTTAAGTTCATGGAGCTGAGGGTCAGCTTTTACACTAAATGTAAAGTGTGAATCTGGCTGAGGTATAAAGAAATAGAGACTTTTCCTCTATGTCCTTCCAGATTCTCTAGGTTGATTAGGCAATTCTCTGCCTTAGACTAAGGTTACAAAATAGAAAAAAGTCAACTACATCACATCTCAGGGTACTGTTATGTCAAGATTGATGCTCTGTTTCCTGGTCATATTCTAAATGGGGCTATGTGATCTAAAGAAAAAAGAAAGATAAACAATGGGGTGTACCACATGTAGGAATAGGAAAAAGGGAAAAATGGGAAAATATCCCTTCCTATAAACTCTATCATAAATGTATAGAAGGTCTTTTTGGAATTTTTTAAAGCCTATTCTTTCTAAGATGGAAAGAATCAGACTCAACTCTATTAAAATTGACTGTAGTATTTTTTTTAAGTTTTTTTGTTTGTTTGCTTGTTTATTTATTTATTTATTTATTTATTTATTTATTTATTTGAGAGAGAAAATCCTAAGCAGGCTCCACGCTGTTAGCACAGAGCCCAATGCAGGGCTTGAACTCAAGAACCGCAAGATCATGACCTGAGCTGAAATCAAGAATTGGATGCTTAACCACTGAGCCACCCAGGCTCCCGACTGTAGTATTTTTTTAAAAGTGTATGCTAGGGGCACCTGGGTGGCTCAGTCGGTTGAGCGTCTGACTTCAGCTCAGGTCACGATCTCGTGGTCCGTGAGTTCGAGCCCCGCGTCGGGCTCTGGGCTGACGGCTCAGAGCCTGGAGCCTGCTTCCGATTCTGTGTCTCCCTCTCTCTCTGCCCCTCCCCCATTCATGCTCTGTCTCTCTCTGTCTCAAAAATAAACAAACATTTAAAAAAAAAAAAAAGTGTATGCTAAGGCAAGAATGAATGGTTTGTTTTGAGATACTTTTGGAAACAAAATTAGGGATTACAAAAGAAGGAAGGTTTATGGAGTAATTACAAAATGTAAAATACTATGATATAGTGAATCTACTCATGCTCAAAAAAAAGTTATTGCCATATTTGCTAAAGATCAATGGCAATTATAATCACAATCAACATGAACAATTATATAAATATCCTTTCTCTGAACTTCCATTTTATAAAGGCTTATCTATTTTGTATTTGCTTCCAATTTTGTGATGTTTGGCATAATTCAAACAAGTCTCTCCTGAAAATACAAGGAGATACAAAAACAGCCCCTAAAACTTCTCTCTAAGGAGATACCCACATGAAATAACTAAGTAAAAATTTACTTACTTAGAGAAATATTGAGAATGAGAGGTATGATCCTATATTTTATGAGTGGTAAAAAAGAAAATTGCTTTATCTTTTTGCTAACTTGTTTGTAAAACTGCCTCATTTTCTTAAGAAACTTCAATGATTTAATGTTTATTTTGTTATCTTAAATGAATGCTAGATACAAAGACAGGAACTATGGATATTTTTGTATTCTTCCCAATTTAGGGTAATTGTTCTGATGACATCAAATGGTTTTCATATACAAATCTTACACTTCATTATAGAAATAACAAGTAATAGAGGAATCATAAAATGTATTACTTACCTTTCCAGAAACAATCTTTTCATAAATCTGAATTGGTTGGTCTGCAAAGAATGGGGGGTATCCAGCTGCCATTTCATAGATTAACACTCCTAATGCCCACCAATCCACTGCCTTATTGTAGCCCTAAGATAAACCAGCAGCAAATATTAGTTATTACTTAATCTACCAGAAGGGAATGAAGTCATAGATGATTTCAAAATGATCTTCAAGCATATGAAATTTGTTAAAGAGCACTTGCTGCGCGGCTATGCAGGAGAGAATAAAAAATGAACAAAATGTATCAGATCACACTTGAATTAAACAGGGAGAATTTACAGATATCGGCTATATTCCAATTATATTGGAATTGGAAATATTATTAAACCTCGTTCCTAAAATCATTAAGAATATTGTAGACAATAAATATCCCCTAATTACTTGGGATAATTTAATTGTTGCTCAACAATAGGAAGGGACTTGCTAAATTACTTTTTCAGGTCCATTCTTGGTCCATAACCTTATAAATCAGGTTTTCTAGAGCATTCATAGAAAGGCCAAAGGTTTTTAGACAAAATAGTAGATACTGGACTTCGTAGTAAACAGCAGAGTTGACTTCAAAATACTCTATATTGTTGACATTAGGAGGCTGATTATACTGGGGCATTCTCTTCCACTTCACAGGATCTTAATGAAAGCTACAAGTTTAATTTGGAGCCTAATAAATGTAAATATTTAAGTTTACTCTAGCTATCCTACTGTCTTCTCATCTCTAAAAGGTGTACAGAGAAGATAACTAATCCTTGAAGTTTTTGTAAGAACTTTATCAAATAAAAGGAAAAAATGTAAATAAAAGTACATTGTAAACCAAAGGTACAATTCTAAAGTTATTTTTGTTTTTTTCCATACTAAACTTGCTAAAATTAAGAACTAGCAGTATTTGTAAGAAAATAAAAGTAAAATATTAACATGTTTATATAAAGTTTGTTATCAACTATGGTCGATGTCAGCTGGCACAAAAGATTATGGAAAAAAATTCAACTTGATCACAGAGAGAAATGAACTGAGTTTTTGCCAGATCTGGTCTGCCCTCAAATTACCTTCACCACTCCCCACACTCCAAAGTTTTGTCAAAATTTTAGCTTTACAAATCATTTAATTTTCAAATTATTAGCTAAAATCTAATGTAGATATTTTTTTTCTGCTTCTGTATGTTTTTTTTAAAGGGAGACTAGCGTATGATGAATAGCACTTTGTTTTGCTAATAGAAATGGGCATCAACTATGCTTTAATTCTTTTAAGTCACTAGTAATGTCATTCATTATGATATTTTTAGTATAGTGGAAGCACGTGATGTTGAGCTGGATCCTTTTACTAAGCTTTGGTTTCTATGTTGAGATTGTGTGCTAATATTTATAAAAAATATGCCAGATACTTTTAATACCCTAAGTATACAGAATTAAAACAAATCAGTAAGAAAAACTAAATTAAAATAGATAAATGGGCAAAGGACATGAACTAATAACTCATACACACAGAAAAAACCCACCAAATGTCTGTAAAGCATTAAAAAAATCTAATAATCAAAGACATGAGACTTAAAATAATGAAATACCATTTATTGCCTATTAAACCAGTAATTATTTTACTTATTTGTTTGTTTATTTAAAAGTTTATTTATTTTGAGAGAGAGAGAGCGAGCAGGGGGAAAAGAGGGAGTAGTGAGAGGGAGAGAGAGAATCCCAAGCAGGCTCCGTACCCTCAGTGCAGAGCCTGATGTGGGGCTCAAACTCATGAACCTTGAGATCATGACCTGAGCCAAAATCAAGAGTCGATGCTTAACTGACTGAGGCACCCAAGTGCCCCATTAGTAATTATTCTGAAACTACAAATGTCTAATGCTGGATACAGTGTGATGAAGTAGTAGGAGTATAAAATGTTACAATCTTTTTGGAAAGCACTTTGGCAGTATTTATTGAGAGACTTAAAAATATTCATACCCTTTGTCCCAGTAATTCTACTTCTGGGAATCTGTCCTGAAAAAATAATTTGAAATGCAGAAAAAGCTTTATGTATAAAATATTTATGTTTATCACAGTTATTTATAATAGCAAAAAAAAGAAAAAGAAAAAGGAAAAAGGAATGACTTGAATATTTAGCAATAGAAGAATGGCAAAATACTTTATGATAACATTTCAAATAAGCCATTAGAATGTTTGCGTGCTTGTTAGCATTCAAGTGAAAAAAGCTGAATACAAACTGTACATTCACTATATCTCAACTACGATAACACGCACAGAAAAATATATTGAAAAAGGCTACCTTGGGGCACCTGGGTGGCTCAGTCGGTTAAGTGTCCAACTCTTGATCTTGGGTCAAGTCATGATCTCACAGCTCATGAGTTCAAGCCCATGTGGGGCTCTGTACTGATGGTGCAGAGCCTACTTTGGATTCTGTCTCTCCTTTCTGCCCCTCCCCTGCTTGTGCTCTTTCTCAAAAAAATAAATAAACTTAAAAAAAATTACTTTAAAAAAAAAGCTACCTCTGGGTAGTGAGATTATAGGTTTTTTTGGTTGTTTCTTTTGATTTTTCTGCATTTTCCAAATTTTGTAAATGAACATCTATTACTTTTATAATATATATGCATTTTTTAAAGTTCTGGTGCTTATTCTGTCATCATTATTAGGTAGGCGTACTTACAAAAGAAATGTGTTAACAGCAATGATATTTAGGTTATAAAAGACTAAAAAGTTATAGATGATTTAAATTATAAAGTTGAGAGGAAAGCTGAATGAGATCATTTCTTTTATTCTTATTATATAGTTATTTATAGTTATTCAGGTTGTAACTATCAAGGCATGTGTGTTATCCCTTTCTCTTTCATTGTTCCTGTTTGTGCTCAGTTATTGTTAATTTTTCCTGTCTAGCTGTTTCCACCTAGGGATGGCAGTGGAACGGAGAACAGAATGGAACCATCCTTTTAGGTATGATTATAGACTTCTCTTACCATATTTTCACTGTTTTGAAAAGTAGAACAATCCTCAACAGACTATCAACAACTGTCTTTCAAAACATGGACTTTTTTTTCTTTTTATTACATCTATATGAGATGATGTATGTTAATTAAACCTATTGTGGTAATCTATCCCACAATCTATGTAAATCAAACCATTACACTGTATGCCTTCAACCTAAACAGTTAGGTCTGGCAGTTACTTCTCAGTAAGACTGGAAGAGAAAAATATGGATCTCGAGATCAGATTTATTCACATTAATTTTTTTTGAAGTATAGTTGACATACAATATCCTATTACTTGCAGGTGTACAACATAGTGATCCAACATTTTATATACATGGTGAAATGATTACTATGACAAATCTAGTTACCATAGGCCACAATACAAAGTTATTACAATATCATTGACTATTTTCCCTATGTTCTACCATACTATTTCTCTTAGATCCAGAGTTAAAATTGAGAGGTTACTGAGTTAGTGGTAGACTGCCAGTAATTATTATTTAGTAATCAAACAGACATAAATTCATAATTTAGATTAAGTAAAAATGTAATACTAGATCAGTAAACTGTTTTTATAAAAGTCCACAGTGATGTATGCCTTATAGTTTTACTCTTACATAATGACATTATAAACGTACCTTGCTAAGGATTATCTCTGGAGCCAAATATTCTGGAGTGCCACATAATGTCCAAGTTCTGCCTTTAACTCTTTTGGCAAACCCAAAGTCTGTGACCTATGAAAGAAAAAAAAAATTGTGAATATTCATTATTTCACAATAAATGTATTTGTTGCACCTCAGTTCAAAGTTAAAAATCAGGGTTAAAATTAAAACCATGAAAAAAAATTAAGTCAGTGTAACTGAGACCAATCCATGCAGGCCACTATTAGTGAATGAAGGTTCACTCTGGAGAGCCTTTTCCTGACTCAAAGAAATAAACACACACAAAATGGTAAAAGTAAATGCTTTTAAAAAAAATGAAGCAATGCTAGAAGTATTTCTTGAGTCCAAGGATGTGCTCTGCCATTAGTTACGTCATTGGCAATACAAAAGTATCAACAGGAGAACCTATTGGTAAGTGTGTAAAAAGGGATGTTCTCGGTCTATTCACAGAAGTGGAAATAAAACACCCCCACCAGTTCCGTATTGGTAGCCAGGGCTCCTTTGGCTGCTGCTGTTAAGGAGCACAGACTCTGGGGACAGCTGGGTTCAAATTCTGACTACCATTTACTGCCTGTGTGATTTGCTGTGCCTTAGTTCTGTTAGCCTCAAAATGAGGGTAATAGCATACTTACGCTTTATAAGGTTATCAGGACAAAAAAAGATGATACATGTAAAACACTGGGAATGATGCCTGGCACTAAATGAGAGCTCACAAATTTAGCTATTCTACGTATTTCTGTACGTAGGAGCCTATGTTCATTCAATTCACAACTGCAGACTATGGGAGGTATAAACCGGTTCTATTCTTGATGGGATTTTTGGTCTCTGCAATAGTGGCAGAACCGTGAGCTCATTTAAGCTATTAGGAAGATTGTTAAGCTCTCCCATATGCCAGACATGATGCTAGAAATAACTGTCTCACTCAAAGAAAAAACATCCAATATTGGTAGTTGAGGTTAAATACATACAACTTTTACGTAGTAATACATTATATATAATGTGTTCAAGTCATACCTGGATATAACCTTGGTGGTCAATTAAGAGATTTTCAGGTTTTAGATCTCTGTAGATGAGGTCTAGTGAATGGAGGTACTCGAATGTTAGCACTATCTGAGCTGCATAGAACCGTGCATGGGGTTCACTGCAAAGAAAAAGAAAACACTGATTTTCTGTAAAATGGGTTAACGCATGGTAATTAGATTATGGAAAAAATTAATATAGGGTAGAAATATTTTGGAAGCAAATTTTTTTTTCTTTTAAACATTTAAGAATCTTGTTAGTTTCTGAATATCTACTAAACCTCTGAACTATCTTCAGATAATACTACTTTAATATGCTTTATGGGGCAGCATACATTGAAGAAAAATATAACTCTAAAACAGTCATTTTAAATTCTTAGCGGCCATATTAGAGGCTATTGATACCTTTATAATTATGTCTCACTTTGAGAATGATTGAAAAGCAAACATGTCAATGCATGGTCTATCAGGCCATTGTTACTGTTGATAAGCTCCATGTATCTGTCTCATAAATTTCAAGTGCTTAAAGAATTTCACTACACAGAAGTTGTTTAACTGCATTAATCTGAAGACTGATGCCATTTGACCCAGACTATTCCTATTACAAAAACAATATATTCTCATTATTAAAAAAGCATAAAAAATATAGATGGAGGATAAAGAGCTCCCGTAATCCTATCCAGAAAGCATAGATACAATCATGGTGTCTGAATTTCCAAATCTTCTACTATGCATGTTTATACAGATATATAAACACAGGGGTAATCTGTATGTTTGTGTAAACACGTACAGTTCTTGTATGCACAGATTAGATCAATTGACAGATCAGTGTCATGTTTATGCCACATTCAGAGCATTACTCCAAAGGATGTACTGATTTTCTAATTTGAGTTTCTATTTCATCTTGTAGTGTATACAATGAATTCTGCTAACTGGCCTGATACACTGCAATGACTTTCAGATTTATGTCCTCAATGAATAACATGAACTATGAATAGAACTTCCCTCAAGATGGCTGGCATGAATTTGATCTCATAGCACCAGAAATAGAAATTCCAAAAAAGATTATATATGCTGCTCCTTTTGCTTGTCACTCTATTTCCTAGGTTCTAGCCTAATACATATCAGGTGCTCAGTAAATATTTGTTGAATAAATGAATATGTAAAGAAATAAACTTTGGGGGAGAATATTTTATAATACCATTACAGTTTCAGCCCCATCTCAACACCATAAATTCTGTACCATAGATTGTATGACAAGAAACAGGGGAACATTTTAAGGGGAGACTGGAAGAATCATCCTGGTCATTGAAATATCCCTAACTTTGGAAACATTTGACCTGGAAGGCCCCTCCAATTTTCTCCATGCATCTATAAATACAAGATGCACTTAGCATCTTATAAATAGATATAAATTTATCATCACAAATATAAGATGTACTAAGCATTTTATATTTACTTCCACACACTGATATTTGATTGGAGGAACACAAACATTACATAGATCTGTGATCCAATTGTTGAAAGATGAAAGCAAAATATTCTATTGGAAGACTTCATGCTGAAGCAGCTTTAAGTCTAGACAGTTGCTATTTAAGTAGAGAATCATAATGACTGCCCTGATTCTGATTAAAGCCATGCTCAATAATAACTCAATATTCTTCTTGTCTTAAAGTTCCTAGGATAGGAGTTAACAACTTGTCAAGTGTACGTGTAGTATGAGTGAAAAGTTAGAAAAGACAGTGTGTCTCAATAGTGAATTATTGCAATCAACTCGCTTTCCTCCTAGTACCAAGTCAAGTATTAAAGAAATAGGAGTGTGGGTAGTTGCAAAGGAAAGAAGTTAGTAATGATAGAGAATGGACAAAATATTTTTTGAAGATAGGTTTAGGTGTAATGCTTCAGTGTAAAACTTTGAATTATCAAGGGCAATCTGAGGATGCTGGGCCTGCATGGACAAGGGTAGTAGAAGAGAGGACAACAGGAGGTAAAAGGAAATCATTCAAGATAAACAGAAGTTGCTTTGCATCAGCACAGTGCCTGACACGTTTTAGGTGCCTTACCATATCAGCTCAATAAGTGAATTTTGGCTTAGGCTTCAGGTAACTAAAATAACTCTAATGTTGGCCCATAACTGAATACGATCTTGTGATAATCTGAGTCTATCATCATCTCTTTCTGAATCGGATTATCATCATCAGCCAGTTTGCACTCCTGTACATGCTTTCATCATACCAGCTCATAATGTGCTAAATGAAGCTGGACGTGCATTCTTTCAGTGATTACTAATGAACAGTAGTAGCTTACAAATTATTACACAGAGGTAAAGTTAACAGAATTTATAACCTGTTTTAAAAAAATTTTTTAACGTTTATTTATTTTTGAGACAGAGAGAGAGCATGAATGGGGGAGGGGCAGAGAGAGAGGGAGACACAGAATCCGAAGCAGGCTCCAGGCTCTGAGCCATCAGCCCAGAGCCCGACGTGGGGCTCGAACTCACGGACCACGAGATCGTGACCTGAGTTGAAGTCGGACGCTTAACCGACTGAGCCACCCAGGAGCCCCAATATAACCTGTTTTAAAAACTGTGTGGCCTTGTTAGCAATAACCTAATAAGGTACAAACTCTTTTTTTTTTAAATGTTTATTATTTATTTTTGAGAGAGAGAGATAGAGAGAGAGAAGCAGGGGAGGGGCAGGGAGAGAGGGAGACACAGAATCTGAAGCAGGCTTCAGGTTCCAAGCTGTCAGCACAGAGCCCAACACTGGGCTTGAACTCACCAACCACGAGATCATGACCTGAGCCGAAGCTAGACGCTTAACCAACTGCCACCCAGGCGCCCCAAGGTACAAACTCTTTTAAAATTACGTATATATTTTTAAAATTCAACAAAAACTTTAAGGAGAATTAAATTTGTGCAAAATGAACTTCTTAATCACATCACTATGATGCCATTATTATCTTTTCCATTTATTCCTTTCTTCATCTTTACACAAACCTCTTCCCCAGAGTTGTAGTATTAAAATTTGTTCAATAAGTACTAGTATGTTTAAATTCAATTTTTGCATCTTCTGAAAATCCTCCAAATAATGGATCTTCACAATATCTACCAATGGTAGAATATTTACATTGCTATCATGGTGCTTTTATTTGATTTTTAAAACTCAGTAGGGTGTGGCCTCTTATGAATGTTTCCATGTAATTTTTCATATAGCTAACATATTACTACATGAAATGAAATAAATTTTTAGCATTGACAATAACTTAAAAAAGATTTGAGGAGGATAAACTATTAGTTACCTGAACCTTCCAATTCTTCTTAGATGTGAAAACATTTCACCCCCAGGGACATATTCCATAACCATGTATAAATTAGAATTATCCTATGAACAAATAAAAAGGATAAGTAAATCAAAATTATGAAACGAGATTATTTCAAGGAAATATTTAAAGATGATACCATGTTCAATTAGAAAAAGACAAATTAAAAAACCCAAGAGATTACTAACATTGGGGAAGAGAGAATAAATGGAAGATGCTCTAATTTTTCTTCAGTGGGGAATTCATTCCCCACCCCCAGCCCAAGTATTCTTGCCACAAATTAGTCTGGGATATTTGCTGTTCCTGTTCTTGCAGGGAACCCTAACTTTTGAACAATTAAACACTGCAGCCGTGACTTAACACTATAGTGGATGCAAAGGAATAACAGTTAAAACAACAATTTGAAAAAGTAAGAATGTTTACATTTTATGTACTAAATTACGTCAGAGAGATGAATGATTTTTAATATCATCCTAAACATACAGGTGTTCATCTGATTTAAAGAATAAAGGAGGAAAAGGGAAAAGGTTAAAATGTTTCATATGAATTAAGACTACGAGATGCCAAGTGTCATTCTAAAGAGTTGAAAAGCTATCAACTTAAAGAATAAATCTTGTTCAACTTTATGAGAACATTGAGGGAGGGCCAAAGACTGTTCTGCCTTACATAAACGGAAAGACTAGAACACAAATTACTAAGGAAAAGAGGATGGTAAGACTGTGTCAGAAAAGGTTCAACAGAAAAGGAAGTTAGGTGGGCGTATTCATTTGCAAGATTGTAAGAACTGCTTAATAAGATATTACTATGGATTTTGATAAATGGAAATATTTGAATTTATAATAGCATCTCATGAAAAATTACACATTACCTTTAAAATTTTCCCTAGGGAAAGCCAAAACCTTTTCAAATATTAACATAAGTTTATAAACATAAAATCTAAATATATTACTTTTTTATTTATTCATATTCTCCACGTTTGTCATATGGCTTAGAATCCTATCACAGTTTCATATTTTAAAAAATATGTGAGGGTAAAATTATTTTATTTGAATATTGTAAAATCTACCTTAAAAGAATACTCCAGTCGAACAAGAAAAGGAAAATTCACCGCCTGTAATATTCTTTTCTCATTCAAAGTATGCTCTATTTGCTTCAGTTTAACAACCTGTAATTGAGAGATAAATATATTTAATGTACTTGAACAGAATTTAAAATTTACTATAATTTTAAAAGAATAAAACATAAATAAAATGCTTACCATATAATGAGCTTGGATAAGCAAAATCACTAAGTTGGATAAGGGTATGATAATAACCAATAACTAGGTTTTTATCAGATTCAAATGAAACACCTAGCAGAGGATTTAAAATTTGGTCTTAAGAAGGGCAACTATGATTTTCAGTCAAGAAGCAAGAGCTAAGAAGTAGTACATTACTTAAAAGAAATAATACATAACTTAAAAGAAATTAGTATGTGAAAATACTCAGCTCCTAATTAGTTACAGTCACAAATCACTGCAATAGGTAGGTATTGATTTTAAATCTTCAGAAGATCAGCAAGGAAATTAAGAATTGAAGAAAAGCCAATAATTGAAAAACACTTTCAATTCAAACTGGGTAAAAATGAACAATCTGTTCATTTCCTAATACCTGAATAAATAGAAGATTAAATTCTAAAAAATCAATTTGTGCAGCCACAGGAGAGGACACACAAAATATGGGCAAAAGACCAACTATATCTTTATAGCAAATAGGTTATTTAGGATTAATCAAGCTTCTGGATTGTCTACTCAATCAAATACATAGCAGCAGGGGAAAGTGACTTATTTTGACTTCACAAAGACTGTGCTTCTATCCCACATGTGATTCTATTTTTAATTTAAGAAAAGGTGACCTTAGGGAGATATAAATACTTGTCTGGTGTATGTATAAGTCATGAGCAGCTGGCAGTCTTTCTTGCTAGAAGCTTACCATCAGTGTGGGGCAGTCACCGAATTCAAGAAGTTGAACATAGGCAAACTAAGTTACCATCCAGTTATTAGTATATACAACTATAGTATAAAAATAGTAGTGAGCAAAGAATACTTGACTGAGAGTCAAAAGATCTGTATTCTAATCTAGGCCTTCTCATCCAGCAGTTTTGTGGCTTTTGGAGATGTTATTTCAACTCTTAGGATCTCAGGTTTGTTTTTGTTTTGTTTGTTTTTGATGTAGTATGAAGTGGTTGGACCATTGCTGTCTAAATTCTAACTAGTTACAGAACTAATTAGTCCATACTTATCATAACAAATTATGTAACATTAGCTCGAGAATTACTATTGCTTTGTATTTACTTTTAAAAAAATAGGCTTTTTAAAAAAAAAATTTTTTTTAACGTTTATTTATTTTTGAGAGAGAGAGAGAGAGACAGAGCATGAACGGGGGAGGGGCAGAGATAGAGGGAGACACAGAATCTGAAGGAGGCTCCAGACTCCGAGCTGTCAGTGCAGAGCCTGATGCGGGGCTCGGAACCCACGAACTGTGAGATCATGACCTGAGCCGAAGTCGGACGCTTAACCGACTGAGCCACCCAGGCGCCCCGAGGTTTTTTTTTTTTTAAAGCAGTTTCAGGTTCACGGTAGAATTGGGCAGAAGATACAGAGATTTTCCATATTCCTCCTATCCCCACACACGCATAGCTTCCCCCACTAGCAACATCTTCCCAACCCCACCCCCTTCACACAGGTGTGTGGTATATTTGTTACAAGTGATGAACCTACATTGACACATTTTTTTTTTTTTTTTTTACACTGGCATCTTTATCACCCAGTGTCCATAGTTTACACTAGGGTTTACTTGTACTGCCCTAAAATTTCTGTGTTCCACTTATTCATCCCCTTTCTCCCTACTAATCCCAGGCAATCACTGATCTTTTTACTGTCTCCATAGTTTTGTCTTTTCCAAAATGTCATATAGTTGGAATCATACAGTATACAGCCTTTTCAGATTGGCTTCTTCACTTAATAATATGCATTTAAAGTTCTTCATGTCTTTTCATGGCTTGATAGCTCATTTCTTTTGAGCGTTGAATAGCAGAAGGTACATCCATTGTCTAGATGTACCACCTTGTTTACTTTTGTATATTATGATCTAGCAGATTTTTAGTTAGGTATTGACAATGCACTTCCTTTGAAATAAGCAATAAAAATTGCAGTAGAGAGGCTTTCTGCATTATAGCCCTAAGCCAACCATGTGTATGTAGGGCATAACAATTAAAAATAGAAATGAATCCATGATATATGAAGTGGCAAAGCATAAGTGCTTAGTTAATTTTTAAGTTAATTTAAAAATTAACTAATTAAAATCTAATTTACTTTTAAGTGTGTGTATTACTACATATGAAGCCTAATAATGCAATCAAGACAAAGACAAGAAAATGTCTGCCTTAATGCTGCATAAAATCTATTTGCAAGTATGGTGTATGAATATGTGAATATTAATAGGTGAATAATTGCCAAATGAGAGTTATGGGTTGTAAGTATTTAGACAAGAAAATGTTTATGTTAGGCCTAGTACATCATCTTTTTAAGTTCCAGACTATTCATCTATAAAACACGGATAATAATACCTACTTTAAAAGTGGCTCTGTGAATGCATGTGAAGTGATTAACATGGTGCCTGGCACAAAGTGAAAGCTCAAAAGATGCCAATTGTTATTATAGCCTATTAAAAAGGGTAGGAGTTCAGCAGGGCCTTATAGATGAATAGATGACAAAGGTTAGGAAAAGACAGAGGAAACAGCACGGGGTTAATATCCAGAACCATTACCCGAAGGGGTAAATACACAAAGGTAAGTGTGAGTGCTAGTTTCATTTGACAATAGCTTAGGACAATGCTTCTCAAGATTTGGTAGTGAAATATCACTAAATGGCAGAGAAAAGTTAATAAGTAACCCTGGGGGTTTAGTCCATGTTCTACTTTCAAAATACATATAAAATTTATATTTACTTCTTAATATTTGTTGGCTTAAATATGTATATTTAAAAGCATTTATAAATGATTACTTATCAGCTGATTTATTTTTTTCACCAAACACTTGAGGAGTTATTAATAAGGAAGATGGGGTATCTGTCATCACATGCTCCCCTATCCCACCCAGCATGGCACTGTATACTTCTGAGGGTCAAGTTTCAATGAGAGAAGTAGCGAATAGACGACATATAGGGGAAGAGTGTGAAATAAGACTATGGTAGAATATGGAAGAAAGTTATGAAGGGCTGGAAGTAGACTGCAGGGTTCTGTTTTTATTTAATAAATATTAGGAAGATTTTTGATTGAGTAAATAAAATTATATGATACGGTGGGGCACCTGGGTGGCTCAGTCGGTTAGGCATCCAACTTCAGCTCAAGTCATGATCTCACGGTTCGTGGGTTCGAGCCCCACATCAGGCTCTGAGCCCTGACAGCTCGGAGCCTGGAGCCTGCCTTGGATTCTGTGTCTCCCTCTCTCTTTGCCCCTCCCCTGGCTCGCACTCTGTCTCTCTCTCCCTCAAAATAAATAAACATTAACATTTTTTTAAAAAGTTATATGATATGGTAGGAAAACTTTTCTGGCAGTGAGGAAGGTGAATTAATAGAAGGTGAAAAGCCTGGGGTTGAGGAAATTAAGATGTTATTGTGAAAGCCCAGGTAATGTTAATGAGGGACCAAACTAGGTAGTGGTACTTTAGGGATAACAAATACATTTTAAAGGAAAAATAAATAAGGAGTATAGGCACAAAGATCAGACAACCCTAATCAAATTCTTGGTTTATCTTACTAGCCTGTTTGATTTTGGAAAACTTACTTAAATAGAAGGGTCACTGGCTTAAAAGGGAGATTAATATCACACAAGCTGTGGAGATTCATTGATACAGTAAATATAAAGTACCTAGCAATGCTTGACACAATGTATAGAATGAAGAAATATGATTTTCCTTAATTCCTGCACTGATTTCCTTCCCCTCAACCCTTAAGATAGGAACAGCCAAAACTGAAAGGTTTGTGACATCATTAACAGAAAAAGTGACTATAGAGTATTATTTTATTACTCATCTTTGTCAAATTCAAATAAATAAACTTGGAAACATTCAGAGTATAAAATCTTTGTCTTAATTATGAATAAATCTAGAACACTGCCATAGCAGAAATAACTTAGAGTGGCAGCTATTCTTCTGCTATGATTTACCCATGAGGTAACTTTCTCAGTAATTTACTTAACAAGTCACCATCTTGCCAAAAAAAAAAAAAAGTTATTAAGAACTTATTCCCTAAATACTTTAAACATAAAAATGGCACATTATGTAATCCTTGTCATACATTATGACTAAAGCATATTCTATTAATTCCTTAAGAAAGATAACAAAATATTAGGGGCTATCCAGACACTAACATTTTAACGACAGGTTTAATAAAAAATATTTGATTCAAATAAAAAATTTGAAGCATTTTGTTGTTATGCTGCCAACATGAGTGTACAAATCACCTGCTCTGAGGCCCAATGACCTCATCTAGAAAACAGAACATGAACTAGCTGGTTTCTAAGAGCTCCATGCTCAGATTGTACAAATTAGGGGTGGAGAGTTCAAGGATGAGTCGAAGCTTGGATAAGAGTTCAGAGGGAGGGTGCAGAACATGAAAATAAGAAGAGGGGATAGTCCAGAGATCGAGTGTAACAATCTTTAAAGAGTAGACAGAAGGATAAAATAATAGGAAAAGGCACATTAAAGAAGAGCCCAAAAAGGCAGGAGCATAATTTAAAGAACAAGGGGTTACAGAAGGCAAGGGACAAGGGTTCTAAAACAAGTCCTGTGCTGGGAAAACTGGACAGCGACATGCAGAAAAATGAACCTGGACTACTTTCTTACATGATACACAAAAATAAAACTCAAAATGGATGAAAGACCTAAATGTAAGAAAGGAAGCCATCAAAATCCTCGTGGAGAAAGCAGGCAAAAACCCCTTTGACCGTGGCAGCAACTTCTTATTCAACATGTCTCTGGTGGCAAGGGAAACAAAAGCAAAAATCAACTATTGGGACCTCATTAAAATAAAAAGATCCTGCACGGCGAAGGAAACAATCAGCAAAACTAAAAGGCAACTGACAGAATCAGAGAAGATATTTGCAAATGACATATCAGATAAAGGGTTAGTATCCAAAATCTATAAAGAACTTGTCAAACTCAACACCCAAAAAACAAATAATCCAGTGAAGAAATGGGCAAAAGATGTGAATAGACACTTCTCCAAAGAAGACATCTAGATGGCCAACCGACACATGAAAAAATGCTCAACATCAGTCATCATCAGGAAATACAAATCAAAACCACAATGAGATACTACCTCACACCTGTCAGAATGGCTAACATGAACAACTGAGGCAACAACAGAAGTTGGCAATGGTGTGGAGAAAGAGGATCTATTTTGCACTGCTGGTTGGAATGCAAACTGGTGCAGCCACTCTGGAAAACAGTATGGAGGTTCGTCAAAAAATTAAAAATAGAACTACCCTACAGCCTAGCAATTGCACTACTAGGTATTTATACAAAGGATACAGGTGTGCTGTTTCATCGGAACACATGCACCCTGATGTTTATAGCAGCACTATCAATAACAGCCAAAGTATGGAAAGAGCCCAAATGTCCATTGGTGGATCGATAGATGAATGGATAAAGATGATGTGGCATGTGTGTGTTTGTGTGTGTGTGTATAATGGAGTATTACTCGGCAATCAAAAAGAATGAAATCTTGCCATTTGCAACTATGTGGATGGAACTAGAGGGTATTATGCTAAGTGAAATTAGTCAGTGAAAGACAAATTTTATATGACTTCACTCATATGAGGACTTTAAGACACAGAACAGATGAACATAAGGGAAGGGAAGCAAAAATAATATAAAAACAGGGAGGGGGACAAAAACAAAAGAGACTCTTAAATATGGAGAACAATCAGAGGGTTGCTAGAGAGGTTGCGGGAGGGGGGATGGGCTAAATGGGTAAGGGGCATTAAGGAATCTACTCCTGAAATCATTGTTGCACTATATATGAACTAACTTGGATGTAAATTAAAAAACAAACAAACAAACAAAACACGTCATATAAGATGAGCAAAAAGAGCCCCCTGGTCTTGTTGATTAGGCCACTGGATTGGTGACCCTCAGTAAAGCCGTTTCAGTGGAGTAGCAAAAGGTAGGAGATAAAACAAGGAAACAGCTAAATTGTTGTAAGTTAAAGAATTAATAGGAAGTGATTAAACTATTTTTTCAGGAAGCATGGTTACCAAAGTTACATGATACAGGGCAGTAGACAAAGATGTACAATTAAATGTATTTGTAAACATGTACATGTGTATTTAATTTTAGAAAGACTTAAGTCATTACTCCTTTTCATGTTAGAGGCTAGATTTGTTTTTTTGTTTTAAATCAGAGTTTGGACTGGAACTTCAGACCAGTCTAATGCTGTGCTGTCCAACATGGTAGCCGCGAGAAATTTAACACTTGAAATGTGGCTTATCTGAATGGAGATGTACTGTAAGTATAAAATATACATCAGCTTTTGAAGACTTGGTATGAAGAGAGTAAAATATTTCAATGTTTATATTAATTACATGTACAATAATAATATTTTGGATACACTGAGTTAAATAAAATCTATTAAAATCAATTTCAACTACTTCTTTTTACTTTTTAAATGTGGCTACTAAAAAATAAAATCCTTTATGTGGCTCACATTATATTTTTATTAGACAGCATCAGTCTAGCCACTACCTAGAACCCTGACTACTAGCTCAGTACTATTTCCTCCACATTTTCCTACATCCCAGTAAGCCAAAGTGTTATTCTTGGGAACATAATATCTATAAGATAATCTATTAAGATTTGCCATTCATCTTTTATGTTCCCTTCATCCTAAGTGATTATCAGGAAAATAAAAGCTTAATATTTAAAGCATAACTATCTTCAGACCTCCTGATTCATTAGACACATCAATATGTGATAAATACTTAAAAATTGATTTTTCAAAATGATTTAATTGACATCTAACATATTAGTTTCAGGTGTACAACATAATCATTTGATTTATTTTTTTAATGCTTATTTATTTTTGACAGAGAGAGAGAGAGAGACAGAGTACAAGAGGGGGAGGGGCAGAGAGAGAGGGAGACACAGAATCTGAGGCAGGGTCTAGGCTCTGAGCTGTCAGCACAGAGCCTGATGCGGGGCTCGAACTCACAGACCGCAAGATCATGACCTGAGCCAAAGTCGGATGCTCAACTGACTGAGCCACCCAGGTGCCCCAATCATTTGATATTTTTTATAGTATTAGGATTCCAACTTTTTCTCTGCTTTAACTGACATTTTAAATTAAACAAACTCAATCATACTAAAGTGCTTCTACTGTTGATTAAAATAAGTCATAAAATAAAATCACTAAATTTCTGTTTCCTCACTCTAAAGGTCAAGCACACCTGATCCCTGCATTTTCCACAAGGCGAAAGGTAGTAGAGATACCTGTTCTTTACATGTTGAATTCAAGATTTTGTTAGTAAACATACACATACCTATTATATATGTAATTATTGAAATAATAATGTATCCCCATATACTTAACTATTAACTATGTATCTTACAGACAAGAAATAATAATGAAAATTAACTGCAACAATAAAATTATCTGAAGATATCAATGGAAAGTCGGTATATTGCATCTGTTTAATAATCTAGCTGATAAAACTGAAGTTTACCTGTCAGGTAAATAATAACAAATGCACTAACCTTCTGCTTATCTAAGATCTTCATGGCATAATACTGTTCAGTGACTTTATGTTTCACCAACATGACTCTTCCAAATGAACCTGTTCCAAGGGTTTTTTTCCTTTCAAAATCCTCCAGCCCGGCATTATTCTACAAATACATGAAAAATAAAAGAAACTTTAAAATTAGAAATTCTCATAAGACTATGGTGACTATCACAGATTTAGTTATATATAATCAGAAGAGATAATTTAATTTAAAACTATCCATTTAAAAACAATACAAAGAGACTACTGAGATCCCAGGTTATTGGTTCTATTTTTCCCTTTGAATAAAAAAAGAATCTTAATATTTGAAAAGAGATTATATTGTAAAACAAAGCATTACATAATATCAGGGAGGAAATAAGAGCCTAAGCTGAAATCAGTACTACGGATGATAATGAATTCCAATATGAATTCCTAGTATTAGACTCTTAGTATTAGTTCCGTATTTTAATAATTACAAACTGACCAGAAGTATACTGACAAAGGCAATCGTAGATGCCAAACGGTCTCAGTGTACTCACAAATAATTCTAATGAACAGATAAACTGAGGGATCAGAGTCCTTTCTCTGGAGTTACCTCTGAAGAAAGCACTACTTTACTTCATTTATACCTTTGTACAAGCTTATAGGACTAGATAATAATAGCATGAAAGATCCTAATGGCTCTCTCTCTCTCTGATGTTATAATAACCCAGTATTACCTAAAATATAATAATAAGGAAAGAAGAGTTCCTTATTCCCACAAGATAACCAAAAGTCAGAGTCCCAGAACAATAATCAGTCTCTTTTTCTCCTTCAATAGATGCTTTGTTATGAGCAAACATCTTTGTTTGGCTTTGACTATAGCATAGAAGAAAAGAATTGGAGGCATCAATCTATTGAATTTGTTGCTGCCACAACAAAATGAAAATTACTAGGAAGAAATTATGTGCTAAATAGCCACAAGTAGTAACTGCTGACCCATTTGTTTAATAGGTTTTCATTATAAAGATCTCCATGAAAATCCTGGAAAAAAATATGTGTGCACTGTACACAGTCTGTACAGTGTTTAGCTTGAGAAAAATGTGATGCAATATGATTCTTACATAAGCAAGGAATCTGGATAGTTACTGCAGTTCACTATAGCTGGATTTAATCTCTATTGCAAATCAAAGCTTGCCTTTGGAGACATAGCAGAGCTTCTTGCTGAATCATTACAGAGAGAGCAAGCAGCTCTAAGTTTTTACTTATAAAACTTGTTTCCATTAAATTTTAATTTCAAAATGCTAATGATTTTAAATTGCTATGAGATTCTATATCAGTGTAGAAAGAAAAAAAAACCTTGTAATTCTGGTTGAATTATTCAATTTTAGGGATTAATGCTTCATTTTTTGGTTTTAGCAAAACAGATTGAAACGTTTAATATAGTCCCCAACTAAGTAATGGAAACTGACTTAAGTAATAGACAAAAAACAGAACATCCCATTTTGCTAGTTATTAATGCTTTTCATACAAATGTGCCATTTTCCTCACCTCTCTTAAATGTTCCATGTTAGATAATGCCTAACTTTTTGTGATCACTAGAGTGACTATGTTTTAAATTACAGATCATGCTCTTACTCTTAATGATGGTATCTTCCTAAAACATAATATTCAGAATTAAATATTTTTTAGTGAGAAAGACATCTGAAATAAAGATTTTTGTGGTAGGAAAATAGGTGTTCGAAATTTAATCTGTTATTAAAGTTCATTAATTATTTATAACTTCAAAAAGATTTTTTGGCAAATATAAATGGCTCTTTTTATACACAGTTTTTAGATCTCAGCTACAATCTAAAAGTATTTATGTAGAATTTACCTCATCCAATGTTTATGAAAAAGGATCTCTGTGTATTTGGTATGTTTCCAATAGCCAAGTATTTGTGATTAAGGATTTGAAACTGCACAATAGTATCCGTTTGTGGTAATTAATAAAGATAACAAATATGCTATCAAAGGCACAAATCAAAATTGCTATAATATTAACAAATATCAAGAGTTTGTAGCAGCTTGTAATTAGTATCAAAATTTGTAATTAGATATTATAATGGAAATTAGTTCCTCCTCCAATTTAGGTATATATAAAATTATTAGTTAGCAAATCAAAACATAATGTTATGATAATATTATGGCAAAACTCCCATGTTAAGCTCACTTTTTAAAATGCAACTTGAAAGTTTAATGCTACTTTAAAGTTTCTAAACTAGTAAATTACTTGGGCAAGAATCATGATTTTACATAGGACTTTTAAATCGTAGAAAATTTTAAATATTCCTTACCGGAGTAGGGTTTTCCCATTTTTTAAGAAAGTCTTCTTTGGCTTTGGCTAGAAACTCTTTCACTGAAAATAGATTAAAAAAACAAACAAATTTTGTCTTGTAAGAATATTTATATTACATGTAAATATACTTTAAAAATACAGACTTATGTCAACTTTTGTTGCCATGAAATATGTATTCATAACCATGATAAACTAGAGAGCTATTTAGTTTCTGTAAATAAGAAGCAAATATTTTCTTAAATTTCTGAGAATCTCTAATACCATTTTATATGGAGATCACTCTGATAATTTCAAATCTAATAATAAAAACACTGTTCCTGAAAACATACCTGAAAGTAACATAAAAAAGTTATAAATCAATGTAGAGCAAAATACTGATTGCTAGTAAGCCATCAGTGATATTAACAAAGCTGTGAAAAGTAACAAGTTGAAGCTATCTGATGAAGTGAACTCATTGATTTGTGGAGTTTCAAAAATAACTGACTTTGATGAAGGGCTGTTTTCAGGTTTATAAAGATTTATATTATTGGATTTGTGTTTTCTCTGCTGAAGGCAGAGAGAAAAGGGAAGAACATAGGCTACATATAAAGGATGGCCACCAAAGACAAAAACAGAACAAAACACCAAAAACAAAACACTCAAACAGCTTAAAAAAATCTCATTCTATATTTAGAACAAAACTACATGCCTGAATGCCTAATCTAAAATGTACACTAAAGCGTTCAAAACCAGATGTTTATCTAGTGATCAATAACAGCCACATTATCAAGCTGTGGTTTCAAGTTTTAGATTTGTTAAATGACGAATCATTTAAAAGGTTTCCTCTTTCTCATTTTCTTTCCACGAAGTTTTTATAATGACTTCTGTTTACAAAATGACTTCAGGCATTTAAAAACAAATAGGAAAAGGATTCCAGAGATAAGATGGAATTAACAAAATGTATTCTTGTTCTTACAGTTAGGTCTGAGAGCAAAACCTGGTGATTCAAGAGGTATTTATTTTAGTATTTCTTTTTGTTTGGAAGTTCTGAGTATTCCTCGGATATCTAAATCTAAAAATGAAGAAGACAATAGAATTTAAATGGTGTTGAAATAGTAAAAGGCTAGGCAAAATGAACTTAGAGTGGCACCCTGGCATTTATTTCAGAAATACTAAGAGTGATGATGATGATAAGAAGAAAAGACCAAACATTGGAAGTGAGAGGCTCATAAATTCTTTAATGAGGTCTCTAATGATGTACTGGTATTAAAGTGAGGCATTTTAAGATATATGTTATTATTTCCTCCTTCACTTTTGTAAAAGAACATTGCCAAAACACTGTTACTAACCAAAAAGGCTGTTGGCATTCTAAGGGTTTTGAGATTTCAAAATGGTGATGACAAGCACCAAGAGCAGACGTTAGTTTTTAAGTGACACTAAAGTGTTCATTTCTGAAGACATTATTTTACTACTTTATATAAACTGTCACTGTATTTTGCTGTAAAATACTCTCAAAATACCTATTTTAGAAAATTTGAGAAAAATAATTTTTAAAATTAGACTCTCCCCCATTGTATGAAAATCTCCTCCACCAAAACAATGAATCAAATAATTGTACCTCATTATGCAGATATGATCTCATTCTTCCCGGGGGTGGATTTGGGGGTGGATAAGTCTTACATTTTGAGTTTAGGATGGTTCAGGCCATCCTACTTCTAAAAGTTAATGTACTAGTTACAACTGATGAAGAGTGGTTTTATAAGTAAGATTGTGTTTATTTAATTTATGTATTCTTTTGCATGGAGCAGACATATTTGCAATGGCATTGCTTTAGAGATGACAGCTATGATAAATTAAAAACATAATTTCCTGATAAATGCAACTGTGGCTTTTAAGAAACAACAATTTGTGATTCCCAAAATATACATCTGATTTCCTTTGAAAAATGTTTTTGGTTATCTTCTATTTTTAGAACTTGCACATTAAGTTGCAGTATAAACTCTCCAGATGCCTGCATGAGTATAGATAATTTGGAGACAAGCAAGAGAATCAGGGAAAGAAAAAAAAAAAATTCTCAACATCCTATTTCAGCTTCTCCTGTCACTTCCTGCTAAGTGGATCTGGAGTTAAGAAAAAAGTAACTGGTCAATGGAAGGACTGGCGTTATTGGCCAAAGATGGTGCATGTACTGCAAGAAAACTTCCTTTTCCCTACTTGGTGAATGAGCTAGACAAAAAATTTCAGGCACTACTTAATTTCATTTGCTAATAGGATATTCAGGAAATTCTTTGAAATGTTCTCTGTACTCATCAATGTTCCAAGTTCACTGATAAGTAACGTTACAGAAAGGAAGTAACAGTTCTCAAAAAGGTCTTACATGAAAATTATCAGAATAGGTATGAATCAAAGTTATTAAATTTTGTGAATTATTTCAACAAATAAGGAGATTCCCTTTTAGAGTAAGGATAAGCATTAATTATAATGTCATTAAATACTTCCATGAAGCAAACTCTTTTCGAAACATTTTTTAATCACGTAAGTATATATACACACAGAAAATCTCTAGTTTATATGTGCACTACTCAGATGCAAAGATGAACATAGTTAACTCTGTAAAAATATAAGTTAACCAAAATATACATCTTATAAATACAAACACCAGAAATAAAATATTTCACAATATGCTGGGTTATGAATAACTCTAAAAACAATAGGCAATCTAGAACCACATGTATTTGCTTTGGTTTTTATTATTTTTAGACAGTGGTGAATTTCACTTTCTAAATGTTTTTCTCTGGTTGTTTAAAAAATTTATACCCACTGACATAAGGTGTTGGCAGCTAATTAACAAAATAAGTGGTGGGAGAGACAGCCACATTCAAACACTGCAGCACATTCAATCCAGACTTCCAGACTTTAGAACTGGAAGTTCTAAATATTTTGGTTTTCTTATTGTGCTCTAATATGTATACGATATCTACATTTAACAGTTTAAACCATTGTGATAGCCTGAAACAGCCCTAAGTTTTGGAGCTTGGCACATCTGAATTATAATATTGGTCCTAGTATTTCTTAGCTCCACGATTATGGGTAGCTAAGCACCTTACAGTGATTAATAACTCTCCTTAGGAAAAGATCTCAATGAAGAATTTTTCTGCAAGTATATTGTGTTCTGTAACAGTCAATAAAGTACTACAAAAAATGAAAAGGGCACACCAAAAATTAAATCAGTTTCTTCCTAGGAGTATATATTTCAATTATATATATATTTTCCAAATAAATTTATATTCTTTTCAATTTGTATCATTTAGAGATTGCATTGTATTCTGCAGAAATGAGCATACCACAGGAATCTATTCCTACAAATAGGAATGTTTACCCACACTCATGAGATAAAGAAAGAAGAAACAAAGTGACAATTTTTACGTGTTTCCACAAGTGTACAAAAAATGTAATTCTTATCACCCTCAAAATGTTTTTGAATATATTTATACACAGGACATAATTTAAAAATTAGATTACAAAGTTCATTTTAAACATTAGGAAAATTCATTAAAAAGTCAAGTATGGCTTATCTTTATTCCATAATATGCAGATAATTTTACAATGAATAAGAATGTTTCATTAATTAGATTTAGAAAATGTATTTATCAGGCACTTTTGGTTTCTGTGTTAACTATACTACATTACTGCTTATTATATAACAAGAGCATGTTGTTAGTTATAGTATGCCATTTTCCAGTGCTTAAAAGAGGTTATCATTCATGTTTTTCAAGAAGAGTTTAGAAATCTATTACTATTATAGATTACAATTACTCCAGATGTTTATTTCTCTAGTTTATCGTAATGAGAGAAGTGTCACCTCCCTCTCTAACACGTCTTTTACAATAAAAACACAGCTTTATTAAACTTTTATTTAATGTATGTCAGAAAAAAGAAAAGAGAAACAAACAGAAAATAGAACAAAACAATATGAACTCTCTGGGGTAAATATTCAAATAGTAGCTATTTTGTTCAAAATTTACAACAGTATATTTTATTTAAAAAAACCATTCATTAATCTGGGTTATCTAATTTAAGTGGTGTGTATTAATCTTTCTTCTGCTACCCTGCACAACTCCCACTACTTTCCAGTGCTATATTTGTTGTTTCTAAAATATCACATAAAAAGTGCAATATAAATCATTTCTATAGACCAAACTCAATATAAAGCTAAACCATTTCGTCCATCAACTAAAATATTGTATTAACTCTGTATACTTTATACAAATATAACTTATGAGGAGCATAACAACTTGCAAACAACCAAAGAAAAAGTTGGAAGGGTAACATTTGTTTTATTAAAAAGTAGTTGCCTACCAGATACTTCTGAAGAGGAGCAAGCTTGTATTCAAAAAAAAAAAATTAATTAAACAATGATTAAATAACGCTCATGAAAACAACATATTAGCACGAAGTCACCTATATACATTGTCTCAGAATATTATGTATAGAAATAGAACATTAATACAGAAACTCAATATTTTGACAGCACATATTCAAATAGGACATCTTACAATTAAATGCTAAAGAAATAAAATCAGTACTTGTTGTTTAGTGTCAAAATCAATACCATTCTAATTCTTAAAACAACTAACAAAAACTTTTAACTCTCAGAGCAATAGTGCTAACAATGTGAAGTGGTGTATGTATTGAAATACACAGCCTGTAACTATTGCAATACCATCACTGGACTTGTGTTATGTATTTGAAACTCTACTGTAGGAAAAACAACATTAATTTCAAAACTTTGTTAACTCCCTTTTGAAAGACATTAGTGTCTTTCAGGCATTTACTTCCTTGGTGCCAGTTTTAACAATCTTTTTAACAACATTTATTGAGCACTGTTTTGTGGTGCCAGAAATTGAGCGAGACTTTGGGAACACTACAAAGAACACATATATTTACATTGTTAAAGAGGTGAAAAGCTAACGGGGAGAGAGATGAAACATTAGAATGCAATATGACAAAAACTACAACTAAGGGAATCATAAGGTACTATAAGAGCTCAAAAGAGGAAATTGGTAGGTAAAAATAAGGCATAGAGGACACAGCATTATGTTAAGTCTTAAGGACAGAGTTCCTCTACCAGATAAAGTTGAGGAAGAAGGGATTCTAGGCTGGGATGATCTTGTGTAAAAAGGTATGGAGGAAGTAAGGGTGCTCAGTCGGTTGGGCGTCCGACTTTGGCTTGGGTCATGATGTCTCAGTTTGTGAGTCTGAGCCGCACGTGGGGCTCTGTGCTGGCAGCTCAGAGCCTGGGGCCTGCTTCAGATTCTGTGTCTCTTCCTCTCTCTGCCCCTCCCATATTCATGCTCTGTCTCTCTCTGTCTCTCAATAATAAATAAATGTTAAAATAATAATAAGGTATGGAGGAAGTATCATGGTTTATCCCAGCATTGGCAACTGACTTGCACAGCTGCAGCATAGGGTATAAGTGCCCTGTAGCAGTGAGGGGTGAAGTGTGTAGGTAAGCAGGTGCCCAAACATGAGGGTAACTGCCAGGGTGATGCTTTTCAATGTGTCTGAAGGAAAGGGGGTAAACAGAGTTAGTCACAATTGGTAGACCCTATTTGTTCTGGAAAACAAGAAGCAAGATCATTTGCTAAGGAAGAGGGGAGCCAGATGGAGTAAAGAGCAGTGATGGTGGGGATTTGAGGCCTGGGGCTTAAACTTTGATGGCTATCTATGTAGGGAATAAGGGAGGGGGCTATTCCTCTAAAATCTCCTACGAGGGAAGGAGAACGTATCAGGTACTATAAAGAGTGGTAAGTTTCTTAATACCTTTTTTGAAATAATAGTTTAAAACTTTTTACTTTTTAGATTATAATTCATGGGCCTCCTGATCTCTGCAATTAAATTATTTTCATCTTCCTCCTTTACCTTAATCAAAGCATTAGTCTAAGAGTTATTTGGTATATATCAGAAAGCACAGAACATGATGGAAACGGAGGTTAATTACCTATGAAAACACCAAGTTCTATCAGCAAATAACAGAACAGTACAATCCCTTCCAAAACCTCTGGAAAGTGTAAATCTAGTTAAGTGTCTGTGTTCTGGCGCCCCTATTTCAAACACACCCCTGTTTAGAGCTCTACAATGGTTCTTTTTAAGAATAACCCCACACACATACACTGCACTACAAATATATTCAGTAAACTAAATATAAAACATTCTAGTTGCCACAAAATACCTAATAAAAATGCAATTTATAGCAACAAAGCAACAGAATTATTCTGTAAAAAATGGTTTCCTACCAGATGCTTCTGATGATTTGCGTGCTTGGTCAAAAGGAATAAATAAGTTAAACAGATTAAATAACACATCAAATAACATACCCACAAGAAGTATCTACCCATATGCTCATTAGTATATTTACACATAGAAATAGAATGAAAAATACTTGGGCATCCATATTCAAAAGTGTTTTTATCTAAGGCTTACAACACATTCTTTATATATATATATATATATATATATATATATATATATATATATATATATATATTTTTTTTTTTTTTTAACCAGCCAAACCCTATTCTAGAAATCTGTTAAAAAATATCATATTCTATCCCTTTAATGTGTAGAGCAGTGTGTTCACTTTGCTCAAGGGATGCTTTATTTGCTTCGCCATATTCAAGCAAGTTCACTCAGAGCAAGTTCACTATAATCTTAGAATTTATAGTGAGTGTAAAAAATAACTTTACTGCAATGCATTTGTACATTTCAGTGGATGGGACTAGGCCTACTTTTGTTTTCTAAGATATCATTTGGTCTTGCACAAAATCACAGATGAATGGGTGTTTGGAAATTTAACAGGCGATAAAAACTATATTTCCTATTGCATTATCTATTTTATTCCTCTTTCTTTTTCTTATACTTTTTTTATTGGTTAATTCTTTGTCAAGTCTTGGTTACAAGTGAACAGTATAATTGACTAACTTTCACTAACCTGTTACAAAATAATTTTTTGTGAGACATGTAAATGATCAAATTACAGAAACATTAATTCATTTAACTAATATGTACATAGAGAGATGGATATACCATGAATCCACATAGTGTACTAATTCACAGCTCATGTTATGTACATGCTTTCTCTCCCAACTTGCTCTCTATTTAGGGATGCTGTGGATTTTCTTGGCCATCCAAGTCATGTTTGATTAGAGAAGCTGGATGCCGACAGGATGAGGTAATAAAAACTTAAGCTAAATTTCTAGCCATAAACAACCCAAGTAATCTTTAAAATGCTCTTTCAAGAAATGTGCTTTACTTCCCTAATTGTTCAGAGACTTTTTCTTAGAGTAATATTGTATCTATCACAGTCATATGCTAAGGATTTTCCATTCAGTTCTGAATTAAAATATTCTGTCTTGCTATCAGACAGTATAGAGCTGGGAGTGGATCCCTAGTTGATAGGGTGTGTACATTTTCAACTTTACCACACAGTAATACAGTAAGTGGCTCAATATATGTTGTGCAAGTTTATTTTGCCACCATATCTTTGATGACCCATACCCTCAACAAAATGTGTCACTAATATAATGGATATGAAATCATATCTTTTTATGTTTATTTATTTTTGAGACAGAGAGAGAGAGAGAGAGAGAACCAGCAGGGGAGGGGCATAGAGAGAGGAAGACAGAGAGAGAGAAACAGAGAGAGAGAGAGAGAGGGAGAGAGAGAGAAAGAGAGTGAGAGGATCCCAAGCAGGCTCTGCGATGTCAGCACAGAGCCCAATGTGGAGCTTGAACTCATGAACCATGAGATCATGACCTGAGCTGAAATCAAGCGTCGGATGTTTAACCGACTGAGCCACCCAGGGGCCCCTGAATTCATATCTTCTTGTTAAAGATTAGGTAAATGTCTCTCAGTAAAATTTTATAATTTTTTTCCTTAAAAGTCTTATTATGTTTTATTAGATTTAGTCCTAGGTTCTTTAGAGTTTGGGTTGCTATTGTAAAAGCAAAATTTATTAAAGCAAAAAGTATTAAAAATTACCATTTGTTTATTACTGATGTATAACTGATGTTTATATATTGATCTTACTGTATCTGGCAAACTCTCTTATTAATTCTAAAATAACATTGGTAGATTCTCTTGAATTCTCTAAGCAGACCTATCATCTGTGAATAATGACAATTTTGTTCCATCCATTTTTTTATTGCCTTACTTACTGTGCAGGTTATGACTAAGAGTTCAATATTGTACAGAAACAGACAATGAGCATCCGTTTCCTGTTCCTAACCTCAGAGACAATGTTTCTAATTAATTTTCTTTTCCCATACTTTACTTGTAAAGCTCTACTTGACTCAATAAATAAATTTAAGAGTATCTCCTCTTTTTCAGTTCTTTGAAAGATTTTGTACCAGACTGAAATTTTCATTCTTTGAATATTTCCTAGAACTTGACTGGAAAACTGCCCAGTCCTAATTTTGTTAAGTTTTGAAAAAAGATTTTAATTATGATTAAATCTTAAATAGGTACAGTTCTCATCAGTTCTTTCAAAAGTCTTTTCCACGAACTAACCTTCGGTTCTGATAGATTTTTATTTTCTATTCTACTGGTTTTTGCTCATGTCTTCCTTAGTCTTTTTCTTCCTTTGATTAACCTTGCCTTGCTCTCTCTACTTATTTACTTGAGTACTTACATCATTAATGTCCTTCTCCTTTCCTAACATAAGCATTTAAAAATTTGTCTCTAAATCCACTTTAGCTGTACCCCACAAATTCTCATTGATAGCTGAATTTTAACTTCATGAGTTTATTCTTGACCTGTGAGTTATTTGACTTTTTGTAATCCCTAAATATAATATTTGTGTGTTTGTTAATCTGTTCAATTAGTCTTTTTTACTGATTAAACTTAATTGCTTTGTGGGCAGAGACTATGGCCTATATGTCAATTCTTTAAAATATCTTGAATATGTTTAGTTGAGTGTTCTATACATTTCTGTGTATTCCCCCGTTACTAGGTGATTATATGAGTTATACTAGCATAACACTCTTTATAAATATCCATAAATCTTACATATTTACAATTTCTCCTTCTAAATGGTCAATTTTGTTTTATATGTTTTGAGGTTCTGTTAGAGATGCCTGGTCTTTTTTCTCTTATATATGTTTTTGTGTGATTATTAATTTTAAATGGTAGTCTGTGACAATTCTACCTCTTGACATTCTTGGAAAGGTCTAATCCTGTTGTATTTGCTGAATATTGTTTATAGTAGATGTGTGTGTATCTATTTTGATTTTGGATTGTGAATTTATGTTTAATTTTTTTAACGTTCATTTATTTTTGAAAGAAAGAGAGAGAGAGAGAGAGAGCATGAGCTGGAGAGGGACAGAAAGAGACGGAGACAGAATCCAAAGCAGGCTCCAGGCTCTGAGCTGTCAGCACAGAGCCCGATGAGGGGCTTGAACTCATGAGCCTTGAGATCATGACCTAAGCCGAAGTCGGACACTTAACCGACTGAGCCACCCAGGCATCCCTGGATTGTGAATTTAAAGTTCAGTTGGGCTTTATCTATGATAAACCTGCAGGGTTTGACTTGGGAATATGTTTTGTATTAGCTTCTGCCTGGCATCCCGTGGATGTTACTAGCCTGGGACTGCCACAATAATTTTATTTTATTTTATTGGTGATTCTTAAACCACATAATTAATACAGATTAAAATGTGAAATTTACTGGAGAAGCAGTTGATTACAAACTCTCAGGAGAGGCATCCCACACACATACACACATTCCTCCCAAGTCCCCAGGAATCTAGGCCAAGAAATACAAGCTTCCTTATTTTTGCCCTGTGTCAGTGGAGAGGTTTTATTTTCTCAACTATGCTTTCACTGAGGTTACAATCCTTTGAGGATCCTGGCTTTACATAGGGGTCTAAGAAATCCTAAGATGCATGGATCTAATAAATTGTCTTCTGTCTCGGTGAGGCCATTTAAAATGAAAGCCCTTTGGCTAGCCAAGGAATGAAAATCTCCTCAGGGTAGTCAAAGTATGCTTCCCCTTACACCTAAGATTTTCATTTACCACTTCACTTTCTGTACACTGAGGGTTTCTATTATATTCTTGTAAATTCAGATATTCATTTCAAGGGATGCTTGATACATTTTATTCAGCATTTCTAGATACTCTTGTGTCTTCATTAATCTTTGCTCTAGAAAGCTTTTCAAATGATCTGATCTGTTTGGATTTTTTTTCTTTATAAGACAAGTTTTGTGTTAAGTTGTAAGATGCAAAGATAGCTAGATGTTTGTAGAGCTTTTTACCTTAGAAATTCAAAACTCCTATCAGGATGTATTCAGGTATTGGGGCACCTGGGTGGCTCAGTCGGTTGAGCGTCAGACTCTTGGTTTCAGCTCAGGTTATGATCTCACGGTTTGTGAATTCAAGCTTCACATTGGGCTCTGTGCTGGCAGCGTGGAGCCTGCTTGGGATTCTCTGTTTCCTCTCTTTCTCTGCGCCCCCTCTCCCTCTTGTGCTCTCTCTCTCTTAAAATAAGGAAATAAGCTTTTTTAAAAAAAGGGATATATTTAGGTGTTGGTGTTTGTGTTAATCTTTGTCAAAATACAATGAGCTCTTTGAGTCTACAGATTCAGAGTTTTTTTCCAACTAAGGAGTTTTCCTCAATCATATTTTTTATTATTGCTCCTGTTTTATTAGTCATCATCTGTTCTGAAGGAATGCTATTCGTTCAATGTAGAGTTTCCTACTTTTATCTGACATACTTTTTATTTCATAACTTTTATCTTGTCTGTTCCCCTGACATTCTAGTAGGATTTATCAAGCTAGTTCTTCATATCATTAATTTACTTTCCTGCAGTGATTATTTTGCTTTTTAATGCTTCTAAGGCAGCTTTATGTTCTGCAAATACCAGGTTCATCTTCTTATAACCATCCCTTATCATATCATTAGTATTCCTTTTCTGTTCCTGCCTCTCAGCCAGTTCTTTTCATCCTAGTCTCTCTCTCTTTCTTTTATCATTCAAGTAAACACAGATTCATGTTCACTTGGAATTTTTAAGAATTGAACACAGACTACCTATAGTTTCTTATTTTTAAACCCTTCCCACAAATATTTTCAAAATATAAGTTCACTCTTTTCCTCCTGAAGTCTGTGATTTATCCTTAAGTGATGCATAATCTTTCATAGGCTCCATATTGTTGCTTTTCTTGTTTATCCATTTTTAAACAATGAGAAACCTTTTAAAACTTTGGGGCACCTGGGTGGCTCGGTCGGTTAAGCTTCCGACTTCGGCTCAGGTCATGATCTCACGGTCCGTGAGTTCAAGCCCCGCGTTGGGCTCTGGGCTGACAGCTCAGAGCCTGGAGCCTGTTTCAGATTCTGTGTCTCCCTCTCTCTCAGCCCCTCCCCTGTTCATGCTCTGTTTCTCTCTGTCTCAAAAATAAATAAACGTTAAAAAAAATTTTTTTTTAAAAACTTTACAAATACACCCAAATAAGGTAGTTTTTCTCACCTCCTATTTTGAGAGTGTTAGAATCAACTTCTCAGATATTTTAATTGGTACATATTCATATTATCAGTTAAATAATACAGGGACTTTCAGAAATGGGAGTGGAGCTAGGACTACAGGGTATCTGGCTGGTGGTGATACCTACCAAGTCGGGGAAGAGCCCTGTTATATCTGGAAGTAGAATAGCCACGTTTTCAACTTGGAATAGTCTAACAAATTCTTGGATGTCCAGACAGTTTTAAAACGAAAGTAATCACAAGTGTTGGATCTTCTACTCATCTCCACAAGTCTCTTTCTTGTAAGCTTCATCCATCCCTCCAAGTTAGTGAGAGTGAAACTACTATCTACTTATTTTCCATGAAGGCAAGCTCCTCAAAGTAAAACTGTCACTTAGACTTTGGTGTCTGATCTTTAATCTGATAGTGCACATTTCTGGGCAAGTACACTTTCTTAAAATCAAAACTGATACACTGATTTTCCAGTTTTGTGTCCTTATATTTTTAATCTAGAAAATATAGACCTAGAAAGGGGAGTTAAGTAAATGTTTGTGATCAATTCTGTAACTTTCCTGTCATTCATAGTAGGGTAAGCTTCTTCAGAGATTTGCTCTCCACTGGAGCTAGGCCAATAAGAGTTCTCATCTGGAATTTTGGAATAAGGGTGCTAGTTATATTCTGATAAGCATATGAACCAAAAATTAAAATACATGACTGGTATTTTTCATTGATAACGTAAGAAAAGTACTCAAATATGGGTAGTTTTTAGTCATTCGTTTATTCTACAAGAATCTATGAATTCATTACTATGTTTGGTGCATAGGGGTAAACTATGGGAAACACATAGATGAACTCAGCACCACTACCCTCTACTGAAGGAGTTCAAAGTTTGGAGACTGGAAACTGACATGCCAGGATATAACTTCAGTATAATACAAAAATTGTTTTGGGAGTATAGGGGAATCACCTAACTCTACAGAGTCAATGATGAAGGCATTTGAAAAGCATAGCTGGTTTTCATAATTTTTATGATAAAATGCATACATATGAAAAGGTAGCAGGGAATAATATGTAGTATAGCTAGATCAGAACTTTATGAAAGAGATGCAGATAAAGCCAGAATGGTAGGTAACTGATCTTACATGCCTTACTTTAAGGAGTTTAACCTTGATATTAGATACAATAAGGAATAACTGAAAGTTTTCATGTTGGGTTATGAAATGGGCATACTGGCATTTAAAAAATGGCAGCACATTAAGTGGTCTGGAGGGATACAAAACTGGAAGCTGAGAAACGAGTGAAGCAGTTACTGCAATAGGGCTGAGAATATACAGAATACCTAATCTTAGGCATTCCCAGTGTTAGTGAGACTAGAGAAAATTGAGTGATTTCCAAGACATTTCTGATGTAGAATCAATAGAAGTTAATGGCTGAGTGCATGCCTGGGGTGGGTTAAAAACAAGTTAGGAATGACTACAAGGTTTCTGTTTTATTTTTTTTATTTTTATTTTTTTTAAATTTTTTTTTTCAACTTTTTTAATTTATTTTTGGGACAGAGAGAGACAGAGCATGAACAGGGGAGGGGCAGAGAGAGAGGGAGACACAGAATCGGAAACAGGCTCCAGGCTCCGAGCCATCAGCCCAGAGCCTGACGCGGGGCTCGAACTCACAGACCGCGAGATCGTGACCTGGCTGAAGTCGGACGCTTAACCGACTGCGCCACCCAGGCGCCCCAAGGTTTCTGTTTTAAATTCCTGTGTGGGTCTGGGATTATTAACAGAAATCAGGATCAATGAAAAAGGAATAGATTTGGGATAGAAAGAAAATTCACTTTTGAACTGAATGTTCAGGTAACATCTGAAGATGTGGGCATGGATGAGATCATTCAGAGAGAATATAGCATTAAGAGAGGTCCAAAGATAGATTCTCTGAGAAACCTAACACTTAATAGGCAGGAAGGAGAAAAAGAGTAGCTTTTTAACTAGAAAAATACCACGTGCACATAAATACCACATGTATGGCTATAAACTCAGATGAAAAAGTCTAACATTTGCTTATTTTTACAAATAAAATCACACTTCATTTGTAATTTTCCACCTTTTGATGGCTAAGGCTTGTAACCACTTATGACAGGAGTAAAATTAGTTGAAATTGGACAATACTGAAAAGTCAGAATGTCTAATTGTGATTACTATGATTCCTGTGTTAGACAAGCCAATATGGCCAAGTGTATCAAATACTACCTGAATAATCCATAGATTCTTCGAAGAGAAATAAAGCAATAGAGAAGCAGCAACAATCTTCTTCAGCTACAACCAATACATCCAACTGTAAAACCTCTAGAACACCACAGTGGCTACCTAAAAATTCTGTTTTATACCGAACTTTCAAAGAGAAAACACGCATTGGCCAGAGTCAAAGAAATCTAATATTTAAAGTATGAAAACCAGGCATATTCAATTTTGATACCCATAGAAATCCTAAGAAATGTTAACATGTTAATTTTGTAAATATTAGCCCAAATTTAAAACACTAATTCAGAAGGATCTGTCTACTAACAGGAAAATAACAGGAAAATAACAATAACAATTCTTAATGTCTTGCATATAAAAACGTCCATTAATGTCTAACATCATTTCACAAACAAATACTTAACAGTGTGGAAGAGGCTTATGTTATATGGAAACAGGAGAAAAGAATATTTACTGGCAGTAATGAGGTGATCTTCATTTATGGAAGAAAAGGTACATCTGTTTTGAATTCTATCCTTATATAGCAAAAATCCAACTCTCTCAGGTTCTGGATTCCAATTCCAAATCTTTTAAGTGTAAATTATAGACTGTTACGTTATAAGAAAAATAATATAACAGTTTTCCTAAAAATGTCTTCAATTCAAGGGTTAACTTATAAATATCCTCTTTAGTTAAGCAAAAAGATGCTAATGATTATGCTGTAAGCAAATATTTCTCACTCTAACAACAGGATATCTATTTTTAGCTGCAGGTTTGGCTTAAAGTGAACAGCTCTCACCCTATGATAAACTGCAGTATATACTGTAAGATATTTTCTCAAAAAGCATTTTTGGAAATGTTTCAAAAAAATAAGTCACATTATAAAAACATAAAAGGAAACTAATGATCATGAAAGTACTTATTCTAACAAATTATTTCCCCCAAAAAAGTATCTCTGAAAAATTTTAATAAAGCCTCTAAAACCAAAATGCACATATTTATTTCATCATTAAATCTCTATTTCTCAAAGAACTGTAGTTAAAAGCAACCAGTAAACCAACAAAATTCTGGCAGCATCTTATTCAAGACTAGGGTTTTTTTTAATGTAATAAAAAAGAAGCTAACAAGACTTAACATTAGAATGACAAAGCCAATAAATGGAAAGTTCAATTATCTTCAGGATCAGATAATAAAAAGAAATTCCTCCCTTATCACGGTGGGTCTTTTACTCACTAATTTATAACACAATTAGTAACAACAGTATTTAATGAATACAATAAATCAAACCATAAAGAAAATTAGAAAATGATTATTGGTATCGACTATTAATAGTGGTTTTACTTGTTCACAGTTCTCAATGGATTTTAAAAACAAATTACTATAATGCCAAAATGCAAAAGCATCAATAGAAAATGTAATTCACTGTAGCTCTGGCTTTACAATTGCCCCTTTAGAAAATATTTTTCCCTCGTATAGTTAAATATTTCTAAAAAAATATAGCTGCAGTGGCTCCGAGAGCATACTTACCACTCATGATGAAAACCAACCTTTCCAAAACATATTGCTCAAAACAACAATCCAACAGCAAAGGGAGTTATGCTAATCTCTAGAGGTGGAAGAACCGATGGTGTAAACACATACACTGGAACATGCAGCACACAGAAAATGAAAATAGCTTTCTTTTGTTTAAAAAAGAAAAGCCCCTAGAAGCAAAGCATAACTGCCCAGCATGAGATATCACTAGTAAACATCAGATTAATGCCAAAGATGTGTATAACTAGATTTAATTTCTTTCAAGCTGGTTATTCTAGCCTCCTTCATATACCACTAGAACAACTCAAAATGGCAGGGAGAAAATGTTCAAACCAGGATGTATAAGATGTTCTCAATTATATCAGCATGAGTTGTTACCACGGCAACATTAGACCAGAATTATCGGTTCACTTGTAACCAAGGAGTAGCTTTTCTAAAGCTTTAATCAAGCAAGACAAATAAAATATCTTTTTATTTTAGAGCCACATGATTTAAAAATTACCACGTTTCTTAAATTTAAGCAGTTATCTACCCTTTTTACATCTTTCAAAGATCTAAAAAAAATTGCTGTTTTCTTCAAATACTCACACAATCCCATGTTGAACCTGGCAAGGAACAAACAGCAGAATGATTGCACCTAAACGTCTTTCAATTACACCAGCTCTTACTGCTAGCTGTGGACCTCACTGATATTAAAATGCTGTGTGCTGTTGCTAGTGACTATTGGCGATGAATCTTATTGCCCAGATCGCTGATAGCTTTCATTTTTCATGAGCCAGAAAGCTATACTGCAGCACAAATGTTAACCATTTAAACATTCTGTATTACAGAAGAGACAAAACACAACACTATAGATTTCATTTATAAAGCAGAATCATAAAATGCATTTACAAACTTCTATTCGATTCGGCATTACAAACAGCGTCAGATGCCAGTAACGTGGTTTTCAAAAGGGAATAACATACAAAAAGTTACTGGTGATCATTGTTGAAGTGTGAGATTCCTTACATCAAAAAGGATTAAGACGACAGATTGTATAGCAAGGTGGGCAGACTGGATGGCATGATGAACAGACTGTTCTGATTCCCAGAGACCTAAATTTTGTACCAAAATGGTACAAAGGATCTATAGAATGGTACCTCATTAAGTGGAACTTCAGCAAGTGAACTTGCCATTTGAAAAGCTCCCAGGTGAGCTAGGACTTCTGGTGATGGGACCATGAATAAGCCAGAAAATCTCCTACGAAACAACTAAGAAGCTGGACAAAATTGCCAAAAACGATGACTTCATGGCTCTGGGAACCTAGCAATCACAAACAGTAAATTGAGAAGCATTTATTCACGAAAAACTGCTGAACTCTGTATAAGAACGGTGGGAGTCTAAGGTGGTCTTGCTCAGTGCTACTCCTGTTCCCCCAACAGCTCAGTCAGTGCAGTACTTCCATCAGGTGGGGCTGGCCTTGACAACTAGCAGCTTTGCTGCCAGAGGGGCTGACGTGGTATACAGAGCAGGCCAAAAAATCCCACACAAGTGATGTTGTCAATAAAAAAAGCAAACTGTAGGAAATGAACAGGGCAAGTGTCCAGCTTTGCTAGTCTCAAGTTGTGGCCTTGGTAGGGGTGAGCAGCAGACTGGTAGTCTAGCAAGAAATTTAACACAGAAAATGGAAATGAGAGAGTCAGAGAGGACGTAAACATATCCCTAGCTAACTGGGAAGCTATTCCTGTAGGGGAGACCCCAGAGGACCCTACAGAAATTTAAAGCTGGTACAGACTTGAAAACCGCTTCAAGTGAAAACACTGAATGTGCTCCTCAACCCACAAATGCAGACTTGCTCACAGCGTTTGAGGACAACCTCTGATCAATCACTGAATAACAACTAAGTTACAAAGACACAGGGTAATTCCTAGCAGAGAAATTAGCAGCCAGACACCATGGGGGACAGTCCATATATTAAGGCCAAAAAAGTTATTAAAAATAAATACATACATACATATATACATACAACCAGGAAGAAAAGAGAATCAGAATCCAGAAGTGCCACAAAAATAGTATTTTAAAACAATCAGTGTTTTTTGACAAAAATATGTGACAATAATGAAGAGAAAAGGTAGTCAATAGAAAATGTCTCTGAATAGGTCAAAATATAGGATTTGGCAGACAAAACAGCTATGATAAATACATCAAAGAATAAAAGAAAATTACGTTTAAAGAATTAAAGGAAATTATAATGACAATGATATAAGAAGGAGAGTTTCAATACAGAAAGAGAAACTATTTACAACATAAAAATCATAGACTTTGAAAGTACAATAACCAAAATTTACAAACTCACTACGTAGGCCCAACAGAAGATCTGAGGAGGGCAAAGACTTAATTAGTGAACTTGAAGACAGATGAACAGAAATATCCAGACCGAAGAATACAAAGAACAAAAGACTGGAGAAAAATGAACAGATCCTCACATATTTGCGGGATATCAAGGGTACCAACATACATGTAATAGGAATCCTAAAAAGAGTGCAGAAAGACAAAGGGCAAAGAAAAAATATTTCAAGAATAATGGTTGAAAGTCCAATGTGGAAAACATTACCCAACAGATCCAGGAGTTCAAATAATATCAACTAGAATAAACCAAAGAGATTCATACCTAGACACATCATAGTCAAGTTTTTGAAAGACAAAGACAAAATCTTAAAAGCAGCAAGAGAAAAATGGCTAATCATGCACAAGGAAAAAGCAATATGATCAATGACTTTCTAACAGAAATAAGAGAGGTTAGAAGGCAGTGGAATGATATCTTCAGAGTGCCAAGAGAAAAAAGAAACAAACCCGTTCACAAAAATTCTCTATCCAAAATATTATCCCTCAAAAACAAAGGTGAAATAAAGACATTCCCAAATAAACAACTGAGAATGTTTGTTGCAAGCAGAAATACTTAAGGATGTCATTCAGGATGAAAGGAAATGACACTAGGCAATACTCAATTGACAGGAAGAAATGAAAAATGCTGGAAATGGTAAAAATAGAAGTAAAAGATTTTATAAATACATACTTTTCTGTTCTCTTAATTTCTTTAAAGGACTTCAGCTGTATGAAATTGCATTGCTGAGTTTTACAAAAATACACATGTAATATGTGTGAAAATAATAACACAGAGTTGGAGAAGATATGGAGCTATCTTGGATCAAAATAGATTTACTAGATTTAAATAGATTTACTAGATTTATCCTGAAGTAGAATGCGATAAGATAAAATGTACATTATAACCCCTAAATCAAACAGTATGAAAATATCTTTTAAAAATTTAGTTAAAAAACAAAGAAAAATTAAAATGACACCTAATAAATATTTGTTTAACACTAAAGAAATGAAAAGGAAACAATAACAACAAAAACTGTAAGACATACTGAAAACAAACAGCACAGTAGAAGATGTAAATCCAACCATATCAATAATTACACTGAATGTGAATGGAACAAAGATGGATCAAAGGCAGAAATTATCAGACTGGATAAAAAAAAAAAAGGCAGGATTAAAAAAAGAAAAAAGCAGGGACCAACTATATCCTGTCTACAAGAGCCACACTTCAGATTTAAGGATACAAGTAGGTTGAAAGGAAAAGGAAAAGAAAAAGATATACCATGAAAATAGTAACCACAAGACAGCTGGAGTACCTAAATCAGTATCAGACAAAATAGACTTCAAGAGAAAAAAAAAAAAAAAAAACAGTACTTCAGACAAAAAGAGACATTTCATAATGATAAAAAGGCCAATACATCTGAGAGAGTTAAGAATTAGAAATGCATATGCACTGAAAAAAAAACAGCCTCCAAATACTAAAACAAAAATGAGAGAATCGAAAGGAGGGCGTCATTATTCAACAATTGTATTTGAAGATGTCAATATTCCCCTCTCAATAATTCATGGGAAAACTAGACAGAAAATCAGCAAAGAAGGAGAAAACTTTGAATAATACCATTAAATTTTGACATTTATAAAACACAGCACCTAACATCATCAAAATACATAGTATTTTCAAGCACACATGGAAATTTCCACATTAAGCATAGGCTAAATACTATAACAAATTTCAAATTTGAAAGGACTGAAAAATCATTCAAAATATGTTCTTTGATCACAACAGAATTAAATTAGGAATCAGCAACAGATGGAGGGCGCCTGGGTGGCTGTTGGTTGAATGTTGGACTTCAGCTCAGGTCATGATCTCGGGGTTTGTGAGTTCAAGGCTGGCGTTGGGCTCTGTGCTTACAGCTCAGAGCCTGGAGCCTGCTTCAGATTCTGTGTCTCCCTCTCTCTCTGCCCCTCCCCCATCACACTCTGTCTCTCTCTGTCTCTCTTTCTCAAAAAAAAAACACAAACAAAAAAAGAAATTAGTAACAGAAAATTTGGAAATCCTGAAATATTTGGATTTAAATCACAAAGAAATCCAAAGGGCAATAAGAAAATATTTTGAACTGAATGTAAAAGAACCTACAAAAAATCAACATTTATGAAATGTAGACAAAGCAGAGCTTAGAAGGAAATTTGTAGATTTAAACACCTATATTAGAAAAAATGGAAGGTCTCAAACAATAATTTAAGCTTCCACCTTAAGAAACTCAAGAGAAAAGATCAAATTAAACCAAAACCAAACAGCAGATCAGAACAGACTTCAGTGAAATAGAAGATAGAAAACAACAGAGAAAATGAGTAAGTCCAAAAGTCTTACTGATAAAGCTAGACTGATGAAAAATTAAAACAAAACATGACAAAACAAAATAAGACAAAATAGAGAAGATACTAATTACCCAAATCAAAAATGAAAAGATAACATCACCCCTGACACTAGATGAATTTAAAAAATTATAAAGGAATACTATAAACAACTTTATCTTGATTATATAACTTAGGTGAGATGGACAAATTCACAGAAAGACACAGGTGCTGGAACTAGCTCAAGAAGAAATAGAAAATCTGAAGATACCCGTGAACAAATTAAAATGTTGAATTAATAATTAAAATTTTTCTCATAAAGAAAAGCTCAGGTCCATATGGCTTCACTGGGGAATTCTATGAAACATCCAAAGATATAATATCAATTCCATATAAACTTTTTCAAAATAAAGAGGAGAATGTGACACTTCCCAACTTATTCCATAATGTCTGATACCAAAGCTAGACAAAGATCAAAAGAAAATTACAGACCAATATCCATCACAATGCAAATATCTTTATCAAAATATTAACAAACCTAACCCAGCAGTATAGAAAAAGGATTATATACCACGACCACGTAGGATTTATCCCAGGAATGCAAGGTTGGTTCAACATTGAAAATCAATTAATGGAATACCCTGTATTAATAAAATAAAAGACAAAACTACATAATTGTCTGAATATACAGGAAGAAGTATTCCAAAAATTCAACACCTGTGATCAAAGCTTTCAACAAATTAGGACTCGTAGAGAATTTCCTCCAGTTGATAAAGGGCAAGTGTGTAGGGGACTCCGTAGCTTACATCATATATAATGGTGAAAGACGGAATGTTTGCCCCCTAAGACTGGGAATAAGGCAGGAATGTCTACACTCACCACTTCTATGCCATTTTATGTTAGAGATTCTTGCCAGTGCAATGAGGTAAGAAAAAGGTATACAGATTGATAAGAAAGAAAGCTGTCTTTATTTGCTTTTTTATGACATGATTATATATGTAGAAAATTCTAAAAATCTACAAAGAAACTACTAGAATTAATAAATAAGTTTATTAACATCATAGGATGTAAGATTAATATACAAAAATCAGTTAGATTTTAATTCACTAGGAACAACAATCCAAATGTGAAAGAAATCACTCCATTCACAAGAGTATTAACAAAAATAAAATACTTAAAAATCACACACACACACACACACACACACACACACACACACACACAATGGAATATTACTCAGCCATAAAAAAGAATGAAATCTTGCTATTTGCAACATACGGATGGAGCTAGAGTATTATGCTAAGCAAAATAAGTCAGTCAAAGAAAGACAATACCAAATGATTTCACTCATATATGGACTTTAAGAAACAAAACAAATGAGCAAAAGGAAAAAAGATAGGAGGGCAAACTAAGAAATAGACTCTCAACTTATAGAGAACAAACTGATGGTTACCAGAGGGAAGGTGGGTGGGAGGATGACTAAAAAATGTGATGGGGATTAAGAGCACACTTGCTGTGATGAGCATCGAGTGTTTTATGGAAGTACTGATTCACTATATTGTACACCTAAAACTAATATTACACTGTTAACTAACTGGAATTTAAATATAAACTTTAAAAAATCAATTTTAACAAGACTTCTTCACTAACAAGTAGAAAACTGCATAGAAATTAAAGGCTGTCTGTTAAATGGAGAAATATTTCATCTTCATGGATCACAATACTCAATTCCAGCATATTTTTTTTAAAAGAAACTGATAGCTGATGCTAAAAATTGGATTAAAAGTGCAGTAAAAATTGGATAACCATATGAAGAGGAAAAAAAAAAAAAAAAAGAACTTCACTCCGTATCTCACATCATATACAAAACAACTTAAAAAACGGATTTCTAGATGAGAGCAGAGAATAAGAATCTTCATTGCCTTGGGTTAGACAATGATTTCTTAGGATTTGGCACCAAAAGTACAATCTATAAAGGTAAAAATGATAAATTGGACTTAATTAAATTGCAAACTTTTCTTCTTCAAAGAGATCATTTAAGAAAACAAGACAAACCATAGAATGAGAGGAAATACTTGGAAGTTATCTATTTGGTTGACAACTTGTGTTCAGCCTATACAAAGAACTTTCAAGACTTGATAGTAAGAAGGTAAAAATCCTAAATTTTGGAGGTGGGCAAAAGATTTGAAAACACATTTCTCCAAAGTAGATACCCAAACAGCTCATAAGAGCATATGAAATTATGCTCAACATCATCAATCGTTAGGGAAATACAAACTGAAACCACACTGAAATAATAGTTCACGTATAACAGAATGGTTATAATAAAAAAGACTGATGATATCAAGTATTGACAAGAATGTAAAGAATCTGGCCCTCATACATTGCTGGTGGCAATGTAAAATGGCAAAACCACTTAAGAAAACAATTTGGAAGTTTCTTAAAAGAATAAACACAAACTTAACATACGACCCAGCAATTCTACTCCTAGATATCTACTTAAAAGAACTGAAAGCATTTGTCCACTCAGTCTTATATGCAAATGTCTATAGAAACGTTATTCAAATAACCAAAAACATTCCTGAGTGCATAAAGAAAATGTGTTATTTTCATAAAGCATGCTATAATTCAGCAATAAAATTGTTGATATGTTCTATAACATGGATAAACCTCAAACACATTATTCTAAGTGCAAGAAGCCAGAAACATTGATTGCATTACATATTGTATAATTCCATTTATATAAAATGTCCAGAAAAGGAAAATCTGTAGGGACAAAAATCTATAGGGATACAAAACAGATCAGGATTTGTCTGAGGTTGAAGTGGAGACTAACTGCAGAAGGGTACAAAAGAACTTTTTGAGGGGATGGAAATATTCTAAAAATGAAATGTGATGATGGCTACAAAATTCTATAAATTTATTAATAAACATTGAACTGTACTTACAACAAGTGAGTTTATGGTATATATAAATTATACTTAGTTTTTTAGAAAGTTATCAAGTGCTTCTCTATGGATGTAGAGACAGTGGCTTGAAGCGGGTCTTCTATGTTCTGGGAAGAATCACTTTAGTGGACAACTTAATTATGTAAATATAAGGCTGGTAGGCATCCATTAGCTTGGGGGAATGATCTAACAAAAACCCTTTGGAGTGAGATAAAGGCTGTTCCTTCCTAATACCCAATCGTAAACAAAACTAATTAAAGGGAAGGAGGAAGTAGATCCGCATTAAAAATAAAACAAGGATTCTAAAAGAAAGGGATTAAAACCTAGACCCCGTTCTTTCTAAGATTCAGAATTACCAGAATTTCTTTCATGAATTTTAGTGATAGTATCTGTGGCCCATGAGTAGGAAGGCACACTAAGTAAGCTTTATCAAAGAGGAAAAGAGAATGTGAGCTGGTGATTTAGGCTCAACAATGGAGGCACTATAGGCCAAATTTAAGTGCCTACAGAGGCCATACAGGCAAAACAATAGAAGTAAAGGTTAGCATAAATTAGACAGTATTAATCCTGATTAAAGAGGATATTCATTCAGTGCTGCCCATTTGTTCTTAATGGGAATAAGAGGCCACTGAAATCAACTTCTTTAATATTTCAAGAATATGAAGTCCACATATTAATATGAAATCTCTAGTTTTAAAACCATTGTATTTTATATTTTTATATGAAAGAATGGTACCAAATTCAATTATTTTAAAAAATACCTTGAGGACGAAACAAGACATTATCTGTGAGCTACATTTGGGTTACAGACAACCAGTCTGCTATCCCTGGATAAGATGTTTAAGAGAGGAAGGCTGGGGCACCTGGGTGGCTCAGTCGGTTAAGCGTCTGACTTCAGCTCAGGTCATGATCTCACAGCTCGTGAGTTCGAGCCCTGCGTTCAGGCTCTGCGCTGACAGCTCAGAGCCTGGAGCCTGCTTCAGATTCTGTGTCTCCCGCTCTCTCTACCCCTCCTCTGCTCATGCTCTGTCTCTGTCTGTCTCAAAAATAAATAAACATTAAAAAATTAAAAAAAAAAAAAAAAGAGAGGAAGGCTGATTTTGGTACAGGGTGGGGAAGGGCTAAACTAAAAGATAACCTTCTCACACATTCAACCTGACATAGAAGTCAGGATCAAAAGGCACAGAAGTATAAATTAAGGAAACTAAATCCTATGGTATATTCCTTGGATGAGCATAACACTGGAAAGGGTGGTCACCCTCCTATTTAAGAACCACTAAGATCTCCACAAGGGTCAGTGTCATCACATCAAGTGCAAGGATACATCAAATCCTTTGGGATCAGTTTTGAACCGTAAAACCATGTAGCAGTGGCAAAATCAACAGAAGCTAAAAATGAGACCACTAGCTTATATACTAATCAAAATACTCCTCTCTGTATCTACACTTTAGAAAGATTAGACTCTCTGTAATGAGTAAACTGTCAGCAACATGTGAAGGGGGCTGGAAGGAGACCCCAAGAGAAAAGCTACTTAGCAGCCCTAACCAGTATGAATAGATGAATGCAAATGATTAATTCGAATATTTACAAGATGAAACCGGGGCGTGTGGGTGGCTCAGATGGTTAAGCGTCCGACTTCGGCTAGATCATGATCTCACAGTTTGTGAGTTTGAGCCCTGCATTGGGCTCTGTACTGACAGCCTGGATCCTCTTCAGATTCTGTGTCTCCCTCGCTCTCTCTCAAAAAAATGAATAAACATTAAAAAAAATTTTTTTAAAAGATGAAACCTTATTTGTATCCTAAGTGGGTCATACTAGTTACATAACTAGTTAAAAGCATAGTTAAAAGCAGTCATTACTTTAGGGCTTGCAAGTAATATTCAATCCTTCAGAGAATGCATCACTCCAACTTCCAACTTACTGGCTCTTTTCACATGAACATCTTATTTTCAAAGTTCTCTTTCTAGCCTGTTGCTTTTCTTGGTCCTCATAATAGCACGCTGTCTCTGCATCTAACAGGAAACTTAAGACACAAATCTTCGCTATAGAAGCCAAAGACCTGTTTTTCTTACACACATGTAGAAAGGTTTCACAGAACAGGTATTAAAAGCATGGGCTTTGGAGCCAGACTGCTGGGTTCAAATTTCTTCCATTAGATATGTTACCTTGAGGAGATTACTTTCCCTCATTGTGCTTCAGTCTCTTCATTTGTAAGATATGAATAATAATAATACTTACCCTACTGGTTTTTTTAAAGGGTTACATAAACGAATATATGCAGTGTCCTTAGAACAATGCCTGACAGAGAGTAAATAAATGTTTCATGTGATAATGTATATGAAAATATTCCACCCAGGAAATGTGGCAGTGAAGGGACAGGAGTCACTGCTATATTGCACAATCAGAATTATGCAATGTTCTTTATAATATGACTGAATCTCCAACCCAACTAAGTTATACTCTGCTGATTACCAAGGAACATGTAATGATAATGCTCTATTCGGCAACTAAAACATGTCTCTCATGGGGAGCCTAGGTGGCTCAGTGGGTTAAGTGTCTGACTTCCACTCAGGTCATGTGGTTCACCAGTTTGAGCCCCGTGTCTGGCTCTGTGCTGACAGCTCAGAGCCTGGAGCCTACTTCAAATTCTGTGTCTTCCTCGCTCTCTGCCCCTCCCCCGCTCATGCTGTCTTTCTCTCTCAAAAATAAACATTTTTTTAACGTTTATTTTTGAGAGAGAGAGAGAGAGAGAGAGAGAGAGCGCGCGCGCGCGTGCGCGCAAGTGGGGGAGGGGCAGAGAGAGTGAGACGCGGAATCTGAAGCAGGATCCAGGCTCTGTCTGAGCTATTAGCAGAGAACCCGATGTGGGGCTCAAACCCACCAACCACAAGATCTAGACCTCAGCGGATGTCGGATGCTTAACTGAGTTACCCAGACACGCCTCAAAAATAAACATTTAAAAGAAATAAATAAAACATGTCTCTCAGACTATTTGCTACTAATAACTGACCAGCTTTGAAAAGTGGAAAAATCTGATAAACACTAATAATAAAGGAGAAAATAAAGCATGCTTGACGTGCCAGAAAATTATACTAGGGATTTTAAATGTCTTCTCTGAACATTGAAACAAATTTAACTCCAAAAGGATATATTACGTGTACATTTAGGGTGCAATTAATTTAATACAAAAGGCTTAAAATAGTCATAACATTTCTCTAAATTTGTCCTATAAAATATAAAAATAACGTATACAAAGATTTAGCTATAAGGATATTTCTTACAGCATTTTTTTATATAATAGCAAAAAATTAAAAACAATCTCGATGACCAGTGATATGTTAAATAAATTGTGATGTATTCTTACAACTGAATACAAAACAGCCATCTTAAAAGATATTGTGGAACAACTCTTTTTTTTTTTTTTTTTTTTTTTTCCTGAGGTGGTCGGGGGTAGAGGGAGAGGGAGAGAGAACCTTAGCATCTTAAGCAGGCTCCACACTGGGTGGATCTCACCTCGGTGAGATCATGACCTGGGCTGAAATCAAGAGTAAGACGATTAACCAACTGAGCCACCTGGTCGCCCTTGTGGAACACCTCTGTATGATTAGCAAAGATGTTATCAAACACTGTATGCTAAATGATCCAAATTTAGGGGCTGGTAGAAATTTGTTTATCTATGCATCAAATAGACTATAGATACACAAGATATATATAGTGTGTATACATATATATATATCTTGTGTATCTATCACAAGACTATATACACAAAAGATGTTAGCAGTGATTATCTTTTGGTGGGATCGTGTGATTTTTACTTTTTCCTTTCTTCTTTCCTAAGATTTGCAAATTTTCTCCAGTGAAGATATATTATTTGGCAATCAGATTAAAATGTTACTAGGGGAAAAGTGTCTCTCAAACTTTAATGTGCATATGAATCAGCTGGGTAATTTTGTTAAAATGCAGATTCTGACTCAGTAGGTTTGATAGGCCTGATAGTCTGCCTGAACAGGCTCCCAGGTGATGCTGATACTGTTGGATTGCTAATACACTCTGAGTAGCAAGACATTACCTAGAATATATACTTAACCTCCCTTTTTCCCTAACCATGTAGAATGGTTATTCTTGCAAATATTCTTACAAGCAAGTAAAAGCTACTTTTTATGTTATTACACTATTTGGCACTGCCAAATAGTCCATGGAAACATTTTCTAATTTTAAATCACTTAATATCCCGGTTAATTTAGTATAAGGGCTGCTGATTACTCAAATTCATATAAACAATCGTGATCAAAATACACAGGTAACAGTGAAAAGTTTAGTGCCTCTGGCATGTAATATTTTCCAGATTCAGGTCAGCATTTTACTGCTTCTGGTTAATGACCACAGGTCTTTGAGATAAACTGCAAAGATCACAATAGAACAAATTAGAGAAAGCCCATTAGTGTAAGGCCATGGTGATATTTAATGGCAATCTAACAAAAAACTCGATGTTTATTGAGAACTATGCTGGTGATACCAAAAATAAATTGACAAATTCATGCTTTCTAGGAGTTCAAATAGGGGAGACAGGTAACCTAAGGACTAAGGTAATATAATTTTAAATCTATAAAATAAACCGTATTTTAAGTGAGTATAAGATAATATGAGAACATAGGAAGAGATTATGAATTCTAATAGAGTGAAAAACAGAGGAATAGAATGCTTTGCGATTTTGTTACAGGGATAGTACTTGAGCAGGGTCTAAAAGTACGAGAAGATCCCACCATTGGTAGAAGAAAGGAAAAGGAATTCCAGGTAGAAGAAACACCTTAAATAAGCACTGTTATTACAAAGGGAATCCACTGTCTGACTATTCATTGCCATGTTCATGAAGTGACCAAAAGTCTTGGTTCTAATTAACTGCCTAGCTCAAACAGAATATGTATAGTATCCAAATACATTTCCTTGTAGTAGAGTTAGCAAGTTAACTTCTCCTTTATCAGGCAAGTTAAAAAGCAAATTCTTTAGGCTCTTTTAACAAAAGATTGCATACATATTATTTTCCACTTAAAAAAAAAAAAAACTGTATTAGCTCCTCACTATTAGAATGTAGTCCAAAATTCTGAATATCTAATGGATTTCGACGATCAGATCTACAGACTACCTTTCCGGACAATATCTTACTATGTCTTTTAAGTAAATCCTAAATTTTCATGTTTTCACTTATTTGTGTATGTTGTTTATTTTCTTAAAATAATCTTTCCTCCTTCTTTGAGTCTCCAAATTCAATTCATTCTTTATATTCTTGAAGGTCCCGTCTCCCCTAATGTTAATTTCTTCTTACACTAAGCTCCACATTAAGCTACTTATACATTTTTAAGTGACCTTTTCACTATACCTTAAATATTGTTCGTATGTATGCTCTTCCTACTCTTGTTTTGGAGGGTAAGAACTAGATTTTATTTTTCTTAGAGCCTGTTTAGACTATGAGATAGTAAATTCTCAGAAACATTTGCCAAAGGGTGCCTGGGTGGCTGGATCAAACATCTGACTCTTGATTTTGGCTCAGGTCATGACCTCAGTGTCGTGGGATCGACTCTCATGCAGGGCTCTGCACTGACAGTGTGGAGCCTGCTTGGGATTCTCTCTTTCTCACTCTCTCTCTGCCCTATCTCTGCTCGGTCTCTCTCTCCCTCTCTCTCTTTCTCAAAAATAAATAAACTTCGAAAAAAAAAAGAAATTAAAAAAGTTTGCCAAATAAATAAAAATGGATTACTACCAAGAAGCTTATGGAATAGTTACAGATGGAAAAAGTAGATAAAAGGATAATGTGGAAGGTCCTCTAGCTTAGAAGTTACAATGACACAGATTCAGTGGCCTAAGAAATAAATATGAAAGTGAATCATCTTGAAGATTGTATGAGCACTGGAAAGGTAAAACTGACTAGATAAGGTGGGCTGATAAACCACTTTAGTTATCTTACTCTACCTGAAGAAATCCATATGCAAAATTGCTTATTTGTTTAATATGGTATTTAAATCTAAGATTCACTCATGGATTTGTATCTACCAGAAAAAATAGCTTGTCAGTTAATGGGAAAGGAGAATAACTAAAGTGTTTGATGGTATTTACCTATTCAGTCCTTTAAATGTTGTTATTAGACATTCATTAAGTGTATAAAGTCTAAGATTTAAAACGCGAAAACTTCAATCAAGTTCAGCATTCTATAATTCGATACACCATTTATGATCAAAGGAAGATTAAAAGCTAACCATAATACATTTGCTACAAAGAGAATTCAATGAATGTCAATATTCCCATTCATTCGGAGTCAGAACAAAAAGCAGAATTCCTCCATGTTTTTTTTTTCTTTTTGAACACGTACTTATATGTGGATGGCATCAGCTGTTAAATATTTATGCCATCAAACAGGAATTCCTGTTACTTAATTTAGTAGTAAAAGATGAAACACAGTTAAACCACCTGGAAACTACAATTTGGCTTTTATTCTGTATTTCTTCCTATACGTAGTGTCACTAGAGAAGAAAGAAACTTGCATTAAAACTTGTTACATTTCATAAACACCTAAACTGGTAGTTAACCTTTACTCAATAGTTCACACATCTAATTTTTAAAAAATTACATGTAGTTTCCGTGCTTAGTTGATTTCTTAAAATAGCACTTTTGGAACAAGCATGTTCAGAGTGTTTGTTATCAGTAGATAGTACATTCCTTTTCCTTGTCAAACAAGTCATACAAGTAGAATGCTTTGGGTAGCTTTGAAGAATGTGGTTTTCATAAAAACTTCATATAGTCAAAATTCCTTCCATAACTCACTCTGTAAATGATAATTGGTGTTTTCAGCACAAAAATAAACCTTGGAATTTTGAAATGATAGGATTCCTCTTTTTCTGTTGTATCAGTGTTTTCTCCTCTGTATCAACACATTCCATAGTAGAAGACTAGAGCTCCATGTTTACTGCACTCATCATTAAACATATAACATTATTGTGTCTGTTTTGATTATTTTGGGGATATGAAAGAGAGAAAAAAGTAGAAGAATACTTGATTAATGGATACAGTTACTCTTTAACTATGCCTATTATTTGCAGGGCTATGAGATCTACATATAATTTTACTTGTGTACAAGAATACTAGTTTATTTTGTGACATCATAATAAAGAAAAATGTTAACAGCATTTTATCAATCTGCTTTTTCTAAAAGAAATCATGGCTCATGATGTTATCTTCAATTGCCAGGTTTTAAAACGTGTTTCAGAAAACATCACAGGCCCCACACATTAAAAAAAATATAGTGACAGTACAGTTCAAACATAACTTTTAATTATTACAAGCCTGTGATATTCATTCATTTGAGATACATTTACTAAACACCCACTATTTGGATGAGTAGGTATCAGTGAAACAGAAACTAATTCAGTACTGTCCTCATTCTTCATTGAACATTTAATTAAAAGGCCTTAAAATGCAAGATTTCCAAAAGGACCTAGGAGATTGCAATTTAACAGAATAGGGCAAGCTGAATGAATAACAAACTTCTGTTGCATGGTAAATTTTAATAATGTAGTACTATTTCAATAGTTAACAGCTCATTGACTTGAAGATATTTGAGATTCCTCACCTATCAACCTGCTATATGGTAAGGATTAATTATAAACAAAACCTTTAGAATAAGAAAAATTTTACATATATATGTTCTTTACTTTCTCCCCAAAACAGCTCCAAGAAGGTAAAAAATTCTGCTGTAGTAAATAAATAATTCGAATAAGCTTCTATAGAACTATGAAGGTACTGTAAAAAATAGGGAGTAGATTTTGTAAAGCATTCTTGGTTTGTTTTGTCTTTTTAAACTGTGTTTTAGACTGCTATGGAATATACAAACAGAAAAGGGCAAAACCTAGTGCTATCTGATTAACAAACACACCAAAAAGGGCAAGGCTACCAAGGGTAATTCTATTGTTCCTTTAATCACAATGACAAAAATACCTTGCGGAGGGTCCAAGGTGAGAAGTGGAATGGAGGCACTGGTATTGTTTATACGTGAAATTATCTTTTAAAAGTGCACGCCACCAACAATGGTTACATATCACCATATGCAAAGCAAAGCAGCAAGTCCAAACATTTTAACATGCCTGGAAAGAATGTGATGTATGCATAAACAACTTTTTCCTCCTTTAACTGTAATTATAAGTAACATAAAATATAATTATAAAAGCTTTTGATATTTCTAATGTTATAAATATAAGATTTCACACCGAATAACTATACTATGCTTTTGTATTAGAAATCCTGCTTGTAAAACTGAAGTAACGTTCACACGAGCATTTAAAAATAAAAAATAGTAAACATAATAGAACTTGAATTATAAATTCAAGTCTTCTGACCTTTGAAATTTAGGACTTATGAATCCAAACAATTTTTTAAAAATAACCTGATTATTATTTCTAAAGTTTAGGCTCTTCCCTTTTAAAAAACAAAAATAAAAACAAAAAAACAGTAACATACACTAGAGATGATAATAAGAATTTTGTAGAAAGATTTCCTATTGATACTCAGTGGTCAGATATAAAACAAAACAATGAACTACACAATTCAGTTCAACTTATAATCAAGTTTTTGTGGCATTTTGCAACTTCATCCTGCAAAATGTCCTTGTGCAAATCATAAAAAGACAAACAAAACATTGCTCTTTATGTTTGATTCGAAAATTCCAATTAGTATTTTAGCTTCTAGTTAAAAATGTATCATTAAAAAAAAAAAACTTACTTGATCTGTCCCATAAGGCAGTATGTTCAGAGAAATGAAGGCTGTCATTTTCCAGAGTTGTTTTCTGATCATGTGCAGTACTTTTAGAATGTCTATGAAATAATCGGCTAGCAAAACCTTCCAATTTCTGAAGAGCAGTTGTACCTGTATACTGGTTACAGGGTAGTTCTCTATAAGCTGCCATTCATGTGCATTTGCACTTTACTTAAAGTAACTGAAAATATTTCCAAAAGGAGCTCAACAACTTCTTACACAGAAGCTAAGAGCTATGCAAGTGTCAAACTTCCTGTTTGCAGGGTATTCAAACCACTACTGCTGTTCTGTTTCCTGTTAATATAAAACAGTACATTACTGAGCCTTTCTTAGCAAAATTCTTCATTTCAACTAAAGATGGGGATTTTAAAGTCTTGTGATATCAGCCCGAAAGATTTTATACTTAAGACTGTTTAATATTAATAAATAGGTTGATGACAACATTAAATTTAAGGCTTTATATACAGACTGAAAAAAATTTTTAAAAAGGAAAACTAGTTAAACATGTATTACAACCCTATGCAAACAATTCAAGGCCAAACCACTTTCCAAATATAATAGGTTAAAAAGGTTGTGTGTGGTTTCCAGGAAATCAGCTAATGTACAGATTTTACGAATCCTTATAAGCAGCTAACTTTTCATCAAAAACTCATATAAAATGAATATTAAAAACTTCTGCAAAACAACTATATGACGTGTTTTAACTAAGAAAAACTTGAACTAGCATTTAAAAAAAAGAACTGAATGTTGCTAACTCAATGACTTAAGTCTAATATATACAGGAGCTACAAAAACGGAGTATGGGAGTACTGCTTATCAAAGTGACAATCTGCTGACAAGTGCCCTATCAGCAGTACATTTTAAAACATTCTAAAATTTGAAAAAAAGGAACAAAATATAAGATTTACAATGATATAAAATCAGCCACAACAAGGCATTTCAACTGAGAAAACAAATTCCTTCTAGTTTACGGAAACATGTTAATTTTTAAAACTAAACACTTTGAGTACTACTGCTTACCTGATCCCTAACTTTAGGTCTGACTTAGAAACAACTCATTTGATTAAAAGTAAATAAAATTTGCAACTGTCTATTTGCAGGAAACAAAGTAACCTGTGGCATTTAATGATGATTTTGAGTACTTGCCTTTTGACACTAATTAAAGGATGAGAAATCTATACGCTTTTCTCCTTGGGAGAGAGAAGAATCTAACTAAAAATATGTTAGTCCAGGGGCGCCTGGATGGCTTGGTCGGTTGGGCATCCGACTTCGGCTCAGGTCATGATCTCACGGTCCGTGAGTTCGAGCCCCACGTCGGGCTCTGTGCTGACAGCTCAGAGCCTGGAGCCTGTTTCAGATTCTGTGTCTCCCTCTCTCTCTGCCCCTTCCCTGTTCATGCTGTCTCTCTCTGTCTCAAAAATAAATAAACGTTAAAAAAAAAATTAAAAAAAAATATGTTAGTCCAGATTTCCTGCCAACTGCTTAATAGGATAGGAACAATCATAATAAATAGAATAAGTAGGAGCAATAATGTAATCAAATTAGGACAACACATACACATATCCATGAAAAACTGACTAATGAATTTTGCCAAGTAACAGCTCCTTTGTGTACACTTTGTCTTGTGTGATAAAATTAGTATCGATGTAAACAGCCAACAGGATCTATAGGACTAAACTTCCAAAATTTTCAGCTTTCTGTGTAAATATGTGTGTACAAGAATAGATAACTTATTAACAGCTGACAGTACTTTACACAAAACAGACCCTGAACAAGGTTCTGCAGTCTTTAATAAACACCTCAGGGTATGGAAGGACTATAGGGGCAGAAGTAGATGAACTTCCTGAATTCTCTGACTTACTATCTTAGGAGAAATTCTATTCACCCTCGAGGACCACTCTGACTGTCACCTCTTCACTGAGTTTTCCCACATATTTCCTAGAAAATAAATCACTCTCACCTGTTTCCACCAATCTTAAATCTTTGTGTTAAAACTTGCTGTTTGTAAATTTATGTCTCAAATTGTGAGTCACTTGAATTCATAAATGTAATACATATATTGCAGACTCAATAAATATGTTGAGGAAAGCATTCATTCTTAACAAATTGAAGGTCTGCGTAGAAATCAAATACTTGAAAATGTTTTAATTTTGTTTATGCAAAGTCACTGAACTCTTTTTTCTGTATATTCAGTCTGTTACTAAATTCTGTTCGTTCTTTGGGTGTCATTTTTATTAGTGCAAATGTTGATTTCTAAAATAATTTGTTTTCTCTACTTCCAGTCATTTCTTTCAATCACTCATCTCTGACACATTAACCTTCCAAAATATCATACTCATGGTATTCCCTTGCCAAATGCACAAGTTAATCCTAACAATTGTCTCACCATATTCATTTTTAATATGTTTAGCCAGGCATATTCAACCTTGCTCAAGATTAGTACAGATGATCCAGATTCCTAACTAGAACACTAAGATTAATTTATTTAAAACAATGCATAATGCTTACAGCAAAATAAGTAGAGAAGGAGGAGGAGGGATAGAAGGAGGAAGGGGAAATAAGCTTCATCTAGTGATGAAATCTGGGCTTTTTTTTTTTTTTTCTTCAATAAAACTGTTTCCATTTGTTACCAAGTCCTTATAGAAAGTAGAACCTTTAGTCTGCAGAGCATGTTTCTATATATGGTAATGTGACCAGGAAGTTGTTGCTATGGAAGTACTTAGGCAATTTGACTTTTATTAAAAAGAAGAACTCTACTGGCATCTACTGATAGAAGGAAACAACTACAGCTTTAAATAAAACGGAATTCCTTCATAATTCAATTAATCTTAAGAAGTATATTGCTCGTATTTCATCCTGAAATACCTGACGGTATTTTCAGAATTTTAATTTGTACTAAGATGTCTAGCGCTGTACTCCAAATTTGATACAAGAGCATATTTTATACTCTAGTAATAATTTAAATAACATGTGATAATAAAACCAGAGCAATCAACTTTGAGGTTACAAAGTCCTTATTATTCATTCTGCATTAATTTTTTAGATTATAACAATTTTCAGAGTTGAATCTCCTTTGATTATCTTAAGATACCACAAAATCCTGGGGGTTTTTTCCTTATATTTAATAATACTAATGAAAGCTTACATTTACCAATTACTTTACAACATATAAAATGGTTTCCACTGGCTTATCAGATCTTTACAAATTAAGTAGGCAGGACAGGTGTTATTAACTTTATTTTAAGATGAGAAAACAAACTTCTAAACACGAAGTCACTTGCCCAAAGTCACTTAAGTCTTCTGGCTTCTAGATCAGAGCTCCTTCGTACTGCACAACAGTGATTACCAAAAGAAGTAAAGATTTTTTTCAAATGCAGCATTTTTCAAACAAAGATGAGGAAGTGCGAATAAAAGAATAGTAGGTGGTGGAATTAGTTCTTGGATATACTGTCTCGAGTCTAAAAATCTGCTATTAGAATGTTTCCCTTTAGATGGTCGGTCACCTTATAGCCATGTGATTTCAATGTCTACCTTTAGGTTTACAATCATGCTGAGGCCAAGCATAACTATACACGTCAGAGTTTCGAGTTTCGAGGTTAAAAGAAACACATGGAAGCATACTCGATACATAAATGATGTTATTTGTTCCACATAGAGGGCACATAATATGACCATGACCTCTGCTATTCAAATAAAGGTTTTAGGGTAACAGTTTTGCCTTTCACAAAATGTTTTAATGGATTCATGGGGCACCTGGGTGGCTCAGCCAGCCGGTTGAGTATCTGACTTTGGCTCAAATCATGATTTCACAGTTCATGAGTTCAAGCCCTGCATCAGGCTTGCTGCTGTTAATGCAGAGCCTGCTTGGATCCTCTCTGCCCCTCCCCCACTTATTCTCTCTCTCTCTCTCTCTCTCTCTCTCTGCTCCTCCCCCACTCATTCTCTCTCTCAAAAATAAAAATATTTATAAAAAATTTTTAAAAATAAATGGATTCTTGTATTTTATAAATGTATTCAACCTTTTAAGACTGGCTTCTTTCATTTAGCACAATATAACAATTAAGATTCATCCACGTTGTGTTTCAATAGTTGACTCATTTTTATTACTGAATAGTATTCCAGTGTATGGATTTACAATTTATATATCCATTCACAACTGAATTACTTTGCAGCTTTGTCAAAAATCAATTAACAATATATTTGTCGGGGTCTATTCTGGACTCTGTCCTGTTCCACTGATTTGATATGTCAATTCTTTCATCAATACCCTACTGTGTTGGTTACTGTAGCTTTTGAGTAAGTCTTAAGCCAGATAGGGTAAATCTTCCAACTTTTTTTTTTTTTTAATTGTTTTGACTGTTAGACTTCCTTAACCTTTCATATGTATTTTAAGTTTGTCTATGCCTACAAAAATAATCTTGCTGGGACTTTATTAAGATTGTGTTTATTGAGGGGCACCTGGGTGGCTCAGTCGGTTAAGTGCCCAACTTCGGCTCACGTCATGATCTCCGTGAGTTCAAGCCCCATGTCAGGCTCTGTGCTGACAGCTCAGAGCCTGGAGCCTGTTTCAGATTCTGTGTCTCCCTCTCTCTCTGACCCTCCCCCATTCATGCTCTGTCTCTCTTCTCAAAAATAAATAAACGTTAAAAAAAAATAAAAAAAAAAGATTGTGTTTATTGAGAGAAATGCCATCTCAATGAGTTTTCAATCCATGGTCATAATGTATCTCTTAATGATACTTGGGTTTTTGGTTTCTTTCATTAGTGTTTAAAGTTTTAAGCATTTAGATCCTGCACATATTTTGTTAGTTATACCTACATACCATTTTTTAAATTGGAGCTATTGTAAATGTACTTTAAAAAATGTTTACAATTGTTCACTGCTAGTGTATAGAAATAGGTCTTATTTTCATATTTTAACCTTGTATATTGCAATCTTGCTACGTGCACTTATTAGTTTTATGAGTCTTTTTGTAGATTTCTTAGGATTTTCTATGTAGGCAATCATGTCATCTTTGAACAGATTGTTTTATTTCTAGGACTTCTAGTAATAATGTTGAACAAAAGAGTATCAAGAGTGGACATCGTTGCCCTATTCCCAATCTTTGAAAGAAAACGTTTAGTTTTTCATCATTTATTACGTCAGCTGTTGACATTTTTTGTAATTGCCCCTTATTGAGATAAGGAGTTTCTTTGTATTCCTAGTTAGCTAGGTATTTTTATCTTACAGGGATATTAATTTTATCTAATGCTTTTTTTAGCATCTATTGGTAATGATCATATGGTTTTACTTCTTTAGTCTATTAATATGATAGATTACAGTTACTGATTAATTTTCAAATATTGAACCAGGCTTGAATCCCCAGGATAAATACCTCTTGGTCTTAATGTACTATTCTTTTTATATATTGCTGGATTCAACTTATGAATACTTCTTGAGAATTCTGTGTATATATTTATAAGAAAGATTTTCAAATTTTAATTTCATTACTGTTTTTGAATGATTTTGATATCAGGTTAAGGATGAGGGCATAAAACAAGTTGAGAGGTATTCTGTCTTCTATTTTCTGGAAGAGACTGCAAAAAGGTGGTATCATTTTTTTCCTTAAATATTTGGTAGAATTTGTCAGGAAAACTATCTGGGCCACGAGTTCTTTTTTGAAAGGCTAAAAATACCAATTCAATTTCTTTAATAGATATGGTACTATTCAGTTGTCTACTTCATCTTCGGTGAATTTGGTAGTTTGTTTTTCACCAATTGGTCTATTTCAACTAAGTTGTCAAATTTATGTGAATACAATGTTTCAAATCTCTTTATTACCCTTTTAATGTCTGTGGCATCTGTAGTTATATCCCCTCTTTCATTTTTGATAGTGGTAATTTGCCTACTTTCCTTGGTAAATCTGGCAAAAACATTCTAAGTATTTTTTTAAAGGAACCACCTCTTGTTTTCATTGATTTTCTCTACCATTCTTTCTGTTTTTAATTTCATTGATTCTTGCTCTTATCTTTTTTCCTTCCCTCTACTTTTTTTGGGATAATACCTAGGATTATTTAGAAGTGTATTGTTTAAATTTCCAAGTATCTGAAAAATTTTCCTGGTATCTAGTTCTCTTACTGATTTCTAATTAATTCCATTATGGTAAGAACATGATTTTTAATTCTTTTAAATTTTTAAAGTGTTGTCTTATGACCAAAAATATGGTCTTTGATGGTGAATGTCCCATGAACATTTGAAAAGAGTGTCTTTTATAATTGTTAAGTATACTATAAATGTCAATTAGGTCAATATGATTGATGGTGTTTTTCAAGTCTTCTATATTCTTTCAGATTTTTGGTTTAATTGTTCTGTAGATAACTGAGAGAAGATTAAAGAAGTCTTCAACTTTGTAGATTTTCGTATTTCTCTCCTTTCAGTATATTAGTTTTTGCTTCATGTATTTTGAAACTCTGTTATTAGATTCATATATATTTAGGATTGTTTTATCTTCTTACCAAATGGACACTTTGGGCATTATAAATATCCCTTCTTAATCCTGGCTAATTTTCTTGAAGTCAACTTTGTATGATATTAATACTGCCAACACAAATTTTACCGAATAGTATTTGTATGGCATATCTTTCCCTCCAGTCTTTTGCTTTTAAACACTGTATCAATATATTTAAAGTCAATTTCTTGTATATAGCTGAGTCTTGTTTAAATCATTTACATTTGCTGTAATTATTGATATAATGGGCTTTAGGTCTATTATTTTGTTTTTTTCTGTTTGTTCCCTATTTGTTAAAAAAAGCTTTAATGAATATAACTGACATAAAATAAACTGCAAATATGTGAAGTGTAGAATTTGATGTTGACATATAAATACAACTGTGAAACCAGGACCAAAGGCAAGATAATGAACTTTTCTCATGCCTCTTCATAATTTTTCCTTCTTTCCATCCTGAATCCCAGCAACTTGATACTTTCTGACAATATAGTTTATATTTTTAAGACATATGAAATGGAACTTTTTCTTGAAATAAACTTTTTATTTTATAACAGCTTTAAATTTACAGAAAAATTACAAAGATAGTACAGAGTTGCTATATAACCAACACCTGTTTTTCACTATTATTAACATCTCACATTAGTATGGTAAATTTGTATAATTAATGAGCCAATGTTGATACATATTTGTTAACCAAAGTCTGTAGTTTATTCACATTTCCTTAGGTTTTAACTAATGTCCTTTTCCTGTTCCAGGATCCCACCCATGATACCACATTACATTTAGTACTCCTGTCTCCTTTGGCTCTTCTTAGCTATGATGACTCATGTTTCCTTAGACTCTTACTCAGATTTCCCTTGTTTTGATGACCTTGACAATTTTGAGGAGTATTGGTCAGGTATGTTGTACAGTGTTCCTCAATTACTATTTGTGTGTTGTTGTTTTCATGATGGCTGGGATTATGGGCACTGAGGACCAAAGAAGTAAAAATAACATTTATATCACATCATATCAAGGGTATATACTATCAACACGACTTATCAATGTGAATGCTATCCTTGATCACCTGGTTGAGGTAGTGTTTTTCAGGTGCCTCCACCTATTCCATACCGTACTTGTTGGAATTAAGTCACTATGCCCAGTGCACACTTAAGGAATGGGGAGTTACACTCTACTTCCTTCAAGGCAGAGTGGAATTCCTCTGCTAGGGCAATGCGTCTCTTCTTCCCCATTTATTTATTCAATCATTTATTTACATTCTATATGGACTCAATGGATATTTATTTTATATTTTGGGCTATAATCCAATACTACATTATTTATTTTATTGCTCAAATCATTCAAGTTTTGGCCACTGGAAACTTTCAATTGCTTCCTATGCCACTTTGATATACAATCGTGTGTGTGTGCATAAGCACGTGCACACATGCATGTATATTTGAACACTTGCTTACTAGCACTATAAAATGGCCCATGCTCATTTTGTATACTTCCTGCATCAATCCTAGAATCAGCCATTTCTCCAAGGAGCTCTAGTTCCTCTTCCTGGACAATGGTACTACAGACCAAGATCTGGGAACTAGGTGAGCTTGTTGCTACTGGAGTGTTGTTGCCTTTAGGCCTTCTCAGCTGGCAGAGCAGAAAAATACATGTGTGTACCAAATGTGTATATACCCATATCTATAAGTATTTCTACATATAATCATCTGTGTCTATAATAAGGTAAAGATGAGTTCTTTCTAGTATCTCCAACTCTAATTCATTACTGCATGATTCATTTAACTTCCTCCTCTTTCTTACTTGAAAACTCCCACTCCAACCATCCACTATTCATTTACTTACTTGTTCAATTTCAGTATACACATATGGAAATATCAGAATTGTTAAGCTGGTACAGTTAACAACTTTATCCCCATGGGAAACAACTTTATTAACTCAAGTACACGACTATGCAGTTTCTGTGGCCTCTACCCTTACAGATTTCACCTATTTCCAAATTTACTTAGATCAGCACCTTTGGCCTCATCTTCAGTGAGGCTGTTTCATGAGTCTGTAATAAAGTTAGATTGTTTTGTCACAGTCTGCATTTCATTCTGGGATCCCCCAACTTTCTAAATGATGTGTTTTTTTTTAATTACAAACATAAGACAAAAATTACATACATTAAGATTTACTCTGTACTGTGGGTGCTACGGGTTTGGACAAATGTATAATGTCATGTAACCACAATTACATTATCAACAGAATAGTTTAGCACCTTTATAAATATCCTGAGGTTCCCTGATTCTTAGCACCTATTGATCTTTTTACCACTGCTAGAGTTTTGCCTTTTCCAGAGTGTCAAAATTGGAGTCATACCCTATGCAGACTTTTCAATCTTATTCTATCACCTAGAAATATGCATTTAAAATACATGCATGTCTTTTTGTGGTTTTATGGCTTATTTCTTTTTATCACTGAATAATAACCTATCATATTGATGTACTTGAGTTTGTTTATTCACCTACTGAAGGGTCATAGTTACTTCCAGTTTTTGGCCATTATGACTAGAGTTGCTATAAACTTTCATGTGCAGGTTTCTGTGTGGATGTAGTTTTTAAATTAGCATAGTAAATTAAATTCCTAGGAATGTGACTGTTGGATTGTATGTTTAGATTCTGTTTAGCTCTGCAAGAAATTGCCAAAATGTCTTCCAAAGTGGCTGTACCATTTTTATTTACCACCACCAATGAAGAGTTCCTGTTGTTCTATGTCCTTATTAGAAATCAGCAGTTTTGTGTATGTTTTAACATTAGCCATTTTAAAAGATGTATAGTAGTATCTTATTATTTCATTTTGCAATTCCCCAGGGACAAATGATGTTGAGCATCTTTTCATTAGGCTTATTTACTTACCGTCATTATCTTTAGTGAGATGTCTGTTCAGATCTTTTGCCCATTTTTTAAATGGATTGTTTATCTTGTAAATGAGTTGTATCTGGTAGAATTCACTAGTGAATGCATCTAGTCCTGATGCTTTTTCAGAAATTATTTCTTAATTATTAATTTTCAAATTATTGATTCGGTCTTAATAGATAGATTAAGATAGATACATTGATAGATCTATTCAGATTATCTATTTCTATTTAAGTTTTGATAATCTATCTCCTTCAAAAAATTGGTCTATTTCATCTGAGTTATTTGTGGGTCTAAAATTTTTCACAGTATTCTTTTATTACCTCTTAATGCCCATGGGGGTTATGGCGATCTTCAAGCTTTGATTTCTAATATTGGTAATTTGTGTTCTTCATCTTTTTTTTTTTTTATTAGCCTGGCTAGATATTTATCAATTTTACTGAATTTTCCCTAGATCAAGTTTTTATTTTTTTTAATTAAAAAAAAAATTTAAGGGGCGCCTGGGTGGCTCAGTCAGTTAAGTGGCCGGCTTCGGCTCAGGTCATGATCTTGCGGTCCGTGAGTTCGAGCCCCGCGTCGGGCTCTGTGCTGACAGCTCAGAGCCTGGAGCCTGTTTCGGATTCTGTGTCTCCCTCTCTCTGACCCTCCCCCGTTCATGCTGTGTCTCTCTCTGTCTCAAAAATAAATAAATGTTAAAAAAAAATCATTAAAAAAAAATTTAAGCTTCTGCACAGCAAAGGAAACAATCAACAAAACCAAAAGGCAACCAACGGAATGGAAGAAGATATTTGCAAATGACATCAGATAAAGGGTTAGAAACCAAAATCTATAAAGAACTTAGCAAATTCAATACCCCAAAAAACAAATAATCCTATGAAGAAATGGGCAAAAGACATGAATAGACACTTTTCCAAAGAAGATATCCAGATAGCCCACTGACACATGAAAAGATACTCAATCAGGGAAATAACAAATCAAAAGCACAATGAGATACCACCTCACACCTGTCAGAATGGCTAAAATTAACAACTCAAGCAATAACAGATGTTGGCAAGATGTGGAGAAAGGGGAACCCTACTGCACTGTTGGTGGGAATGCAAACTGGAGCAGCCACTCTGGAAAACAGTGTGGAGGTTCCTCAAAAAACTAAAAATAGAACTATTCTATGACCTAGCAATTGCACTACTAGGAATTCATCCAAATGATACAGAAATGTTGATTCGAAGAGGCACATGCACCCCAATGTTTATAGCAGCACTATCAACAACAGCCAAATTATAGAAAGAGCCCAAATGTCCAACAACTGATAAATGGATTAAGAAGATGTGGTGTGTGTGTGTGTGTGTGTGTGTGTGTGTACATATGTATATATAAAATGGAATACTACTAAGTGATGAAAAAGAATGAAATCTTGCCATTTGCAACAACATGGATGGAACTGGAGGGTATTATACTAAGTGAAATAGTCAGAGAAAGACTAGTATCACATAATTTCACTCATATGTGAAATTTGAGAAACTTAACAGATGATCATAGATAAAAAGAAGGAAAAATAAGATAAAAACATAGAGGGAGGCAAACCATAAGAGACTCTTAAATACAGAGAACAAACTGAGAGTTGATGAGGGTGGGGCAAATGAGTGATGGGCATTAGAGAGGGCGCTTGTTGGGATGAGCAATGGGTGTTATATGTAAGTGATGAATCACTGGGTTCTACTCCTGAAGCCAAGACTACACTGTATGTTAACTAACTTGAGAATTAAAAAAAAAAAAATCTAGATTTTCAAATTTAGAATTAAATTTTTTTAAATTTTTTTTGGGGGGGCAGTGTGCACACAAAAAGGGGAGGGGCAGAGAGAGGGAGAAAGAGGATCTGAAGTGGGCTCTATTGCTGAGAGCAGAGAGCCCAATGTGGGGCCCCACCAAACTCATGAACCATGAGATTGTGACATGAGCCAAAGTTAGATGCTTCACTGAGTCACCCAGCCACGCCCTTAGAACAAACTTTTAAAAATAATTGTTCTCACTGGTTTCCTGTATTCAATTTCTAGTCTGTATTATTTCTTTAGCTTGCATTGGGCTTAAATTGCTTCCTTTCTCTACATTCCTAAAGTGGAAACTTAAGGTTATAAGCTGCCCTCTAAGCACTGTTTTTGCTGAATTCCCCAAATTGTGATAAATTATATTTTCATTATCATTTAAATTATTTTCAAATTTCTTGAGACTTCTTCTTTGACTCATGTGTTATTTAAAAGTATGCTCTTTAATTAATTTCTATATTTGGGAATTTTCCAGCTTAATTTCTGTTATCAATTTCTGGTTTAATTCTGCTGTGATCGGAGAATATACTTTGCATGAGTACTATTTTTTCAAACATGTTAAGGTGAGGTTCCACCTCACTGATTCTTTCCTCAGCTATATTATTCTACTGATAAGCTCATCCAAAACCATTTATTTGTTAGTGGGTTTTTTTTATTTTTTTTTTTTATTTTTTTTTTTTACTTCTAGCACTTGCTTTTGATACTTTCTTAGTTTCTTTCTGAATACATTGCTCATGTTTTCTTGCATATTGTTTACTGTTTCTATTAGAGCTCTTAACATATTAATCATAGTTATTTTAAGTTCCCTATCTAATAATTCCAACATTTGTAATATCTGAGTTTGGTTCTGGTGCTTTCTTTGTTTTTTCACACTGTTCTTTCTTGTCTTTAGGCATGTCTTCTTTTTGTTGAAAGTTCACCATTTGGTATTGGGAAATAGGAAGAGGTAAGTAAGCATTTACTATGTGGATCTGTTAGTCTGGCCAGGAGGTGAGCTGTGTTGAATAAGTGTCAGAAGCTTCAAGTTCCTCCATTATCTTTGTTTTTTGTCCCTTATTGACTGTGGGCTTCCCTCAATACTTCTCTTCAGAGAGTCCATGGCTTTTTCAGCTGTAATTCTATTATTATACTGGATCCCTGCTATATATCTGCTTATTTGGATAGTTGGCTTCTTCTCTTTTGGTTTTGGTATGAGGGTTTGGGTGGGGGAGGAAAAGCATTCTGTAATATTAGAATTAAATCTTTATTTCTTATTTGGCCTGTTTTTCTGGGCTTTGACCTTCACAGGTGTTTCTCCATGATATAGCTTCCTCCCTCCCCCTCTTTAGAAAGAAAGCCTAGACAGGGCTGGATTAGGAGGGATGCCTCTCCAAACTGGGATTATCTTTTTTGTTTGTATAGTTTCTTAAATTCCACATGTGAGTGAAATCAAATGGTATTTGCTTTCTCTGAATTTTTTCACTAAGCATTATACCCTCTAGGTCACTCCATGTTGTTGCAAATGACAAGATCTCATTCTTTTTATGGCTGAATAATATTCCATTATATACATAATGCACCTGTTTTTCAGATTTTATTTGATGGATCAATTACTTTCTAGTTTTTCAACTTAGGCAGCTTGTTCTACTTTTTGGTTTTCCTCCCTTATTTATCTTCAACTGACATGTAAAAGTACACATTTTATAAGGTATGGGTAACACACATGATGAAATTTTTTCCATTTCCCTACATTCACTCAACTAGGACATATATTGATGTCTTGAATCAGTAAAATTCTACTAGTGAATATTTATATATATATATATATATATATATATATATATATATATATATATATACCACATCTTCTTTATTCATTCTTCTATGGACATCTGGGTTGCTTCCATATCTTGGCTATTGTAAATAGTGCGACAATAAACATAAGGATAAGGGTGCCTGGCTCAGTTGGTTAAGCATCTGACTCTTTTTTTTTTTTAATTTTTTTAAATGTTTTTATTTATTTTTGAGACAGAGAGAGACAGAGCATGAGCAAGGGAGGGGCAGAGAGAGAGGGAAACACAGAATCAGAAGCAGGCTCCAGGCTCTGAGCTGTCAGCACAGAGCGTGATGCGGGGCTCGAACTCACGGACCGTGAGATCATGACCTGAGCTGAAGTCAGATGCTCAACCAACTGAACCACCCAGGCGACCCAGCATATGACTCTTAATTTCAGCTCAGGTTATGATCTCATGGTTGTGAGATCGAGCCCCCTGTTGAGCTCAGTGCTGGGCATGGGGCCTGCTTAAGATTCTCTCTCCCCCTCTCCTTCTGCCCCACCCATCCCTCTCTCTCTCTCTACCTGAAAAAAATAAATAAAATAAAAAAGACAGAAGGAAAAATGTTTAAAGTTGTATCATCTTTGCTGATTATCTGTTTAATCAATGAATAAAGATAGGCATATTAATAATATTAAAACTGCTGACAGATATTACTTTTCTTAAAACAGTTCTGAATAGATAATTTGGAGGAAATATTGTAGATGGGAGAACTGTGGAGAATGGGATTCAAGCTAGTTATTTCTTAACTGGCTCCTTACACATTGAGTATTTTAAATAACCTAGGATTTATTATTATGCTTGCTGATAAATGGGTTTATGACACTTTGAAACTAATTAGTTATCTCTGTAATCCTTGGTTTCCTCTTTTTGCAAAACAAGATCATTAATACCTTCCCTGAATGTTATTACTGGTTTTATGTATGACTCAAGATAATGTAAGTGAATTCTCTTTGTAAATTGCAAATGTTATGAAAATGTAGACAGGTATTATATTAACACATCTGATTAATAACTATATAACTATTATTTATTTAAGTCATATTAAAGAAAGTCAAAGTATACTACAATATCACTTTTTTAAAGTCTAAGCACTGGAAGCATCCAAATTGTTCAAAAAGATTATAAACAGCTATTCCATTTTAATATTTAGTATTTCTGAGAAAGTGGCACATGTACTGCAAGAGTCAATGTATGCAATATGGAAAAAATGGTATAGATATGAGTGGACAATTCCAGTGACACCAAGACAATATTGTTCTTAAAACATGAAAGGCATTAGTTCTGTGTCCTATACTGTGTAACGCCCTGTTTAAAACTGTGCTTTTTAGAGGCACTAAGTGGCTCAGTCAGTTAAGCATCAGACTTTGGCTCAGGTCATGATCTCACGGTTGATGAGTTTGAGCCCTGCATTGGACTCTGTGCTGACAGCTCAGAGTCTGGAGCCTGCTTTGGATTCTGGGTCTCCCTCTCTCTCTCTGCCCCTCCCCCACTGGGTGCATGAGTGCTCTCTCTCAAAAATAAACAAACATTAAAAGAATAAAAATAAAATAAAATAAAATAAATAAAATTGTGTTTTTTAGCAGATGGGTACCTACATTATGCAAATAAACCTTAATGAAAAATAGATTAGATTCTAAAGAGTCCTAGGAAAAACCTTTTTTTTTTTCACATAATAAAAAGTTGTGCAAATCAGTTTTCTTTAAATAAAAAATTCTCATTGAACATATATTCATCTTTAATATAATTTTATGATATAAGAATAGGAAATAATAAATTTATTCAAAGCATAAAATGTATTCACTGGAAGTATTTTTTATTTAAAAAAATTATTTTTAATGTTTTTATTTATTTTTGAGACAGAGAGAGAGCATGAGCAGGAGAGGGCCAGAGAGAGAGAGGGAGACAGAATCTGAAGCAGGCTCCAGGCTCAGAGCTGTCAGCACAGAGCCCGACGCGGGGCTTGAATTCACGGACTGTGAGATTGTGACCTGAGCTGAAGTTGGACACTTAACCGACTCAGCCACCCAGGCACCCCAAGTTTTTCACTGGAAGTATTATTAAGACAAACCTGTAAATCTCCAGATAGGAAAATAGTTAATATAGATAATTCAATGGATTATTAAAATAACTTTTCAAAAGTCAGAGTCCAATTAGGAATAAGAACTAAATTTGCTGTGTATAGCTATCAAATATAAGAAAAATAAAGCAAAAAAATTTCTCATTTATATTATAGACACAGTAAACGAGTTTAGTATTGTACTAAGAATAACAGTTATGGCAAATGATTAATTGTTCCGAACTCATGCTCTTTACCTAATTAAATGCAACTATTAGTAACACTAGCAGATAAAATAACTTCATTCTTCCCTGGAAAGATAGATTTTTTAAATACTGATACAGTTGAGAATACCTACTGCAGAGTTTCATACTACGGCATTTTTGTTCTTGGTTTTAATTCTTCCAACAAATAAAGGCTTTAGAATATCTGACTCAATGTCTTACAGGTATTTTTAAAGGGAAATTGTCATGCTTACTAATGACATATTTAAACCCCTGTTGCACCTGTTTTTCAGATTTTATTTGATGGATCAATTACTATCTCATTTTTCAACTTAGGCAGCTTATTCTACTTTTTGGTTTTTGTAAAAGTACACATTTTATAAGGTATCTTGGGTAACACACATGGTGAAATTTTTCCATTTCCCTACACTCACTCAACTAGGACATATATTGATGTCTTGAATCAGTAAAATTCTACTAGTGAATATTTTATTCCTTGGAAGAATGGCAGATATTTCCAAAAATGACTTAGTTTTATTAACTTTTCAGAAACTGTTTTTAATATCGGTGTAATGCACTCATTTAGTTAGCTTAAGTAAGCTAAATTGCAGAGAACTTATGAACATATTCCTATGGACCTGATTTTTTTTACCTAATCAACAAAGAAATAGAGAATATATAACTATCCACAAATATGTACTGACTGTCCATAATGTCCAAGCATTGAGTCATAGAGAATATAAAATAGTTATGTAAGGGTGACTACCCAAGAAATTTAAAAGTCAAGTAAAAGCTAGTAATATCTACTATAGGTAATAACTGAAGATTTATATGACATATAATTAAATATACAGCTGTACAATGGAGGCAAAATTTTCTTTTTTTTTTTTTTATTATTTATTTATTTTTTTAATATATGAAATTTACTGTCAAATTGGTTTCCATACAACACCCAGTGCTCATCCCAAAAGGTGCCCTCCTCAATACCCATCACCCACCCTGCCCTCCCTCCCACCCCCCATCAACCCTCAGTTTGTTCTCAGTTTTTAACAGTCTCTTATGCTTTGGCTCTCTCCCACTCTAACCTCTTTTTTTTTTTTTTCCTTCCCCTCCCCCATGGGTTTCTGTTATGTTTCTCAGGATCCACATAAGAGTGAAACCATATGGTATCTGTCTTTCTCTGTATGGCTTATTTCACTTAGCATCACACTCTCCAGTTCCATCCATGTTGCTACAAAAGGCCATATTTCATTTTTTCTCATTGCCACGTAGTATTCCATTGTGTATATAAACCACAATTTCTTTATCCATTCATCAGTTGATGGACAGTTAGGCTCTTTCCATAATTTGGCTATTGTTGAGAGTGCCGCTATAAACATTGGGGTACAGGTGCCCCTATGCATCAGTACTCCTGTATCCCTTGGATAAATTCCTAGCAGTGCTATTGCTGGGTCATAGGGTAGGTCTATTTTTAATTTTCTGAGGAACCTCCACACTGCTTTCCAGAGCGGCTGCACCAATTTGCATTCCCACCAACAGTGCAAGAGGGTTCCTGTTTCTCCACATCCTCTCCAGCATCTATAGTCTCCTGATTTCTTCATTTTGGCCACTCTGACTGGCGTGAGGTGGTATCTGAGTGTGGTTTTGATTTGTATTTCCCTGATAAGGAGCGACGTTGAACATCTTTTCATGTGCCTGTTGGCCATCCGGATGTCTTCTTTAGAGAAGTGTCTATTCATGTTTTCTGCCCATTTCTTCACTGGGTTATTTGTTTTTCGGGTGTGGAGTTTGATGAGCTCTTTATAGATTTTGGATACTAGCCCTTTGTCCGATGTGTCATTTGCAAATATCTTTTCCCATTCCGTTGGTTGCCTTTTAGTTTTGTTGGTTGTTTCCTTTGCTGTGCAGAAGCTTTTTATCTTCATAAGGTCCCAGTAATTCACTTTTGCTTTTAATTCCCTTGCCTTTGGGGATGTGCCGAGTAAGAGATTGCTACGGCTGAGGTCAGAGAGGTCTTTTCCTACTTTCTCCTCTAAGGTTTTGATGGTTTCCTGTCTCACATTCAGGTCCTTTATCCATTTTGAGTTTATTTTTGTGAATGGTGTGAGAAAGTGGTCTAGTTTCAACCTTCTGCATGTTGCTGTCCAGTTCTCCCAGCACCATTTGTTAAAGAGACTGTCTTTTTTCCATTGGATGTTCTCTCCTGCTTTGTCAAAGATGAGTTGGCCATACGTTTGTGGGTCTAGTTCTGGGGTTTCTATTCTATTCCATTGGTCTATGTGTCTGTTTTTATGCCAATACCATGCTGTCTTGATGATGACAGCTTTGTAGTAGAGGCTAAAGTCTGGGATTGTGATGCCTCCTGCTTTGGTCTTCTTCTTCAAAATTACTTTGGCTATTCAGGGCCTTTTGTGGTTCCATATGAATTTTAGGATTGCTTGTTCTAGTTTCGAGAAGAATGCTGGTGCAATTTTGATTGGGATTGCATTGAATGTGTAGATAGCTTTGGGTAGTATTGACATTTTGACAATATTTATTCTTCCAATCCATGAGCAGGGAATGTCTTTCCATTTCTTTATATCTTCTTCAATTACCTGCATAAGCTTTCTATAGTTTCAGCATACAGATCTTTTACATCTTTGGTTAGATTTATTCCTAGGTATTTTATGCTTCTTGGTGCAATTGTGAATGGGATCAGTTTCTTCATTTGTCTTTCTGTTGCTTCATTGTTAGTGTATAAGAATGCAACTGATTTCTGCACATTGATTTTGTATCCTGCAACTTTGCTGAATTCATGTATCAGTTCTAGCAGACTTTTGGTGGAGTCTATCGGATTTTCCATGTATAATATCATGTCATCTGCAAAAAGCGAAAGCTTGACTTCATCTTTGCCAATTTTGATGCCTTTGATTTCCTTTTGTTGTCTGATTGCTGATGCTAGAACTTCCAGCACTATATTAAACAACAGCGGTGACAGTGGGCATCCCTGTCGTGTTCCTGATCTCAGGGAAAAAGCTCTCAGTTTTTCCCCGTTGAGGATGATGTTAGCTGTGGGCTTTTCATAAATGGCCTTTATGATCTTTAAGTATGTTCCTTCTATCCCGACTTTCTCAAGGGTTTTTATTAAGAAAGGGTGCTGGATTTTGTCAAAGGCCTTTTCTGCATCGATTGACAGGATCATATGGTTCTTCTCTTTTTTTTTGTTAATGTGATGTATCACGTTGATCGATTTGCGAATGTTGAACCAGCCCTGCATCCCAGGAATGAATCCCACTTGATCATGGTGAATAATTCTTTTTATATGCTGTTGAATTCGATTTGCTAGTATCTTATTAAGAATTTTTGCATCCATATTCATCAGGGATATTGGCCTGTAGTTCTCTTTTTTTACTGGGTCTCTGTCTGGTTTAGGAATCAAAGTAATACTGGCTTCATAGAATGAGTCTGGAAGTTTTCCTTCCCTTTCTATTTCTTGGAATAGCTTGAGAAGGATAGGTATTATCTCTGCTTTAAATGTCTGGTAGAACTCCCCTGGGAAGCCATCTGGTCCTGGACTCTTATTTGTTGGGAGATTTTTGATAACCGATTCAATTTCTTCGCTGGTTATGGGTCTGTTCAAGCTTTCTATTTCCTCCTGATTGAGTTTTGGAAGAGTGTGGGTGTTTAGAAATTTGTCCATTTCTTCCAGGTTGTCCAATTTGCTGGCATATAATTTTTCATAGTATTCCCTGATAATTGTTTGTATCTCTGAGGGATTGGTTGTAATCATTCCATTTTCATTCATGATTTTATCTATTTGGGTCATCTCCCTTTTCTTTTTGAGAAGCCTGGCTAGAGGTTTGTCAATTTTGTTTATTTTTTCAAAAAACCAACTCTTGGTTTCGTTGATCTGCTCTACAGTTTTTTTAGATTCTATATTGTTTATTTCTGCTCTGATCTTTATGATTTCTCTTCTTCTGCTGGGTTTAGGCTGCCTTTGCTGTTCTGCTTCTATTTCCTTTAGGTGTGCTGTTAGATTTTGTATTTGGGATTTTTCTTGTTTCTTGAGATAGGCCTGGATTGCAATGTATTTTCCTCTCAGGACTGCCTTCGCTGCATCCCAAAGCGTTTGGATTGTTGTATTTTCATTTTCGTTTGTTTCCATATATTTTTTAATTTCTTCTCTAATTGCCTGGTTGACCCACTCATTCATTAGTAGGGTGTTCTTTAACCTCCATGCTTTTGGAGGTTTTCCAGACTTTTTCCTGTGGTTGATTTCAAGCTTCATAGCATTGTGGTCTGAAAGTATGCATGGTATAATTTCAATTCTTGTAAACTTATGAAGGGCTGTTTTGTGACCCAGTATATGATCTATCTTGGAGAATGTTCCATGTGCACTCGAGAAGAAAGTATATTCTGTTGCTTTGGGATGCAGAGTTCTAAATATATCTGTCAAGTCCATCTGATCCAATGTATCATTCAGGGCCCTTGTTTCTTTATTGACTGTGTGTCTAGATGATCTATCCATTTCTGTAAGTGGGGTGTTAAAGTCCCCTGCAATGACCACATTCTTATCAATAAGGTTGCTTATGTTTATGAGTAATTGTTTTATATATCTGGGGGCTCGGGTATTTGGCGCATAGACATTTATAATAGTTAGCTCTTCCTGGTGGATAGACCTTGTGATTATTATATAATGCCCTTCTTCATCTCTTGTTACAGCCTTTAATTTAAAGTCTAGTTTGTCTGATATAAGTATGGCTACTCCAGCTTTCTTTTGGCTTCCAGGAGCATGATAAATAGGTCTCCATCCCCTCACTCTCAATCTAAAGGTGTCCTCAGATCTAAAATGAGTCTCTTGTAGACAGCAAATAGATGGGTCTTGTTTTTTTATCCATTCTGATACCCTATGTCTTTTAGTTGGCGCATTTAATCCATTTACATTCAGTGTTATTATAGAAAGATATGGGTTTAGAGTCATTGTGATGTCTGTATGTTTTATGCTTGTAGTGATGTCTCTGGTACTTTGTCTCACAGGATCCCCCTTAGGATCTCTTGTAGGGCTGGTTTCGTGGTGACAAATTCCTTCAGTTTTTGTTTGTTTGGGAAGACCTTTATCTCTCCTTCTATTCTAAATGACAGACTTGCTGGATAAAGGATTCTCGGCTGCATATTTTTTCTGTTTAGCACACTGTAGATATCGTGCCAAGCCTTTCTGGCCTGCCAAGTTTCAAAGGAGAGATCAGTCACGAGTCTTATAGGTCTCCCTTTATATGTGAGGGCACGTTTATCCCTTGCTGCTTTCAGAATTTTCTCTTTATCCTTGTATTTTGCCAGTTTCACTATGATATGTCGTGCAGAAGATCGATTCAAGTTACGTCTGAAGGGAGTTCTCTGTGCCTCTTGGATTTCAATGCCTTTTTCCTTCCCCAGTTCAGGGAAGTTCTCAGCTATAATTTCTTCAAGTACCCCTTCAGCACCTTTCCCTCTCTCTTCCTCCTCTGGGATACCAATTATGCGTATATTATTTTTTTTTAGTGTATCACTTAGTTCTCTAATTTTCCCCTCATACTCCTGGATTTTTTTATCTCTCTTTCTTTCAGCTTCCTCTTTCTCCATAACTTTATCTTCTAGTTCACCTATTCTCTCCTCTGCCTCTTCAAGCCGAGCCATCGTGGATTCCATTTTGTTTTGCATTTCGTTTAAAGCGTTTTTCAACTCCTCGTGACTGTTCCTTAGTCCCTCGATCTTTGTGGCAAGAGATTCTCTGCTGTCCTGTATACTGTTTTCAAGCCCAGCGATTAATTTTATGACTATTATTCTAAATTCACTTTCTGTTATATTATTTAAATCCTTTTTGATCAGTTCATTAGCTGTTGTTATTTCCTGGAGATTCTTCTGAGGGGAATTCTTCCGTTTGGTCATTTTGGAGAGTCCCTGGCGTGGTGAGGACCTGCAGTGCACTTCCCCTGTGCTGTGGTGTATAACTGGAGTTAGTGGGCGGGGCCACAGTCCGACCCGATGTCTGCCCCCAGCCCACTGCTGGGGCCACAGTCAGACTGGTGTGTGCCTTCTCTTCCCCTCTCCTAGGGGCGGGATTCACTGTGGGGTGGCGTGTCCCGTCTGGGCTACTTGCACACTGCCAGGCTTGTGTTGCTGGGGATCTGGCGTATTAGCTGGGGTGGGTAGGCAAGGTGCACGGGGGGTGGAGGGGCAGGCTTAGCTCGCTTCTCCTTAGGTGATCCACTTCAGGAGGAGCCCTGTGGCAGCGGGAGGGAGTCAGATCCGCTGCCGGAGGTTTGGCTCCGCAGAAGCACAGAGTTGGGTGTTTGCGCGGAGCGAGCAAGTTCCCTGGCAGGAACTGGTTCCCTTTGGGATTTTGGCTGGGGGATGGGCGGTGGAGATGGCGCTGGCGCCTTTGTTCCCCGCCAAGCTGAGCTCTGCCGTCCGGGGGCTCAGCAGCTCTCCCTCCCTTTGTCCTCCAGCCTTCCCGCTTTCTGAGCAGAGCTGTTAACTTATGACCTCCCAGACGCTAAGTCGCGCTTGCTGTCGGAACACAGTCTGTCCGGCCCCTCCGCTTTTGCCAGCCAGACTCGGGGGCTATGCTTGGCCGGCGAGCCGCCCCTCCGCCCCGGCTCCCTCCCGCCAGTCCGTGGAGCGCGCACCGCTTCGCCGCCCTTCCTACCCTCTTCCGTGGGCCTCTAGTCTGCGCTTGACTCCGGAGACTCCCTTCTGCTAATCCTCTGGCGGTTTTCTGGGTTCTTTAGGCAGGTGAGGTGTAGGTGGAATCTAAGTGATCGGCAGGACGCGCTGTGAGCCCCGCGTCCTCCTACGCCGCCATCTTCTACACTTCCAAAATTTTCTAAATAGTTAATCTTCTATGGCTTGAGATAATAATTTTTTAACAAAGAAACCTTACTGATACACTAACCCAAACAAACATGTTTGTGAAATACTTCTTACATATTAAGGAACTCCAGCCACTTAATCTATATGGAAGACATCACAGCAAATATAAAAGTAAAGACTGACCATTTTAGAACTCTAACATCCCAGGCTATTAGTATTTTCTGCTTACGGGACTTCAAAGGGCTGAAGGGACTTTTTAAAACATCAAAAAACCTTAAAGATAAGAAAGAGTTCAGTGTATACTAGGTATTGAAGAAAATGGAACAGAATATGTAAAACTTGAGAAGGGTCTTGGAGGAAAGGCAGGATTTATAATAGAATAGAAAAAGGAACAAGGGCAATTCAAGAAGATAAATCTATCTGAATGAAGGCTATAGGTAAGAATGAATATGTACTTGATCCTACCTATTCACTCTCCTTCTCAGATTAAGAAATGTGAAGAAGGAAATAAGATGTGATAGAAAGTAACTTGCAGGGAGAGGATTACTTTATACAGGGTGATCAAAAATGTCTGAGGAACATGACTTTAATTTGAGTTGTCAAGACCTGAAGTATAAGAAAAGGAGCATATCAAAGGCTGATGGAAAAAGAGTAAACCAGGAAGAAGAAACAGTGAATGAAAGACTGTGACAGAAGAATGGGCAGAAACAATAGTACTACTGAGCAGAGAATGGATTGGGAAACGGTCTGTGTAAATTGAGAGCAAGAGTGGAAGAAGGGAAAACAATTGAGACTACTGCAAAGTCCAGGCAAGAAATGGTGGCCACTTAACATTGAGATTGTGGTGAGAGACAGAAAGGGAGAGAAATGGCCAGATTTCATTTATATATTTTGGAGAAACGAGATCTGCTGACAGACTGAACCTAGAGAATGAATAAATGGAAGATATCAAAAATAACACCAACGTTTTTGGTATTATAATACCAATGAGCATGTGGGTAAGGAATGATGACAATTACTAAGATGGGGGAAAGGTGAAGAATAGGTTAGAAGCATGTTGTCATAAAGAAAGGTTTTACTGGACATATTAGACATCAAATTGGAAATTTCAAAAAGAGTTGGATAGGTATCTGGAACACATCACTGCATTCTAAATTTTCTTTTAAAATTATGTATCAAGTGTTTTATATCTCCAGTTGTCCAGAGACAGAAAGAATGGCTTGCATTTACTTAAAATATTAAATAAATCTCCCTCTCAGTGGTGACTGTGAAACTGTGATACGCATACCACAGGTTTAGAGAAAAGGTCCTCTCTTCTCTAAACTTCCAATGTCTTAGTTCTGACTCTCATCATATTTGTCATATTACTAAAACACAATCCTGTGTCATTCCAAAGAAAAACAAACTCAATTGACTTCCCATGGCCTACAAAATCTAAACCTTTACTTAGCCCAGTCATCAAGGACTTCTGCCAACCTCAAGCAGACCTCCATTTAGCTCCATTTTACCAATTTATATCTCAAACAATAATAATGCTAACTTAACTGCCATTTCTTTAGTACAACATGCCCTTTCTTATCTCTACTGCCATTGCACATACCTTCCACTGTGGTGCAAAACCATACCCCAAAGTGAAGCAATGGATCCTGTAAATCAATACATGGCTAAAGAGACTTTGTAGATGTAATTAAGGTTACTAATTAATGACCTTAAAACAGATTCTTGTGGATTATCTAGGTGGGACTGATCTAATCATATTAGCTCTTAAAAGCAGAGAACTTTCTCCAGCTTGAAGCAGAAGAGAGCCAGGACAAAAAGTTGTCAGATTCTAAACAAGAAAAGGATTCAACGCATCATTACTGGCTCTGAGGTTATTAGAGTCCATGTGCAAGAACCAGAGAAAGGCCTGTAGGAGCTATGGGCAGCCCCCAGATCACAGCCAACAAGGAAACACAGACCTCAGTTTTATAACCACAAGGAAGTGAATTCTGCCAAAAATATTAATGAGCCTGGAAGTAGATTCTTCCCCAGAAACACCAAACAAAGGCCTATCAGAAAGAACCCTGACCTAAAAATTGTGAGATAATAAATGGGTATTTTTTAAACCACTAAATTTATGATAATTTGTTATGGCAGCAATAGAAAACTAATACAAGACTTATATGTATTAAGGTGATGGGGGTGGGGAAAGTGGGATTCTATTGCCAGAATACTAAATATATGAAATATGAAAATATGAAGCCTCTAATCATGGTTGATGCAGCCACTCTCTCCCTCTAACACTTATAGTCCTTTACATTGATGAGAATCTTCCATTGACTCACTACTGATTCACTAGCCAAGGTAATGGCCAGGCAGCCAAGATCTCCATGCAGGGATGTTCTAAATACTTAATACAGGGACACCTGGGTGGCTCAGTCAGTTGAGTGTTTGACTTCGGCTCACGTTATGATCTCTCAGTTCTTGAGTTCAAGCTCTGCATCGGGCTGTATGCTGACAGCTCAGAACCTGGAGCCTGCTTCAGATTCTGTGTCTCCCTCTCTCTCTGCCCCTCCCCACTCACACTCTGTCTCTGTCTCTTTCTCAAAAATAAACATACATACATACATACTTGATACACAAGTGAAGAAGATGAAATCTAATCCTTCATCTCCCACTACCTCCTTTCACTCAAATGAGAGTCCCCATCAGTCTAGATAGGGGCAAGCTCAGGCCTCAGGTATCCAAATGCCAGTGTGATAGTTCTGGCTCCACAGAATGGGGAGGTGAATGTAGGGGGCTACAGGCTCAGATAACAATAGAAAACTAGTTTACCTTTACCCAGAATTACCACAATGGAAGCCAGATCTTCCCTACTAAAATATAAACACCTGAAAACCACATTCTTCAGGTGATGACAAAGCATTCTGGGTATGAAAGACGGTATAGTAGTACTAATATGAAATGTGGGGATGTGCAGTTAAACCAGTAGTCAGAAAATTAAGCATAAAAGTTCCATTTACGTAAGATGAGCTTCTCTTGGCAAATTCCTACTTATTACCCAAAGTTTATTGCAATGTTATTCCCTCAGTTCTAACTCCTAAAATACATTAACACCCACATTATTATTGTACTAACCACACTATACAATAATTACATGCTTATACTTCTAACTCTTCTTGTAAGTTTCTTGCATAATTTTCTATCTCTAAATCTAACACAATGGTGATCACACAGTCAGCATTCAACAAATGTTTCTGAACTGATTCATTTTTTAAGAGATACCATGGTTCTTTTATGATATAATTTTAGGTTTCTCAAGTCAAAGATGAGTCACAGAAATAGAGAGCCTTTAATAGGCCCCAGTATATGTCATATATTTATTTCTACACTACGTTAGGAGAATATGCATTTCCACTATCTTCAATTTCTCTATTCTAACATTGGATATAAAACTGTAAGAAAATATAAACATTGTCTAGGATATTAAATGTTTTAAGATTGATGATAATCCTTAGCACATGTCAGACATTGTTGTAAGCTTTTTGCAGTAAGTAAACAATGCATTTACTTCTCACAACAACATACCTTTAAGATGAATAATTATCTCATTTTCCAGAGGAATAGAGAGGTAAAGCAAGTTGTAAAAGGTTGAAAAACTGTAATATTCTATATTCTATTTTAATTCTTTCTACCTACCTCCCCAGGAGTATATATTTATTTCAAATAAATTATATTTTCAGAAGTGTTAAGCCTTTACCAAAATCTTTTTTGAATAAATGAAAATATACTGAAGAGTCACAAAGCCAAGGATATAAAGTACTAAGATTGCATTACCATGCACATGGCTTCTCCTTTTATTTCAAGCTCTGATAAGTGATTATTGAACCCAACATTAGTTTTTAAGAACTTAGCAATGATTTAAGTAACTTTCATTTCTGTATCACTCTCCAAATAGTTTTCTTATTGTGACTGTGACAAATATCTACCAAACTTGGAATGTTTTCATTTCAAGTAATATATATTAATTTTGAGGCAAATGTAGTTATAACTATATACTATTAAAGGCAATAACCCGTCATTGTCATCATGTGGTAGGTATCACATTCCAGTAAACTCTGACACATTTTAGAACTAAGAAATAAATGTGAGCCTAGGGCATTAGAACTATGTCACAGCTCACACTGACCCCATCTGAAATCTCCCAGGCCCCAAAATAAATGATATGGTGATGCTAACTAACCATGGCAGGAACAGTTAGAGGACTCTTAATTTATACCACTAGAAGATATGAAGTGAGCCAGAAGGTGGCAGAATGGGGCCATGTAGGCTTCACATACAAATTCAGAAAAACCTTTTATTGTCATTACCTAAGGTTTTAGCAGTATACCAAACAAAGACAATTTCAGGCCCTAACATAAAAATTTTATGTACTAGAGATACAAAAGAGCATCATTTCATGTATACAAATCAAACTATAAAATTCCTACATAACCCACTACATTAGAAACTAAGCCCCATTTACCCTGACAAATCTTCCCTTTCATACAACTCAATGAAAAAATGAAATCCTCCAAAGTCCCCTACAACATTCCAATATCACATTTGAATTCACTTACAATTTAATGAAAAATTAATAGTAAATGTATTATGTAATATATTTAATTTCTTAAGTTTGATCATAATTACTACATAATGGCAAAACCAAATCTTTTGTAAGCGATCATATAACTTTAAAGAAAACAGCTGCTTAAAATTTTTTTAAACGTTTATTCATTTTTGAGAGACAAAGACAAAGCGCAAGCAGGGGTGGGGCAGAGAGAGAAGGAGACACAGAATCCGAAGCAGGCTCCAGGCTTTGAGCTGTCCGCACAGAGCCGGACGCAGGGTTCGAACTCACGAACCATGAGATCATGACCTGAGCCGAAGTTTGATGCTCAACTGACAGCCACCCAGGCTCCCCGAAAACAGCTGTTTTTATATTGGGTTTTTCAAATGGGGTTTAGAAACTATGGCTTAGTATGGCAGGTTAACCATATTATTCTTCATATTGCATTTGAATTTACAGTGGATCTGTTTATGTTTGCATTCCCAGCACCTATCAAAGAACCTAGAATACATAAGCCCTCAAAAACATTTGCTCAATTCAGTACAGGATTTCCAGGAGAAAACAGAGCTAAAAGCAATTGAGTAGACACCTAAGACACCAATTGGTATTAAAATGATTCTCTTTAGTTTTCCATCAGGTGACCAGCCCCTCCACACTGAACACAAAAGAAGAAGTGCTAATTACTCTCAGAGACTAAGCCATCTATACAGAGACAAACTAAGAGATCATAAAACCAGATCTGTCAACATTAGCCAACTTACATCAGTGGCAGAAGAGATTCCCGGAAAGAATTGTGGAGCAAGTTATGAGGTAGGCAACACCATGTGGCAGAGGTGGTGTTTCACCTTTACCTCAAATCAAGTAAGGGGCTTCTGGGGAAACACTCAGAGATCTGACCTATCTGCTACCCTCTAAAGTCCACAGGAGTTAGAAGCTGTTTCAGTGGACTTACCAAATGCACCAAATGCAGATACTATGGTGGATGAAGCCACCTAGGCCAGGTTGTGGAGTACAGTAGTACAGACAGCGAGCTTCCCTTGCAATGGCAGGAAAAATGTGTTTATGTCCTAGGGACCCCAGAGAAAGGCGTGTGGGTAAGGGAGTCATAAGTGGCCAGCCAGAAGAGAGGCATTCCCTCATAAAGAGAACTGAAATCCAAGATCCACAGCAGATTAACTGCCAAGCTAAAGAACCTTAAATTTTAGGAAATCTCAGGTGCAGGGGAAAATTATAATGCCCTGGGAGAGACTCCAGCATTGTGTTCCCAAGAATATATGCTTTTGTAAGATTTGCAAAAGTGAGATATTTTTAACTATAATTGATTAAAACTGCTGTCTCCTTACATTCCAACTTCTCCTCCTTCACACTCCCATTATGTCAGGTGTTAAGGAAGTGGCTGCAGGCATTTTAGAGAATTTGCTAAGGGGAAATTGAGATAGGAATATGTCAGTTTAGCTACAACTGGGAAGAGGTTTGGGAATTTTTCAATAAAAAAGAAATTACAAACTCCTGACTTGAACATATATGAGGAGAACATCCTTTTACATCTTTATAAATTTATGTATTACAGAAGTAAGACAATATTTAGATAGAAACATAATGGAATATGAAACAGATTGAAAAGAGCCATGAAATAAATAAAAATTCTTATTTAGAAAAGTGAATCACACGGTGCACCTGGGTGGCTCAGTAGGTTAAGCATCCAACTTCGGCTTGGGTCATGATCTCGCGGTTTGTAAGTTTGGGTCTTGCATCGGGCTCTGTGTTGACAGCTCAGAGCCTGGAGCCCACTTTGGATTCTGTGTCTCCCTCTCTCTCTGCCCCTCCCCTGCTCATGGTCTGTTTTTCTCTCTCAAAAACAAATAAAACATGAAAAAATTTTTAAATTCAAAATGATTAATGAATATTATTCATTCAAAAATTACTTAAGATTAAATATCATCAGGAAAACCTGAAATGTCCTGATATCTGATAGTCATATACGAAAGAAATCTGTCATAGGTGTTTCTTCAACCATAAAAAACATAGATGTGAGAACCAGAGGCTAGAGGTTGGAGTGGTAGACCTCACTATTTCATTGAATCTAAGACTATTCAGTTGTTTAAGAATCATCATTATTTTATTTACTACTAAGAAAGAAAAAAGGAAAAAAGTGCAGCAATTACACTATGAGGTAATGCTTTATCAGTTACAGTTTTTTTCTTTAGAACTACTTTAGACCTAGTTTGTCGTAACTTTCTATTTTATATCACTCGTGCACACACAAGATGAAAAAAACATTTATGTGGTTAAGGGATTCCTAAAACTCCTTCACATTCAGATTCTGACTCTGTGGAATCATTTTTTGACTCATAGTCATTATGGTGAGTTTTTAGACGAATATTGTCCTTTACGACATCAAGAATATTGTTCACGCGATGTTTCCTGCAGTGGTCTACTACCACCTCCTAGATTTTCTTCCAATATTTCTATTCTAATGTTTGTGCATGCATAGACAATTACAAATATGTCACAGGTATTGCCTGACAGACAGTAACTGTAGGATACCACCAAGTTCAGGAAGCATCCTAATTTCAGAAACAATAACATACAAGAAAAGTATGTATCCTGGAATTAATGAAAATAGTATCATCCTTAATTATCCGTTTGACGAATGTTTGCTTCCTGTCCCTGTGACTTTGGATGATGTAGAAATTTTAGTGCCCATGGAAGGGATACTCCTACCAAGAACACATAACAATGAACCCCTTGAACTAGAAGCTAAGAGTGTCACCTGAGTATTCTGGTCTCGTCTCCTCTTTGCACTAAAATAACAGGCAAAATAGGGAGTTATTGTTTCTGTTTGGGTGATTAGTTCTGGTTATCACTGAGACATAGGTTCTTGCTATAAAATGTGGGCAGAAAAGAACACGACTGCTCCTTGGAGATCTTGTGGAGTATCTTCTTATAATTTCCATATTGAGTTGTGAAAAACACATAGGTTACCGCAGCATTCCAATATAGGAAACACTACCAAGTTCTCAGTAACTCCAGAATGATGATCTAAACTACTATCCTTAAATAGAAGCCCTTCGAACTTACATGCTGGCAGACGGAACATGGAATGAACAGTGGAGAGGTTATATATATAATACCAACTTCCAGACAGAACTAGGATTGTAGCAGCTACCCATAAATACTACTTTGCTCTGCTATGTGTGTGCATATGGATGTGTGTGTATATATAAACACATCAATTTCCTTCTGCCCTTTCCCCAATAACTTTATATAAGGTGGTTAACTTAATAATTTAGCACCAGGGCAGCAGAAAATCACTGTGATCTAATAGCTGAGATGAGTATCATCCACAGATTGATTCAGGAGCTGATGGAATTTTACATCTCTCCCTTTGGGTAAAAGTTTGAATGTGTTTTCAGTTATACGAAAGATAGCAGCATTAAATTAGAGGCAGTATACTGCAGTTGCCATTGTTGTGTGGAAACATCGGTAAAAGGGTATATATAAGTGACAAACAGCCAAAGGAGGGAACCGTATTGGATATTGCAAATTGGCTCATTCAACATCTTTTCCATTCTATAACAGTAGGAGAGGCTGGAAAGCTATAAAATATAATTCCTGGATTCCCTATTCTTAAAGTTTAGATGCAAATAAATTTCTCTCTGTTAATTGCACTTCTATGATATATAAAAAGTAGAAATGGGCCCTTTATTGTATATTTCTGATGGCAAGCATAGGTCATGGAAATAAGGTTTCCTAGAGCCAATATTTCAGTGACTTCTAACTCCAGGTTCTGACCATAAAAAAAAAAAAAAAAAAAAAAAAAAAAAAAAAAAAATTGTGTCAGTACTGTAAGACAGGAAAGGACAGAGAAACAGAAAGATACAGAAAGAGAGGCAGATAAATCTAATAACATCACTTAAGGTCCTGGATACCACAATTCTTAAAGCCAGTTTCATCACTTGAACTTTCAATTTACTTTATTATTTTTTTTAATACGAAATTGTCAAATTGGTTTCCATACAACACCCAGTGCTCATCCCAACAGGTGCCCTCCTCAATACCTATCACCCACCCTCCCACCCCCCATCAACCCTCAGTTTGTTGTCAGTTTTTAAGAGTCTCTTATGTTTTGGCTCCCTCCCTCTCTAACCTTTTTTTTTTTACCTTCCCCTCCCCCATGGTCTTCTGTTAAGTTGCTCAGGATCCACATAGGCGTGAAAACATATGGTATCTGTCTTTCCCTGTATGACTTATTTCACTTAGCATAACACTCTCCAGTTCCATCCACGTTACTACAAAAGGCCATATTTCATTCTTTCTCATTGGCATGTAGTATTCCATTGTGTATATAAATATAAACCACAATTTTTTTATCCACTCATCAGTTGATGGACATTTAGGCTCTTTCCATAATTTGGCTATTGTTGAAAGTGCTGCTATAAACATTGGGGTACAAGTGCCCCTATGCATCAGCACTCCTGTATCCCTTGGGTAAATTCCTAGCAGTGCTATTGCTGGGTCATAGGGTAGATCTATTTTTAATTTTTTGAGGAACATCCACAGTGTTTTCCAGAGCAGCTGCACCAGTTTGCATTCCTAGAACTTTCAATTTACTTTAGAAAATTCTCTTTGCATTTTAGTTTCATTAAAAAAAATTTTTTAATATTTTTTATATCTGAGAGAGAGATAGAGAGAGAGACAGAGCACGAGCAGGGGAGGAGCAGAGAGAGATGGAGACAGATTCTGAAGCAGGCTCCATGCTTTGAGCTGTCAGCACAGAGCCCGATGTGGGGCTGGAACTCATGAACTGCGAGCGAGATCATGACCTGAGCAGAAGTCGGACGGCTAACCAACTGAGCCACCCAGGCGCCCCTTTTAATTTTTTTTTTTTTAATATTTATTTATTTTTGACCGAGAGAGAGACAGAGCATGAACAGGGTACGGGAAGAGAGAGAGGGAGACACATGTCTGAAGCAGGCTCCATGCTCTGAGCGTCGCACAGAGCCCCGCGTGGGGCTCGAATGCAAAAACAGTGACATGAGGTGAGCAGAAATCGGATGCTTAACTGACTGAGCCACCCAGGGGACCCTGTGTTTCAATTTCAACTGGGTTTCTCCTTGCAACTGAAAGAAACTCATTTAATAATATTCCAAAAACAAGTACAATTTTTTGGATTATTCCACTTTTTAGTTTTTTGTTGTTTTTTTTTTTTAATTTTTTTTTAACGTTTATTTATTATTGAAAGACAGAGAGTCAGAGCATGAGCAGGGGAGGGACAGAGGGAGAGGGAGACACAGAATCCGAAGCAGGCTCCAGGCTCTGAGCTGTCAGCACAGAGCCCGACGTGTGGCTCAAACTCACAGACTGCGAAATCATGACCTGAGCCAAAGTCGGATGCTTAACCGACTGAGCCATCCAGGCGCCCCTGGATTATTCCACTTTTTAGAGAAAGCAACTATTTCTGTAAGTAAATGACTTTTAAGAGCTGCTAGGTAATGACAGAAAGTGAGTTCCCACTTTCCTCAGTTGAAGAAATGAATAATGTAAGTGGTTTGAAAAACACCATCAGATTTTATAAGCATGATTAATTGTTGTTGAATAAGAAATAGAGGATGGTAAATGTGTCACATGTGGCTATAAGATGTTCAAAACATTATAATCTGGAAAGTTGACTCATAATATTATGTGAAACTGCTGTTTTACTATTGCTGCTATCCTCGGGCCTGCCTTGGGCTCACAGGTTTATCATTACCATTTTCAAACTTTTTTTTCACTTTTACATTTTTTTAAAAAACAGCTTTACATTAGGAACCCAAAGAAAAAGACGGCTCTTTTATATTTGTTTCTTAAATTTTGGTTTCTTTTCTCATCCTTATTCCCACCACCCAGAAATACTACTTATTGGTATTTTGGAATATTTGCTTCAAGTCCATTTTTCTGTTTATGCTTTAAAAAATTAAATAATTTTGAGTTTTGAATAAATTTGCACTGCATATAATACTAAAAGCTCTCCTGATTTCTATCCTCATCCTGGTTTCTCTGCTTTGGCTCTAAATTTGCGTGTAGCCTTCAAATCTCTTTTTTATACTTTTACATACACATAGCTCCACAGAAAATATTTATAGTACTATTTTTTTTTAAATGTACCTGAATGGTGTTATGTTGTACACATCTTTTTGCAAGTTACTTTCTTCAAAGGCACCATATTTTACTTAGCTGTTTCTCTGTTGATGGGCCTTTAGGTTATTTCTGTTTCCATTATTACAGGGAATGTAGATCTCCTCACCACCCCCGCCATCTCTCTTTCTATCTCTGTGTTTTTCCATTTTGTTTATTTCTCCTAAAAGTCATGATATGCCTCTGGTCGTAATTTCTTCCAGCTATCCTTTATACAAGCATTGGCCTACCATCTCAGGCTATAATTTTATAAAATCCCCAGCTATTAACCATTTTTATTTTAGTTTTACTGAGATAGATTTTACATTCCATAAAATTAACCAATTTGAATAATCCAGTTCAGTAGGATTTTTAAGGTAAATTTATAGTTATACAATCATCGTCACTTTTTCACCTTAGAACATTTCTCTTCACCTCTCCCAAATCCTCATGTTCATTTGCAGTCATTCTCCATTCCTACCACCAGCCTTACACTAATCTACTTTCTCCTTCTGCAGATTCTGTCCCTTTCATATAAATGAAATTATACAGTGTGTGGCTTTTGTGTCTCATTTCTTTCACTCAGCGTAATGTTTCTGAGGTTCACCCATCTTGTCACACGTATCAATACTTTCTCTTTATTGCTTACTTAATAGTACTTCATTGTATAGATATACCATCTTCTTTTTTTTTTTTTTTTTATGTTTATTTATTTTTGAGACAGAGAGAGACAGAGCATGAATGGGGTAGGGTCAGAAAGAGGGAGACACAGAATCTGAAACAGGCTCCAGGCTCTGAGCTGTCAGCACAGAGCCCGACGCGGGGCTCAAACTCACGACTGCGAGATCATGACCTGAGCCGAAGTCGGCCACTTAACCAACTGAGCCACCCAGGCGCCCCTGATATACCATCTTCTCTATCACCGGTTTAGTTGTTTCCACTTTATGGTTATTATCATTTTTTTAACATTTATTTATTATCGAGAGACAGAGAGAGACAGAGCGTGAGCAGGGGAGGGGTAGAGAGAGAGAGGGAAACACAGAATCTGAAGCAGGCCCCAGGCTCCAAGCCATCAGCACAGAGCCCGATGCATGGCTCGAACGCACAAACCACGAGATCATGACCTGAGCCGAGGTCAGGCACTTAACTGACTGAGCCACCCAGGCACCCAACTTTATGGTTATTATAAATAATGTTGCCATGAACATTCATGTATAAGTTATTGTGTGAACATATGTTTTTCTCTTGAATAGATTTCTAGGAGTAAAACTGCTGGATGTGGTAATTTGGTGCTTAACATTTTGAGAAACTGACAAACTGCTTCCAAAGTGGCTGCACCATTTTACATTCCCACCAATAATGTATGAGCGTTCCAATTTCTCCACATCCTTGCCAAATGTCGCTTTTTTTTTTTTTAATACATAATTGTTTTTGCACATGTGTTAAATGTTTCTATTCAGGAGAAACCTAAAAGGGAAATTCCTGGGTCTAGTTTATACCCATTTTTAATTTTAATAAGTACAACCAAATCATCCCAGGAGTGCCCAATCCAATCTATACTCAACATGCTTGCTATACATGTGACTTGTTCATCTGTGCCCATCTGGAGAATGAAAAAAGACAGGTTATTTTAAATCACATTTCACTGACTACTAGTGAAGTAAAATATCTTTTCATATGTTGATTGATCATCTGAATTTCATCTTTAGTAACTTACCTATTCATATTTCCTTTCTCATTTATTATCTTTTTGTTGATTTATAAAATGTTTTTATTCTGGATATTAGTCCTGTTTTATGCATTGAAAATATTTCCTGCCAATCTCTTTTCTTAAGGAATATGAAACACTATCATTCAGAGTTCTACATAAAAATATTTCTCTGAACTATCATTTAGAGTCTTATGCTCTTTGATTCCTGTGCCAAAGAGCTTAACTATACATCCTAAGAATACTTTTCATTGACTTACTGGAAGCCCTAGGAAACATGCATACAAAAAAGACCAAGTTGCCTTTCCTGGCTGGACATAAATTAATTCATTAATGTTAATTAGGTTTCCCTTTAGGAAATGTAGTAGGTTGTTAGTTGTAAAAAAACAAAACACAACCAAAAACTTACGTTAAGTGGAAGAAATCTAGAAAAACAAAACAAAACAAAACAAAAAAACAGAAAAGGAATTTATTCACTGGGCACATTATAGAATGGTTAGGAAGAATGGAAAACCAGGTAGAGGCAGAAAACCAAAGAAGGCAAGACACAGTTGAGAAGCAAACTACTTAGGATGCTGTCTATTGTGAAATGAACATTCCTCTCCAATGCTGATGGCAATACCACCAATGAGAAGCAATCTACTTAGGATGCTGTCTATTATGAATTGAACATTCCTCTCCAATGCGGATGGCAATGCCACCAACGAATGGTCATTGCTATACTGCTATATTCTCAATTCTACAGAATAATCTGTTTGATATTGCGTTTTGGAGTCAAGCTCACAAGACTCACTTGCAATATTAGTTTCCTATTAAGACATTGCTTCTAATCAAACAAGTCAACCCTGGCCTGAAATTGAAATACATGGTTATAATTATCTCCAGGGACATAACCAGTCTTCTCTACTACCAAGCAGAAGTATTTTGATAGCTATCTTCCCAATCTTATATTTGAAATAAATAGGGGTGCCTGGGTGGCTCAGTTGGTTGAGAGTCCAACTCTTGATTTTGGCTCAGGTCATGATCTGAGGGTCCTGGGATCAAGCCTTGTGTCGGGCTCCACGCTGAGCATGGAGCCTGCTTAAAATTCTCTCTCTGTCTCTCCCTCTGTCCCACTCCCCCACTCATGCTCTCTCTCTCTCTCTCTCTCTAAAATAAATAAAAATGAGAAGAAATGTTTTTTAAAAAGCAGGAAATACAAAATAAAAATTGTTAGCAAATCATTCTATAGGGTCAGTAGAGATTTTTTACAGTAATTTTTGATATAATTAAGTTGTCATGGTTATATTTAAAACAAGAACCTCTCTGAAAAATATTTCAGATCTATTCTTTTTTGCCTATCAAGAAACTATTCGTTTATTCAACATTTCATGAGTGCCTACTATGCTACTAGTACTACGTGCTAGATTTCAATCTGAGCAGAAACAAATATTACAGTTCAGTGGGAAAGTTTATATTATAAAAAGAAAAAAAAGTGGCAGGATTCTACAAAAATATAACAGGAGACCTTAATCTAGTGTGGGAAGGTCAGAGAACACCTTCCTAAAAGCATAATGATTAAAATGAAATGTGAAGGATGTGCCAAAAAGTTAATCAGAAAAGGGAGATAAGATAAAAAGACTTCTAGACAGTAGATAGTATGGATAAAGGCCTTAAGGAAAAAAAAAAAAAAAAAAAAAAAAGCAGGGTGAATTTCAGAAACTATAGCTTTGAAAAAAGCATACTTGCCAAGTAAAGTGTCATCAAAAAATTAGTAATCATGTATTTCTAATACCATAACATACTATTTATGTCCTTGGTTAATTCCTTTGGAATATTTCCATACGATCAAATAATAAAAGAAAAATTCAGGTACAGTAAATCTTCAATAATCCATACTAATGCAAGCTATTAATATAGATAATTCCAAGCAGGAAACAGCAGGCAAAATAATTTTGATTTAGTTTTGAATTAACCTGATACATTTTCCAATAGTGGACTGATTTGTTTTGCTAAAAAAACAAAATTGACTTGTAATATCTTAATATTAGCTAGCAGTACAGAAAAGAATTGTTTTGTGTATGACATACTTCTGAATACTACAACTTTGGGTGTTAAAGTAGTAACAATGCCAGTGCAATCACAGTAATAACAGTATCTTCTCGTGTCTTAAAAGTACTATATGGTGTGACAGGAAGGGAAAAAAAAAAAATAACATAAAAGGAATCATGCCAAATCATGACAGGCTTTGCATGCCATGCTAGGAATAGATTCTGTTCTATATGCAATGAAGCACAATAAAAATAATTTTAAGCAGGAGTAACCAGATCAGATTTGGGAGATGGCTAAGAAAAATAAAGGTAGGGAGACTAGTTAAGCAACTATTTTATATATCCTGGAAAGGGATGATAAAGATCTGAACTAAGCTAGGCACAGTAAAATTGGAAATGAGGGGACAAATCATTGATAAGATCCAGTCATCAATGAGAGGTAGGCGAATAAGAAAAATGAAAGAATCTAGAATGACTCCTAGATTTCTGGCTTACATGACTAGGGAAGGTATCCATCTTCACCAAAATAGGGGATGTAGATTTAGGGAAAAGATAATTTCCTCAATTTGACTTTCTAGGAAACACATCCAGTAAAAATTAGCTATGCCTGGAGAATAGAAGAGAGGTATGTGCTGGTCACAAAGATAAGAAGTAATAGGAAGTGATGGTATTTGGAGTAATTGAGTAAATAACTCTCTTGGGGAAACAGTATAGAGTAGGGAAACTCTACTAGAAAGAAAAAAGCTTATAGAGTAACAGTAGGATTACTGATGATGCTTGCCAGACATGGATGTGTATACACACACACACATACACAAACACACACAAAGGGGAAAGAAGAGAGCAGAATGTAAGAGCTGAAAATATGAGTAGGCCCTTTGAAGCATACCAAAGATAAAAACTGTAAAATATAAATTTGCTTACAAAAATCCTGAAGTTTTTATAAAGTTAAAGGATGAATAGGAAAAGTGTGTAACATAAAAAGCCAGAAAGGGTTGATAATGGCAATAGAGACATTTACAAATATTTCAACAGAAATATTAGCACAGAATGAGAACAAATTGTTTACTAAAAATATAAAAATTGCCAAACATCAGGTTCAACTTTGCTGGAAATAAAATTAATTTAAGTTAAAAATATGAGATGCTATCTTTTACTGAGTAAAGTTGTAAAAGTTATAATAACTCATTTTTGTAATGTTTCAGTGAAACACTCAGGTTATTTGTATAATTATGTCCAGAGGAAACATGTATTAGAAGTCTTAAAAAACAGACAAGAACATTAGTGTCAATACTTCATATTTTTTTCAAAAAAGGAACAGAAACAACTTAAATGTCCAACAATAGGAGCTGTCGTTTTTAAAAAGTACACATCCATACAATGGAACACTACATAGTCATACAAATGTGACTGTAACACCCACCAGAATGCAACAAAAAAGAAACAACTAAAAGTTGGTGAGAATGTAGAACAATGAGAACTCTCATACAATGCTGGTAGTAATGCAAGTTGGTATAACCACTTTAGAAAACTATGTGACCATATCTTAAATGTATACAATGGAATTTTACTTGCCAATCAAAAAGAATGAACTCTTGCCATTTGCAACAACATGGATGGGATTAGAGTGTATTATGGTAAACGAAATAAATCAGTCAGAGAAAGACAAATATCATACGATTTCACTCATATGTGGAATTTAAGAAACACAACAGATAAACATAGGGGAAGGGAAGGAAAAATAAGATAAAAACAGAAAGGGAGGCAAACCATAACAGACTCTTAAATACAGAAAATAAACTGAGGGTTGCTGGAGGGAAGGTGGGGGGGGAATGAGCTAAATGGGTGATGGGTATTAAAGAGGGCATTTGTTGGGATGAGCACTGGGTATAATATGTAAGTGATGAATCACTGGGTTCTACTCCTGAAACTAATACCACACTGAATGTATTAACTAACTTGAATTTAAATAAATAAATAAACAAACAAACAAACTGTTTGACCATATCTATTAAAGCTAAATGTCCACACTAGCTATATACTCTATAGAAATGCATACATATGTTCACCAATATATATGTACTAGGAATGTTTATTGCAGCACAATTTATAATAGTCCTGAAATGGAAACATCACATTCCAACAGAATAGAAAAACTATAACATTAAAAAAAAAAAAAAAAAGGAATATTACACTGCAAAGAGAAAGGACAATTTCCAAGAGTACATGATGTATGATTACATTTCTACAATAGGTGAAACTAATTAACGCTATTAAAAGTAGAAAGATGGTTACTATAGAAGTGGAGAGTTAAAAAATCAGTTTGGAGCACCTGACTGGCTTAGTTGGTTGAGTGTCCAACTCTTGATTTCAGCTCATGATCCCAGGGTTGTGGGATTGAGCCCTGTATTGGGCTCTGCTCTGAGCATAGTGCCTTCTTAAGATTCTCTCTCCCTCTGCCCTTAACCTGCTGACATGCAATGTGCTCTCTTTCTCAAAAATAAAAAAATAACCCCCCCCCCCAAAAAAATTAGTTCTATATGTGTTATTATTTAACAAACATAACATAGTGAAGGTAAAAACAAACAATTCCCTACAAAATAATATCTGACTGCATGGAAAAATTCATGACATAAAAAACAAAAACAAAGTGTAAGTCAGTATGTTTAATATGGATGGCAGGTTAGAATACTGGTTAAAAGTGCAGGCTCTAAGGTAAAGACTACCTGGACCTCAGGTATGTGATCTTGGGCAAATTACCTAACGGCTTCAGTTTCTTCACCTGCAAATGGGGTTAATAAAACTACAGACCTCATAGGGTTGTGAGATGGATTAAATAAAATAAATCAGATTAAGGCATTTATAATAGTGCCTGGTACATAATAAGCACTATATTATTATTATTATTATCTCATTTTTTCTTAAACTTCATCCATATATTTATCAAAAAAATATATTGGACAAAAAGTAGTAACAGTGTTCATCTGTGACTAGAGGGATTCTGGTTGAGACATGTCTTCTCTTTTTCTTACATATAAGTAACGCTGAGTGGAACTTTTCATCTTAATAGTGATGAAAATTCCTTTGTTGAGAAAAATAATTTGATAAGTTCACTCTAAGAAAACAAACAAATAATCACGTGTTAGACTGGGGTTTCTGTGAAAGAGACAAGTTTCTCTGCAAATAAGGAGGTGAGAAGGAATTGGATGTTCCAAATGAAAATATCCGGAAGGGAGAAAAGTGACCAGGATGGAATTTTGTTCTAGAGAATGGTCAAAAGAGAAGACCTCTAATCAATACTGCAATCAGAAGGACATTTGAGAAAAACTTTAATAGAATTAAGTTGTTTACCTTTTGGCAAATTATATCAACTATCCTGAATTTCCTTTAAGAAATTTTTAGTCAGTTGCACTTTGCTAATAACTACATGCTTTTGTGTGAGGGATTTCTTTTATGAAATGCTCAGAGGAGATCCCACCTGAGATTTTTTTAAACTAAGGATTAGTCCTGAACCATACCTCAGATTCTATCATTATTGTAGAATTAAGTCAAGAGATATGCTAACCATAACTGTCCAACTATTAGATGAAAAGTGCTAGGAATGAACTGGCATTATATAAAAAATCTCTAGGTGTACACAGGTTTGCTAATGATGGAAAAAAAGTGCCCCAGAGTGTCCCCTGGAAAGAAGGACATAGGCAGTTTAAACTGTGATTGAAGGCAATGGTTATTACTGTCTCTGTGAAGCTGGGCAAGTGATAGAATTTTTCTGTATTTCAGTTCCTTCATTTGTGTTTCAGTTGTCTAATGCTATGTAACAAACACCAAAATTGAGTATTAAAACAATAACCGTATTTTGCTCACAATTCTGTGATTCAAAAAGTTGGATAAGGTAGAGTAGAAATGCTCATCTCTGTTCTACAAGGTCTGGTGTGTGAGCTGGTCGCTCGAACAGCTAAGGATGGCTGGAATAGCCCAGCTGAGGTCTAACATCTGTCATCTCACTTCTCACTGTTGGTTGTGTCAGTCACTCATCTGATTTCAGTTGAAGGATGGGCTCACTGAAAGGTCTAAGAAAGCTTCATTCACTTGTCTAGTGCCTAGGGACTACTCCCCATGGCTAATCTTTCACACTCTCACTCACCTTTTATCCTCTCTTTCTCTCTCCAAGTGGCTAGTTGGGCTTCTAACAGCATGCTGGTCTCAGAATAGCCAGACTTGTTACATAGCATCTGGCTTGTATGACAGCAGAGGCTGTCAGTCCTCTCAAAGGCCTAAGACTAGAATTGACCCAGTATCACATCCACCATATTTTATTGGTCAAACAAACACAAGCCCAGCCCAGCCCAGATTCAGATGGGAAGGGTGGTGAAAAATTTGCACCCATCTTTACTGTCACAGTCTGCCCTCTGGCCATATATTATTTACACTCCTTCATTTTCAAAATATATCCAACCCCTCCCAAGGCCCCAAAAGTCTCATTACATTACAATGTCAGCTCAAAGTCCAGGGCCTAATCTAAATCAGGCGCAGCTGTAGATGAGGCTCCTCAGATCCAGTTTCTTGGTTGCAGCTTCTCAGGTACACTTCTTCTAATCTGAAGACATGTGGACTAAAGGTACAAGTTAACTGTCCAACACACACCTAATATACAGTGGTGAGGAAAGAATAGGAAAATTGCAATGGACACTCCCGTTCAAAAAGGGAGTAAACTAGAGGCACGTAACAGTCATTGAGCAATAGCCATTCTGAAATCCAGTGGGGTACATGTCACCAGTTCTTTAATTAGTCCTGGCAGTGGTTCTCCATGTCTCTTAGCTCTACTCTCTGGCTTCTTGGCTGCATCCTCTGAGTCATCCTTCATTTTCCATAAGAAATGGCGTGTTTAGAGCTGAACAGCTTCTGAGCCTGCATCCTTTTCACAGGAGGTTGAGAGGTCAGAGGCTTCTTTTCATTATGAACTCTCTCTGCCCCTTTTAATCAATGAGATACAATTTCTGTTAATACTCTGTGGGTTAGGGGGTGGGATCACAATGGCAGAGTGGGATGAGCTCACCTCCTCCCATGGACACACCAAAATCTGTAACTACATATAGAACAAATATCTCTAAGAATGAACTGAAGACTAGCAGACCTGATCATACACAACTAAGGATATAAAGAAAAAGCCACACTGAGAGGGAAAGAAAGGGTGGAAAGAAAGGGTTGTCAGGACCCATACCCTCAGTACAAGGACCTACAATCAAGAGGGATATCCCAGCTGTAGAGGCCCTCCCTGAGGAATGAGGGGTACCAGCCCTTCACTGGACTCCAAAGCCTACGGGACTTGCACCAGTAAGACAAGCCCCCATAACTCCTGGCTTTGAAAATCTACTAGGCTTATGTCCAGGAGAGCTGGCGAATAATAGGAAATCAAGACTCTGCTCTTAAAGGGCATGTGCACAATCTCACCCACTCCCAGTCCCAGGGCAGAGGCAGCAGTTTAAAAAGCACCTGGGTAACACATGAAGGAGACTTATTGACTAATTTTAGGGCATGTGTCAGGGAAGCATCATTGATTTTTTTTCTTTTGGCACTTCCCTTCCCTGCCAGTGCTGGCAGGTGTCATTTCTGATACTCTCCATCTAGTGTACTAGCACGGCTTGCCCCATGCCCACATTCCCCTGCACAATCACCCCATTCAATCACCCTCCTGGTGGGTGCTCTGGGCCAGCACCAAAGCTTCTCCTAAGCATCCTTGCCCCAGGGGGCCAGTCCAGCACTCTAGAACACCTATGATAGTCATAATCCAATCTCAACGTGAACCATGCCAGAGAAATGCCCCAACCACCAGGGCATCTACAGATATGGCAGCTAGGCCTTGCAGCCAGCCTCACTAGGAGCCAACCCCACACACCAGTATACCTGCAACAGTTACAGCGAGGCCTCTCAGCCAGATGGGCAGGGGGCCAGACCCGCTCCCTAGCGGCCTGAAGCAGTCATGGCTAAACCTTGCAGACAGCTGTGTTGGGGGATCATAACCCAGCCACAACAGGAAGGTACACAAAGCCCACACAGGTAACTTCTGGGGCACCTGGCTAGGGTGACCAGGAGTGTCTGTACTACTGCGCCCCACAAGACATCTTCTGCATAAAGCCACTCCTTCAATATTGGGAGACATAACTGATCGACTTAATACATAGAAACTAATAGAGTTAGGCAAAATGAGAAGACAGAGATACATGTTCCAAGTTAAAGAACAAAATAAAACCTTAGAGACAGAATGAAATGACATGGAGATAACTAATATACTAGAGAGTTCAAGGAATAGTCATAGTCATGAACATACTCACCAAACTCAGAAAAAGAATGAACACAGTGAGAACTTCAATAAAGAGATAGAAAATCTAAAAAAGAACCAATCAAAGCTGAAGAATACAACAATTGAAATGAACAATACAGTCGAGAGAATCAAGAGCAGATTAGGTAATACAGATGAATGGATCAGCAATCTGGAAGATAGGGCAGTGGAAATCAACCAATCAAACAATAAGAAAAAAGAATTTGAAAAATGAGAATAGTTTAAGGAAACGCTGAGATAACATAATGCATACTACATTCACATTACAGGGGTGCCAGGAGGAGAGGAAGAAAACAAAAAACCTATTTGAAGGAATATTGGCTGAAAACTTCCCTAATCTGGCAAAGGAGACAAACATCCAAATCCAGTAGGCAAAGAGAGCTCCAGATAAGATGAACCTAAAGAGATCCACAACAAGACACATTATAATCAAAATGTCAACAGTTGAAGAGAGAATCTTAAAAGCTGGAAGAGATGAAATAGTTACATACAAGGGAACCTCCATAAGGTTATCAGTTGATTTTTCAGCAGACACCTTTACAGCCCAGAAGGGAGTGGCATGATATATTTAAAGTGCTGAAAGGGAAAACTTTATAACCAAGATTACTCTACCCGGCAAGATTATCACTCAGAATTGAAGGAGAGATAAGGAGATTCCCAACCAAAAACTAAAGGAGTTCATCAACACCAAAGTGGCCTTACAAGAAATGTTAATGGACTTCATTAAATGAAAAAGAAAAGGCCATAATTAGAAACTAGAACTGAATCACGAAGAATTAGAAAATCTGAACAGATTGATTACTAGTAATGAATTTGAACTGGTAATCAAAAAATTCCCAGTAAACAAAAGTCCAGGACCAGATGGCTTCAAAGTGAATTCTACCAAACATCTAAAGAAGACTTAATACTTATCCTTCTCAAACTATTGCAAAAAACTGAAGAGGAAACACACCACACACAAAAAAAAATTACAGGCCAATATCCCTGAGGAACACTGATGCAAAAATCCCAAAATATTAGCAAACCAAATTCAACAATACATTAAAAGTATCATCACTATAATTAAGTGAGATTTATTCCGGGGATGCAAGGATGGTTCAATACCCACGAATCAATGAACACAATAAACTACACACAAAGTTAAACATAAAGCTCATATGATCATCTGAATAGGTGCAAGATAGCATTTGATAAAATCCAATAATCATTATGATAAAAACTCAATATAGTAGGTATAAGGGGAACATATCTCAACATAATTAGTAAATATAATGGAACTCAGCCATAAAAAAGAATGGATCTTGACATTGTAACAACTTGGATGGGTCTGGAAGGTATTATGTTAAGTGAAATAAGTCAGAGAGAGAAAGACAAATACCATATGATTTCACTTATATGTGAAAACTAAAAATAAAATAAATCAAGAACAACAAAAACCCAATCAGAAATGGACTCACAGATACAGACAATCTGTGGTTGCTAGAGGGGAGATGAGTGCAGGGATGAGCAAGTAGGGGAAGGAGATTAAAAGGTACAAACTTTTACCTTTACAATAAATATGACAGGGGATAGATACAATGTACAGCAGCAGCAGGAATATAGGTAATAATTGGTAACAACTTTGTATGATGACAGATGGTAGCTAGATTTATCATGGTGATCACTATAATATGCTGTAATGCATATAAATACTGAATCACTGTTTTGTACACCTCTAACTAATAGAACATTATAAGTCAATTATATTTTGAGAATAATAATAAAAGCTGTGGATTTATTATCAAATTATAATCAACTTCAATAGACAAAAGCTGCATTCACATTTCTTTCTGAGAGGCCATTCTCTACCTAGTGCCTCATGTTAGGCTGCTATAGGACAATGTCCTCATTTCTCCAAATCCTGACTCTTAAGTGAGAGGGTCTATGAGATACACACTTAAGGTAAGCCTTTTAAGTCCACTTAAAGGTCTATGAGGCATCACTTTAAATCTTTATGTCTCAGTAAAGGACCTTATAGCATTTTAAATATTATTTATCTAAAGAGGACAAGATGGTCAAGATATAAAAAAGAATTACCATAATAATAATAGAAATAATAATAATAACTTGTAAGCATCTCTCTGAAACCCTCCTTGCATCTAGAAATCTAGAGAATTATTTTTTATTAAATAATTATCTTGTTAATTATGTAGGCCAAAGCACCTTGTATTTAGAAGATTAATTTCCTGTTAGAATTTGATGCTAAATTCCTATTAGAATTTCATGAATTTGGGGGTGCCTGGGTGGCTCAGTCAGTTAAGCTTCTGACTCTTGATTTCTGCTCATGTCATGATCTCCTGATTCGTGAGACTGACCCCCTCATCCAGCTGTGCACTGCCAACATGGAGCCTGACTGGCATTCTCTCTCTCTCTCTCTCTGCCCTTCCCCTGCTCACGCTCTCTCTCTCTCTCTCTCTCAAAATAAACAAAAAAAATAAAAGAACTGTGAATTTGGAAAAGAGGTTCTATACTGTATAACTACCTCTCCTGCCATGTAGAAAGTGCTAATTTTATGCTCAAATACAGTAACTAGCTTCGGCACAGGTTTTCCAGTTCAATCATAGTTCTACCTTTTATTTTGAGGCTCTTGTTTATTTTTAAATTTTTGTTTCAAAGGTAATATGCTTTATGTACATGTATTCTATTGCAAAACACCTAAAATCTTTTTGGGTGTGGCAACTGGGTGGGGTGAAGTTGAGGAAGTGGCAGGAGTGATCAAAAAATACACGAAGGTTGAAAAGCAAACAGAAGTTCCATTTGTAGCTTGGGAAAATGAAAGCCACTGACCACCTCAAACCCACTCCAGCGTTAAAAAAAAAAAAAAAAAAAAAAAGGTGCCAGTGATTATCACTTTGTGCCAGCTTGGCTAGGACAGTCTTTAATTAATTATTCAAACACTAATCTAGGTGTTGCTGTAGAGGTATCTTTTAAATGTTATTAAAGTCTATAATCAGTTTACTTCAAGTAAAAGAGATTATCCTAGATAATCTGGGTGGGTCGGATTCAATCAGTTGAAAGGCCTTAATAGCCAAACTAAAGCTTCCCTGAAGAAATTCAGCCCCTGGACTGCAGCTTCAGCCTGGCCAAGAGTTCCTGCTTGTCTTTCCTAAATGCCTGCTCTGTGGATTTTAGACTTGCCCTTTGGACTTGTTTAGCCAGCCCCCACAATCAGTAAGTCAACTGCTTGTAATATATCTCTTAATATATATCCTGCTGATTCTGTTTCTCTGATAGAGCTCTGACTGATATATTGCCTTGCAGAGTAATGAGTTTCCTATCACTGGAAAGATTATTATGAAATAGATACGTAAACGCAGAAAAAAATTAACAAATTTTTAGAAAAGTAGCCAACATGATACAGTGGTTAGAAACAGACTCTAGAGTCATGACTTTGGACAAGTTACCTAACTTTTCTGTGCCTAAATTTCCTCTTGTATAAAATAAGAGCAACCATAGTTCCTGTCTCAAAGGGCTGTGAAGATTAAATGAGTTATTATACATGCAGCGCTGACAACAGTGTCTAGCACATAGGAGAAGTTAAGTAATATTCTAAAAAGGTGATAGGTAGAGCTTCTAGGGGCCCTTCAGATTCTAGGACAGTCTCAAATGCCCAATTTTTGAAAGAAAATATCATCATCGTGTTAGGGAGTAGTGTAACACAGTGATTATGAAGGCCTTGAATTAGATCAACTAAGTTTGTGTCACATTCAGCTCTACCATTGAGCTACCTGTGTCTTTAACATCTCTAACATTGGTTTTCTTACTAGAAAAAATGATAACAATAGTATCTACTACATAGGGTTATTGTGAGAAATAAATGATTTAAGCTGCTTCATGTAATTTTTAAAGTTTTGATAGATAACTCTAAAAACTCCCTCTGAATGTTTATCTTTTTATTCTTGACGATCCTGAAATTATGAATATAAATCAGCTACTTATAAATGAATATAACATTACTCTACTAAATTAATTTGAAGTTTCTAATTGTTCATTGACTGGTAATTCAGACAACTTGCTTAAAAATGTGCCCAGTCTATACAGACAGTGGTTAAGGATTTTCCCCAAAAACTATAGCTACTGTTTACTGACCATCTTCCAGGTGCCAAGAGAAACACATCATATGTGATTTCTAAATCTCACAACTCAGTACTGTGTTCATTTTGCAGATTAGGAAAGATTTTGAAATTAGCTATGTGAGCTGATATAAATATGCTATAATATCTGTTGAGCTGATATAAATATGCTGTAATATCTGCTATTGCTTCTCTGAGAACACTTTTATTACTTTCTGGATCTCAGGTGTGATCCAGACACCAGGTTAATAATACTAAGTGTCCAGCTAAGTAACTTTGAATCACCAAAGTAGCTAGCTTCTAAATTCTCATAGGATATTCAGTTAATTTATTTAAAAAAAAAAGGGGGGGGGGACCATGTAACTCAATTCCTTTCTCAATTAGATAAATTTATATTTGCTGTTAATAAAGATAATAAAAATACATCCCTCAGATAATAAAATACACAGATATTTTATTCCACAGATAATAAAAATACATTCCTATTTAACTATGCAAGTAGTTGAAAATGAACATTTTTAAATTCAAGAACAGAAACATTTAAACTGAAGTTTATGTATACAGAATATATAAACCAACATGATACTACTTTGTCTTGGCTATACACCATAAATTGAAAATTCATGCCATGAAAACCCATTTGATATATTGTCTTTTCATCTAAAAATTACACTGTTAAAATCAAAATTTTAAGTACTTTGCTAAATTTTTAATAGAATTTTTAAACAGATTGTCCATATATTTCTTATATTTAACACGACAGATAAAACTGGCATACTTGTAGTTCATTTAATACATATGCTCTTAGAATATGTATATACTCCAAACTTTTATATTTAATATCTATATTCACTCAATATGTACATTCCCACCCTACTCTACCTTAGATACTTACTTCAAAGATTATACCCTAGATTCATTTCATTCTGTCCTCTCTCTGACAACCATCTATCATTTTAGCTCACTCCAATATCTAAACTCCAACAATCTTCAGACCTTAACAAGATCTCCAGTCCTTTTCACTGTATTTCACACCTAAATAACCTCTTTTTCCTCCTTAAAAAGCATACATTCCAAGGCCTAGCATTATAGTAATCTCTTTGCATATATACACTTCCAGGCACTTGCCCCTCTCTCATTTTAACATTTTTATGTTTTTATGTTGTTACTGAAGTACTTATAGGTAAACTGCACCTTTCAAAAAAGTTGTATTCTAAAAGCTGAACTGCATTAAATATGTTACGTTCTTTTTTTCAAAAAAATTTTTAATGTTTATTCATTTTTTGAGAGAGAGAGAGACAGTGTGAGTCGGGGAGGAAAAGAGAAAGAGGGAGAGAGAATCTGAAGCAGGCTCCAGGCTCTTGAGCTGTCAGCACAGAGCCCGATGAGGGGCTTGAACACATGAACCACGAGATCATGACCTGAGCTGAAGTCAGATACGTAACTGACTGAGCCACATGGGTGCCCCTAAACATGTTATGTTCTGTGCACCATAATTGTCAATATCTATAATATAGCAAGAGAAAAAAGCTCTTTTTTTTTAAATCCCGTTCTCAGGTTTTATCTAATACACATTGACATTACCTGCCTGGCCACCAAAGGCAACTTGAAGTGGCCACATTACTTTAGGCCAGTTCACTTTACTAGGTAAGAGATGAAAAAGGGAAGGGGGAGAATGCAGAGTCAATAAGCAAAACAGAAAGGTAAAGAAAAAAGAGTATACATTTAAAAGTAAATGAAGGGGCGCCTGGGTGGCTCAGTCGGTTAAGCGTCCGACTTCGGCTCAGGTCATGATCTCATGGTCCGTGAGTTCGAGCCCCGCGTCGGGCTCTGGGCTGATGGCTCAGAGCCTGGAGCCTGTTTCAGATTCTGTGTCTCCCTCCTCTCTGACCCTCCCCCATTCATGCTCTGTCTCTCTCGGTCTCAAAAATAAATAAACATTAAAAAAAAAAAATTAAAAAAAAAATAAAAGTAAATGAAAAGATGGGGTGCCTGGGTGGCTCAGTCAGTTAAGCATCCAACTCTTGATTTCAGCTCAGGTCATGATCTCACGGTTGGTGGGTTCAAGGCCCACGTCAGGTGCTCTCTCTCTCTCTCTCTCTCTCTCAAGAACAAATTTTTAAAAATAAAAAAAATAAAAAAAAAAAAAAAAGAAAAGACAGCAAGCTGAATATGAAAGAGAAGAATATGCAATAGCATACATAGGTCCCTGGGAAAGTAGAAGGGTTGAGATCCAAAGTAATGGTGGAGGGATTGGCCTTGTAAAGATGTATCATGTGGTGGCTTTTAAAACAGGTCAAAAAATTATTTACATTCCTCCCATCAAAGGGTGGAATTTAATTCACCTTCCTTTAAATATAGACACATCTAAGTGACTTCTAATAAATAGAAGGCAGCAGAAATGATATTACTTTAGAGGTTAACTCATAAAACATGATAGAGCTTCCACATGGCTCACTCTCTCTCCCTTAGAACTTAGCTACCATGTTATAAGAAAGCCCAAACCAGGGGCGCCTGGGTGGCGCAGTCGGTTAAGCGTCCGACTTCAGCCAGGTCACGATCTCGCGGTCCGTGAGTTCGAGCCCCGCGTCAGGCTCTGGGCTGATGGCTCGGAGCCTGGAGCCTGTTTCCGATTCTGTGTCTCCCTCTCTCTCTGCCCCTCCCCCGTTCATGCTCTGTCTCTCTCTGTCCCAAAAATAAAAATACAAAACGTTGAAAAAAAAAATTTAAAAAAAAAAAAAAAAAAAAAAAAAAGAAAGCCCAAACCACATGTAGAGGCCATGTGATGTTTCAGCTGAAAATCCAAGCTAATGTTCCAACTACCTACAACCAGCAAAACAAGAACACATGAATGAGCAAGACTTTTGGTGATTCTAGCCCCTGGCCTTTGAGCTGAGCTAGCTGCTGTCAAATAGAGCAGAGATGAGGTGTCCTTGTAGAGCTCTGCCCAAACTGTACTTTCCTAAGCAAAATAAATGCTGCCATTGCTTTAAGCCACTAAATGAAGGAAGGATGTATGATATAACAATAGATAAAAAGAACAGGCAATTCTTCTATTAGAACAGAATAACAAGATAGATGAAGTTAAAATACAGGAGGTGTGCATGTTTTATAGAAAGAAGTTGAAGGGGTTCTCTCATTTGATACATTTCATTTTCTTTGTGAGATATGAGGCAAGATCATCTCTTAGAAATGAGATAATGGGGACTTCAGAAGTGTGAAGTGAATAAAATAAAAATTATAAAGAATGGGAGACAGTGTTGATCAGAGAAATATGGTAGAATTGTCAAATCATGTTGACAGCCTATCTGAGGCTACATTTATAGTGCCCTTCTATGTGGCTTTCTCTAGTATTGCTTAGCTCTTAGCTGAAAGCACTAAGAAAACAGACAGTTGAGTTTATCAGTTAGATTTTTGTCAGAAAGATGTGCTAAAAAGACAAAAGTGCAATGGATTTCAGGGACCATGTAATCGAAACTGGTTAAAAAGGAAAATGAAGTGAGACATGATGGACAAATGGACGAAAGATTCTGATGAAGAATAATAGTGAGAATATTTAAAGAGCAAAGAAAATTAGGGGACATTGTGATCAGAAAATGGCACGTGTACATTGGTGATTATTGAGCAATTAATAAATATGACAAGATTCTTGGTGAGACTGGCTATTTGAAATGAAGTGAACAGAAGGGGATAGAAGATAATGTGGTCAAGGAACTGAGATGCAATGGTTATGAATGGGTCATCCACATAGAATTTGAAGCCACCTAGGATAAATGCAGGGCTTAGAGTACAGAGAAAGATTGTGAGCCCCGTGCCAAAGTTTTTGATGAGTGAAGAAAAGTAAGAGATTGGTAAATGAAAGCTACAAGGATGGGAACATAATAGTACAGCTGACTAGTTTAGGCCTTGTCTTGGTCCTGTCCGGGCTGCTATAACAAAATACCATAGACTGGGTGGCTTATTAGCAAAATAAATCTTTCTCACAGTTCTACAGACTGAAAGTTCAAGATTATGGTGCCAGCAAATTCAGTATCTGGTGAGAGCCCACTTCTTCAATGACAGCCATCTCCTTATGGCAACCTCACTTAGCAGAGGGGGCAAGGGAGCACTCTCCAAAAGGCCGCACTTTCTAGTATTATCACCATGGGGGTTAGGATTTCAACATATGAATTCTGAGGAAACACAAACAGACTATAGTAGGCCTCAAATGAGCAGGGATTTTCAAGAAGTTGGGAGCATAATAGTTTTTCCTAATCCAATGTCTTCCTACCTGAAGTCTGAGACCAATCTCTCCATACCAGTTAAAAGTGATATAATTTTGATATATGTCAAACTACTATATGCTGAGAAAAGAAGGAAAGAGGTACCCTCTTCTCAAGAAAATCAACTAACAGGCCCAAATAGTCAATACATTGAAGAGAAAGTACCTGTCAACTAAGGGGAGAGATGGGGAGTAAACACTTTTACAAGAAGCTCAAATTTTGTATTTTGTAACTGTCGATGATTTCAGTTTCCACTATGGGTTAGGAACTGTGCCAAATTTTAGGGATTAAAACACTAAACAAGACAGATACCGGCTCTGCCCTTAGAGATTACAGTGGGAGAAACAATGGAGAATCAATGCTACTGTAAGTGCTATAATCACAGATGTAAACATCCCCAAAAATGGACTCAAAGCCAGTTTCTATTTACGTTGGTTATAGTATGATCTCAGGAATTCAACACTTAAACCTATATACACTCCTACGTTGTATTTTCAGCCTAGTATCAAATCTTAGGCACTGTGTATCATCCTACATTTTTTCATAAATATCTGTATGTATCTGTCTCCCAGCTTAAAACAGGAACCAAGTCTTATGTTTACTCACATATTTGCATTTATGGACTAGCACAGACTCTGATACACAGTAGGCACTCAGTAAATACTGATTGAGAATAACTAAAGGATTGAATGAATGACAAATAAATGACCTTTCTGTCTCTGTCATTCTATCAGATGAACTATGACTTACTTAGTAACTTCAAGACTACAGCCTAAAGAGGGATTCATATTCTTCCCCAATTTAATCTTTCATGGCTCCTACTCAGACAGGAAGCTCTTCTCCTTGGATTAGAGGGGCTAAATTATCAGCAGAATTAGCACCTACAAAAAAAGTTAAGTTATACCTGTACAAACATATTCTCTTAAGTTTGTGGCTTACGCACAATAGTTGGATGATGCCGTATGGTCATCTACTTAAGAATAAGTAATATAGAGGGGCACCTGGGTGACTCAATTGGTTAAGCCTCTGACTTTTGGCTCAGGTCATGATCTCGCGGTTCATGGGTTCGAGCCCTGTGTCAGACTCTGTGCTGACATCTCAGAGCCTGGAGCCTGCTTCAGATCCTGTGTCTCCCTCTCTGCTCCTCCCCTGTTTGCACTCTGACTTTCTCTCTCTCAAAATAAATAAACATTAAACAAAAGAAATATTTAAAGAATAAGTAAGTAATATAGAAATTGAATACTCATTTTACTAAGTAGGACTCTTTTTTTTTAATTTATTTATTTTGACAGAGACAGAGACAGCAAGTGGGGGAGGGGCATGGAGAGGGGGAGGGAGAGAGAGAAAGAGAGAAAGAGAGAAAAGAGAGAGAGAGAGAGAGAGAGAGAGAGAGAGAGAGAGAATCTCAAGCAGGCTCCACACTGTCAGCCCAGAGCCTGATGTGGGGCTTGAACTCACGAACCTGAGAGATCATGACCTGAGCCAAAACCACGAGTTGGATACTTAACCTACTGAGCCACCCAGGCACCCCCTTTTACTAAGTAGGACTCTAAAGTGAGATCTCAAGAGCGTATCTTTAATTTTTTGAAGACAAAGTCCAGACGGAGAATACAGATTTGCCAAGGACTTAAAGGTTTAGATTCAACAGTTATTTTACAAGAAAAAAAATTCAGAAGTCATTGAAAAGTTAACTTTATATGAATAGTGGGCAATAGGGAATATAACCTTAAATCATGGCCATAAAACCTGGGACTTTTCACCTTGTAATAGCAAGTCAGATAAGATACAACATCTACACTGGATTTTCTAAGGCAGCTTTAAGGTCACATGTGCTGGTGCATCATTTATCATTGTGAATTATCCGTGCATTTCTCTTTAAGAGTCCTAACTTTGATTCAAAAAAACCATCTGCATAGATACAGAGCATTACTGAATCTAATTTACATTACAACCAAAAAGTTAAAAAACAAAATTATCACCACAGGAAACATCCTATACTATACGTCCTAAAAAATTCTCATAATTATGTTTTTACTTATCTAAATCTGCCAAAAGACTACGAGCTACATAAAGGCAACTCTTTATCTCCCATCCCCAAGATATTTTTTTAAAAATCAAATAAATGGGTGAATTATTATTTTTTTAAGTTTATTTATTTATTTTGAGACAGAGAGAGAGTAAGTAGCAGAGGGGGAGAGAGAGAGGAGAGAGAATCCCAAGCAGGCTCTGCACTGTCAGCACAGACAGAGCCCGACGTAGGGCTCAAACCCACGAAGTGTGAGATCATGACCTGAGCCGAAATGAAGAGTCAGACTCTTAACCGACTGAGCCACCCAGTCGCTCCAATAAATGGATGAATTATAATACTAAAGTAAAAACTTAAGCTATACATCCATATCAATTTAAGCAATTCAAGCTATCTCTCCTTATCAGGGAAAACAATTTATTATTTGCATTATAGTAATAAACCTCAGTATTAGTAAGAAAAAGGTTTATCTGTTAATATCAATGACTCTTTTAGAAGTTATAAGAAGAAGAAGGGGTTATAAGACCTATAAAAAGAGTAAAAAAAGCATTAAAATTTTCTAGCAATTTTTAAGTTGCTAAAAATACTAGCTGAATTTATAAGCACAAATGTTTTTTTACCTTTAAACCTAAATGATTAAAAAGGAGTTAAAAAGACTTATTCTCTAAGCCTAGTTTCTCAAGGTTTTGCTGTATTTTATTTGCTCTACAACTAGCTTTTTTAAGTTTTGAGGAATATCTCATGAGTTCTTATAATTCAAATTTAAGTGAAAAATCCTAGCTTTTCTGTCAATGCTACCTGATTTATACATTTTAATCATGTAGCCATAACCTTTTTAGTTTGAAGAGTTTGTTTTGTGTTTTTTTAGCTTATTCTCATACAATAAACCTTCTATTTTCTTACACCTATTAGCTGCCTCTGATCTTAACTTCCCCTGGTTCGACTACACACAAAACATCATAACTACACACAGTATGCTAAGGGTTTTACATTAATAGTAGAATGCTCTGTGTTTTATTTCCACTCCTCTGATGACTAACATTTAAATGATCCCTTTACCTGCAGTAGAACATGAGAATATCTTCAACAATCAATACAGTGATTCATTAATGTTTCCTAGGTCAAAATTCATAGGTTATCATTCTTAAAAGTACAGGTAAAAAATTTCCCTAAATACAGTACCTTATATGTGCTCACATTGAGGCTCATTTACCACTTCTCCACCCACATAATTTTCTCCACATAATTTTCTGAGAACATTCTATAATTTATTCCCAAGTGTTGGTACTTCTAAATGTACATTCTTTCTTTAATAAATATATTGGAATCATTAGATTATAAAACTGGAAAAGACCACAGCCTCATTATCAAATCCTCTCTTCTCAACTTTACAGTATAGGTTGGAGACATTAAAACAAACACTTGTTCAAAGTGAAGTAATAGAAAGTATTAGAAAACAATCTAGATTTTTCTTATTCTAAGTTCATGTCCTTACCACTAAGTTATATCTCAATGTTATAATATTTATTTGAAAGCACTCCAGGGGAACAAAACTGGTATTTACTTAGTAAAATATATGTTGCTACTGTATTTTACATGTTCTTTCCACTGTTCTACATGGTTCTACCAAACTCAATAGCTTACAGGATGTACACTTTAACTGTAAAAGTTATATTTTATCTGATTTTAAATTATTTTGTTTCTTTTAAAGTTACACTGTTTTCATCAGTGCTTTAGGTTTTACTCTTTTCAAAACAAAAAAGCTACACTTTTAGTAGCTGTAGTTCTGAATTTCTAGGAATTATGTTAGATGTTTTAGTTCTTTTTTTTTTTTTTAATGTTTATTCATTTTGAGAGAGAGAGAGAGAGAGGGAGGGAGGGAGGGAGGGAGGGAGGGAGGTGGGGAGAGAGAGAGAGAGAGAGAGAGAGAGAGAACCTCAAACAGGCTCTATGCCCAGCATGAAGCCCTGCAAAGTGGGGCTTGATCCCATGACTCTGAGATCATGACCTGAGCTGAAATCAAGAGTCAGATGCCCAACCAACTGAGCCACCCCAGGCATCCCTCAGGTGTTTTAGTTCTATAATTTCTAAACAGCTGGCCTTTTTTAAGGGAGCAAAATGAGGATGTTATGTGGAACAGATCCTCTAACCATCCAAGGTCATTTCCCCACCATGACTGGGAGAATTAAATTAGACAATCCACGTATAGAACAACCAATCAGGTATCACTTTTCTTAGAAATGCCATAGGCACCCTGAATTCAATATGCCCCTGAATTCAATACTCCCCAAATCTGCTCCTGGCCTTTTATTCACTTCCTGACTCTATTACTGGCATCACAACCCATCCAAACAAGCGAAAAACTTGGGCATTATTTCCAATTCCTCTTCTTCTTCATTCCCCAAGTACAGTTTGCTCATTTTCATTTTCCAAACTTCTCAAATTTCAGAGCTTTTCCTGCATCCCTACCTCTACCGCCTTGATTCAGACCCTCAAAGTCCCTCCCTTGCATGCAAGAGTCTTCTAATTGATCTTCCTGCCTTTACTCCACTTGTTCCATAAAGTGACTCATCTTCACACTACCAACCAAAGTAATCTTGGTAAAACCCAAATCTGATCATGTCTCTCCCTTATTCTGAAGTCCACCACAGCTCCCTAATATCTATGGGATAAAATTCAAAATCGGAATTTCCATTACATGGCTCTGTCCATTTCTTCAGTCTCATCTTTCATTATATAGTTTCCCCTCTTTCCTACAACCAATTCTATCCTCTCAGTTAGTCACAATGGACAACTTACTTTCCTTTTCCTGTATATCCCATTTTGTTTCATTCCTCTGCATCTTTGTTCACTCTGTGTTCCTTCTCCTCAGAGCACACTTCCTCCTGTTGAACACTTACCATTTTCGATGCTCAACTCAGAGCTCACCTCCTCCTTGAAGTCCTTTTAGAACCTCACCCTCCCAACACCAGTGGAAATGACCGTATTTTCTACTGGTTTCCCCACTGAGTTTTTACATAAGTACTTATAACAGCTTTCACCCCATCAATGTGTTGACAAATATGTCTCTAATTTCTGGAATGTAGGCACTATGGAGCAGGTATAGTGTCATATTCAATCTTTACTCCCATAGATTTGCATAGAGTCCATCACATATTAGGAACTCAACTATGTGGAATGAATGAATGGACCAACAAAGAAAAGAACTATATAGGATACTCTTGAAGGAAGTTTTAAAATTAAAATACTCAAAATAATGTGGTACTGACCAGGGTATATTTACTTCCATAAATTCCACATTTTTCTACTTAACATACTTTTCTTTATTCAAAACTTAAGATTTATTCCCCTAAAAAAATCTGATCATATATCTGTACTAACATTATTATCACCTAGGTATACAGACAATCTTGTAAATTATACTAATTGTTTTATTTTATTAATTTAATGGAATACCAAAATGATTTATGGTCAACTCCTGACTCTCTGAAGAATTTTAATAAGTATCATGGCTTACCTAGGATCTTTTCATGGACTGCTTCTGCCACTCAACTGTGGCTTACTTTTCTAAGCTGGCTTTCAGGTCTTTAATTATCCTGTTGCTGGCAATGAAAAGCAACATTCTGTGTAGATCCTAAGTGGAGGTCACTGACCAGGAGAATGGGAAAAATGGTTTCTAAACATGAGATAATTTTATACATTAGATAATCTGTACAAAGTGAATCACAAAATCATGTATCTGGATGAGATAACAATGTATTTATTATTTAGACAGTGTTGCTGTTTGTTGGGACCTTTTGTTTTCTTTTTCAAAAATTTTTAACTCAAAGAAAACCATTCCCAAATACTTCTGCCAATCTAGTAAATTGGCGCAAATACCTGCTACTGGTTTTCCCTTAAAAATACCTGATAACTAAAAACTTTAAAGACACGAGTATGATATGAGATCACTAAATTTCTCCTAATCAACATTTAAATCTACAAAAACTTACAATAAAAATATGTTCACTGAGAGTCAGTATTGAAAACTAAAACAAATTAATTCTAGTAGAACCCAATATGGAAATGAACTTTGTAGTGAACTTTATACATGACACACAAATCACTAAGCTACAGTAACGTTCACTAAGTTTATAAAGGCTTATTCAGGGGAAATGCTTTAGAAATAAGTTCCTTCTTAGGATGAGAAAAGATCAGTCCAGCATTCTGTTTATCAACACATACTTGTTGAGTATCTACCAGTTACCAAGATGATGGAAAGATGGGTTAGCGTTTTTATTACATGTAAAGACAGCTATGTTTTAAATGTGTGCTGTCCACTACACCAAACATTAATAGCCACATGTAAGTTAAAAATTCAGTTCCTCAGTCGCCCTGGTCACATTTCAAGTGCTCAAGAGCCACATACAGCTAGTGGCTACCACATTAGACAACACAGAAACATGTCCATCACAGCAGAAAGTCTGATTGGATGGTGTTCCTCTAAACCGTGGTAAAATGCAAATTTCTAAATACTTTTCAAAATGGCGATACAAGTTCAAATAGTAAGTTTTTGATTGGCTTTTTGTCAGGAAGGGAAAGTATATATTCACAAATGAGAAAAAATAATTAAATACAAATAGCAATAGTAATGAAGGGTTTAAGTATATAAATCAATTTATATGGCTTAATTTGAAATTATACCATATTAAATCTAAAGATTTTCAAAGTAACTTAATCTTTTGTCCTCGTTTTACAGATGAGGAAACTGAATTTAGAGAACAGTACCAGAAACAATAACTCTAAGAATTAAATATATACAAATAAAGTCACTACTGAAAACAACCAAAATTTCCTGTAACTGACAATAAACTGAAACAAAATAAAGTCTGAGCTATTCTGTGTGTTTGAGAATTAGCTTTTCCATTGGATACGCATAGGCTGTTCACACAGTGGTTAGGATTTTGGGTTTGGGGTTAGGCTGCCTAGGTTCAAATGTTGCTCCTTGGCTTCCTCGCTGTACAACCTTAGGCAAGTCATTTAGTCTCTCTGAGCCTCTATTTCCTCATATATAAAATGGAAAAATAACTAAACTACTTCACAGGCTTGGAAAGATTAAGTGAAATTATGCATGCAAAGTACACAGAGAACCAGGCTCATAGTAAGCCCTCCAAAAATGCTAGTTGTTATGAAACTTGCATTTTGGTTGAACCTAGTCTACTGGAGACTTTCTTTGATTAATTTCTATTCACCTTAAAGTTCCTAAGACAGATACTTGGGAAAACATTCAAAGATCATTATGTAAACACTAGGTTACAAGGTGGCTCTACCACTTGCAGTCACAGGAGAATCTGCCTCCAAGTCTCTATCAACACTTCACCCATTGGTCTCAACACCTTTGCCATGAGAGTGTAATACAACGCCCCACAGGCAACCTGTGGGGTCTAATGGGTCTTACAAAAGGAAATAAACGAAAAGAACTTTCCCATGATAAAACAGTGGCATCTGCTTTTTATGTTGGCAACTGTGGGTAAAGTAAGAGTGGGAGACTGGATAAGTAGAACCATTTTGAATGACAAGAGTTTAAAGCTTCTCAGAAAATTATATACTCATGTTTCTAAAATTTATGCTTCTGTGTATTAGCAGAAGTTTAAATAACTACATTCGAATTCTGAAACACATATTTTTGAGAGTATTTTTTTTTTAAATACACAGTTAGGTATGTAATGGTAAAAGATGTTCTTTCAATAAGTTTTCAAGATATCTTAATACAATTTCTTAGTTCATGGCAATAGAACAACAGGTACCCAACTTAATGTTATCTCCAGAAAGTGTGGAAATGAGAATGGCATCTCCAAGTCCTACCCTGGAAAATGTTTTATTCCAAGAGTAGAGAGATTTCTTTCCTTTTTTTTTTTTTAAGTTTATTCATTTTTGAGAGACAGAGACAGAGTGCCAGTGGGGGAGGGGCAGAGAGAGAGGGAGACACAGAGTCTGAAGCAGGCTCCAGGCTCTGAGCTGTCAGCACAGGGCCTGACACGGGGCTGGAACCCACAAACTGTGAGATCTGAGCCCAAGTCGGATGCTTAACCGACTGAGCCACCCAGGTGCCCTCCTGGAATAGAGAGATTTCAGTAGAATACAACAGAAGCACCAAATGGTCAAAGCTTCATTCCTCTGGAATCTTTTTATAATGAAACTCCAGAATCATCTCTATGAGGCATGGTCCTGATCAAATCCCAAATAATAATCAATGTTATACATTTTAATCATCATTTCAAATCAAACATTTTCCTGTTGGTCATTTTCAGAGTTCTAATCTTACTTTCCATAATGTTAGCAGTTATCCTAATTTACTTTTCAGTTAACTTCAATAAGTACATTTTCTTTCTCACACTACACTGTAAATTTCTTGAGGTTTTACCTACCGAGTCTCCAAACAGAACTAATATACTTGATAGGCATTTTCAAAATGTATGTATTAATTGATTATTTAGTGATGCAGAATGGAATCAGAGCACCAGATTCTATTCCTTACTCTGCTATCAGTAATAATATGATCTCACCTTCAGCTTCTTCAGAGGTCAGGCTCTTTGACTTTGAAATGGAATGATTATACAGGCTGATCTCTAAGATCGCTTATATTTCTGAAAGTTTATGCTCTTACTACCAGCTAAAGTTTAAATAACTACATTCAAATTTTGAAAGGTATATATTGTCAAGAATAATTTTAAAAAATAAACAGAAGAGGGGCACCTGGGTGGCTCAATCGGTTAAGCCTCCAACTTCAACTAAGGTCATGATCTCATGGTTAGTGAGTTAGAGCCCCACATCAGGCTCTGCGTTGTGTGGAACCTGCCTAGGATTCTCTCTCTTTCTCTCTCTCTCTCTCTCTCACTCTCGCTCTTTGCCCCTACCCCACTTGCACATGCACGCTCTCTCTCTCTCTCTCTCTCTCTCAAAATAAATAAGTAAACGTAAAAAAATTAAAAAAATAAAAGTAAACAGAAGTTAGGTCTGTAATGGTAAAAGCTGTTCTTTCATTAAGTTTTAAGAGATATCAATAAACTTTATTAACTATAGAACAGCAGCAACACACATCTGATAACATTGCTCCAAATGAAATTACAAAGTGATCAACACGTGACATTTCAATAATTGTCCTGATGAGACATCATTTGCTATTTTCTTTTATCACTTTACAACATTTATGCAAACTACTATAATGACCTTCAGTTGCCATAAATAAACTTGCATAAAAAGCTGGCTAACATACTTACTAAATAGACTGTCACTAATAGTTAAAGCTCAGGAAAGAATTTATTGGTAGGAATAATTTAAATACATATTTAAAGTTTATTCTGTTTTCTGTAAATATTCTGAGATTATCCCATAGTTATGAGGTTCAAATTAGTACTGTCTAAGGGAGAATTAGTTTGGTAACTTAATAATGGAAATATACAGATCAGAGAAGAGTCTACTATCATTCTTTTTACAATGTAAAAACATAAACATTGTACAGGCCAGTATTTGCTAATGAAAATCACTGATATGATTCAATTATCAAGCATACTTTTTTGTAACACAATTAGTACATTTTACCTTAAAAGGCAAAATGATAACTCATCAGACACAAAAAATTCTTTACACTTTTCACATTCCTATACTTTCTGTACAGTTACTACATTTTTGCAGTTGAAAAAGAAGAGATAACAAAGTTCTACCTCTATACTGGCTTTTAAAAATTTCCCTATCACATACTAAAGTATGGTCATTGATAATTTGTATGATAGTATCTCAAACTTTTCTGGGGCTCCTGAAAATTAAAACCTTACTGGTGAAACATAAACCATATAATCTGATCTCATTATTCACATTAAACAAAACGAATGACTAAATCTTTCCAAATTGATTCTGCTTTGTTGATATAGAAAAAAAAAAAAAAGCTATTTCCTTCATGCCAAATTACAAAATTAACCTAAAACAGGTTATAAACATAGAAACATTAAAAGACACTATTTACACAAACGGAAATAAATGATCTGGCATTCCCTCAAGTGCTGAGATGTCATTTACTCCTTGTGATAAAACAAATACCATTTGTTATCTGATCATTCTGAATTATAAAATCTGAGAGGAACCGGACAAAGACACACCAGTTTTTCTTTCACAGCTATCCTGATTTTATTTATTTATTTATTTGTTTAACTATAAAGAAATTCAATTTGCATGACTTTTTATTATTTGGTGTAAAATGTAGGGTGCCTGCACTTTCAGCTTTCAGAAGAAATTCACCATATTCTGTAAGCACTTTAAGTGAGTGACCTTTAAGTTTACAGACACCACAGGAGAGTCTTGAATGTCTCAAGAAAAGGCAAACCTGCCTTGCTTTTTTCAAGGAGAAAGTTGCACTTTAGTCTTGTTATATCTTCCATTCCTAATCTGAAGAGACGGAAGGGTCTCTAAAACACAGCCGCTTGCTCAGAATTAACCTTACCTGCGGAAAGCCAGACTAGTAGCCCCTTACCTTGTGATAGGTTGGGCTGGCCCCAAGTGATGGAGGGAAAAGAGCCAACTCTGCCCACAGCACTACCTGTGGCTCCCAAAGAGGTGGTCGTGGGTAGGGGAAGCAAGGGCTTGGATGGTTCTATGGACTTCTTTTCCGGACCATATTTGGGGAATTGTTCTAGCGAGTGCGTCCCCCTCGCTCTATAGAGAAAGGGAATTTCGGGGACCACTCTTCTCCCTCGATCTCTCCATCCGGCCCTCCGTGCTGGGCCCTCACGCCGGAGCTGGGGCGGGGGGGAGGGGGGGATGGAGGAGGAAGGCAGCTGGTCCCCAGGGCCCCCTCGAGCAGCTCCCGGCGGCCGCTGCGAGGCCTGGACCATGCCCGCGGCCTCGGGGCTCCGACCCGGAGGGGCGATCGGTGCCCCGCGCCGGCCCGCCCGGTAGGTACCCAGACCCGGCCCTTGACTCACCGCTCTCCACCTCGCTGCCTTTCTTGGCGGTCGCTGCGTTCCCCATGACTGGGGCGATGGAAAGAAGGGGTCAGGGAGGGGAGGGGGGCCGGGGCCGTCCCCGCCGCTCCACAGGCTCAGGCAAGTCCCGCTTCTGCACCGGTCAAAGCGGTGGGTGCTCCTGGCGCTGGCGCCCTGAGTCCGGACGAGCAGCCTGGGCCAGTTCGGAGGGCAGGGCTTCAGCGAACTCCCCAGCCCCAGGGGCTACAGCTGTAGCTGCGGCGGCGGCAGCGGGCGGACACTCCCCTTTCCCCCGCCCCGCCCCCCTCGCTCGCCCCCCTCGCCCGCCCCCCTCGCCGGCCGCGGTCTTTCTCCGCGGGCGGGCGCGCGCGCCGGAAGTGACGTGTCGCCCTGGACGAGGGCGGTGGGGTGAGGGGGCCTGACTCGGGGGCGGCGGTGCAGGCTAACCCAGACAGGCGACTCTGCGGCCCGCTGAACTGCGTGTTGTGGCCCGGGATTGGGTCGGATGCTCATCCCAGAGATACGGGAGGCGGCGTGGGAACCGTTAGCTTCGAGGAACCCGTCGTCTCGCAGCCCTGGAGCGGGGCCTCGGGAGGCCGCAAGGGGGCTCGGGTTGCTTTCTTTGTGCCCCGCAATCCCGCGGCTGCTCGCTCGAAGGTCGCCTTCTCCCCGCAGGCCCGGGCAACCGCACGTGCGTGTAGGAGATCCCAAGCGAGGGGAACCCCCTAGTTCTTGCCTCTGGCGAGTGCGGACTGGCCAGCCTCAGCCGCGGAAACAACTTGGTCCCTAATGTCGACCGTGGCTCGGAACCTCCCTTTACTCCGAAGATTCAAGGTATTCGCTGAGCCCACCACGTTGTCCTCCCGGTTCTCAGGCATCAGTCGCAAGCCCCGTGATGTTTCCAGTGCGGTTTTCATTCGCCATGATTTTGTGGGGTCACTCTCAAGGTTTTATCAGACGTCTCCCAGGTGGCGATAAGGAAAATACCATTTCTGCACAGTGTGTTGATGCGAGACATTGGATTGAGCAGCTTTCTGTGTTGATGTCAGAATAAATGCGTTCACAATTGATAATTGCGTTTTATTAATATACATTATAGAGCACTTGATTTTTCATATAGCTTTACTTACAGGTATGTGGCACTGCAATATTTTTTGTTACCGTTCCTTTTAACTTTGCGAGCATTTGTGCCAAACTTAATGCAGAAAGACTTAAGTTCCTGAGGGCGAGACCACATAAACGTATTTGGTGTCCTCAAGGCACCAGGCACAGTAAGGTTTAATGGATACCAGGTGACTTTAAAGTAAGCCAAGGAAATTTTTCAGATTTTTTTAAAAAATATTTTTCATTACTGACAAAAACAGAGTGCTAAGAAGGCCCTCAGTAAACTCTTAGTAACCATTTATTACCAATTACGTTAAATTAATTTAACAAACATTTATATTATGTGTACCGTATTCCAAGTACTGTACAAATAGTAACTCGTTGATCCTCAAAACCCTGGGAGATAAGGTAGCTTTACTGTCATTATTTAACGTGGGGACAGGTAAAACTGAGGGACAGAGAAGTTAAGCAACTTACCCTATGTTACACCGCTATCATCTGGTGGAAGCTGGATTTAAACCTATGTGGATGGTCTCCAAAGTCACCATTTGTCTATAACATTGATCAGAAACCTGTGGATGTTGTGGTAAATTGCTTTCTCACCATTTGAAATCCTTGACTTGAGCTACAAGAGATACAGTTTACTTTTTTAGGAATTTCATTATACTATAGTCCCCCCCGTTATCCACAGTTTTACTTTCCATGGTTTCAGTTACCCATGGTCAGGAAGCAGATGATTCTCCTGATGTATCAGCAGAAGGTCAATAGTAGCCTAATCAAGTCATAGTATTTACGTCGTTCACCTTATTTCATCTCATCATGGAAGGCATTTTATCATCTTACATCATCACAAGGAGGGTGAGTACAGAACAAAAAGATTAGATAAAGACCACATTCACATAACTTTATTGCAATATATTGTTACAATTATTCTATCTTATTATTAGTTATTGTCAATCTATTATTGTACCTAATTTATAAATTAAACTATAACATATGTATGGATGCAGAGGAAAACTGTATCCACAGGGTTTGATACTATCCATGGTTTTAGGCATCTACTGGGATTCTTGGAACATATCCCCCATGGATAAGTGGGGGAGGGGGGTGGGGAACTACTGTATTGTTTCGAGGGTTCCCATGAAATCCAAGTATTATGAAAATAACAGAGAAAAAAGGGTTTGGACTAGATGTAAGGTTTTGTGTCAGCATGTAACAATGTTGCAACAATGTCACATCTTTCCAATCACATTTAGTTTTGTGTTGTAGATATGACATTTGCCCTACATACATGGAAAATTCAATAAATAGCATTAAGCCACATATAGACCAAATTAAAGACAACTTTTTGATATACTTTATTTTGGGAGGGACTCTATCTAGAATCCTGGAATATTCATACTGTCCTCATTGTTTAAAATGTGTGCCTTTTTAGAGACCAGCTTTAATAATAAAAGAGTAGTTATAAACATAATTTGTTCCATTCCTTAACATGATTTTGAGTTCTAGGTCTCTAATAAGAGGGCAGCCATCTGTGTTGCAAATCATTAATTTTCAAAGGAGACAGTTGACAACTGTTACAGAGTTAGATACATCATAACTACATTCTGGAAAATTAATAAACAAAATATTCAGCTTTACGAAATTTCTCCCTTATGCAATTTAACTTTATCACTGGTTAAGAAAATAAATGAATTACTAATAAAGAAAAAAATGATCAACAATTAGAAATATCTTGTGATTTTTCTTTCTTCCTTTTACTATTATTTGTTTCTTATATTAGCTTACATGTTTCTCTGATTCAAGGAAGATTATACTTTAAGAGTATAGTTTCATAGTTTTCAGTTAGTTGACATTCACAATCATTTAATTATAATTATATACAAGCTGGTTGTTTATTATTAGAGAAGAAATCTCTATAGGTGACCATCATTTATAGCACATAGAAAACTATGTTTCACGAAGTTTTTTTATATACTAGAAGAGGCAGAAATTTCATTAACTGTTCAGTTATTCTTGAATGATTAGCGTTAACTAACATGAGACAATGCTATCCTTTGCCACTGATGACTTTCCTATAACCTAGACAAGTACAAATATAGAACTAAATCTTATTTCCCTAGGAAAGCAGACACAGTAAGAAGGGAATCCTATAGAGAAAAGACTTTAAATCCTTTTCCATATAATATTTTACCGAAGAATCTGCAGCACTATGTAGCAGAGAAAATTGTATTTTGCTTTGGAAATAATTAGTTCTACATTTTCTAATACTTTATAAAAACATTTCACATGCCATTTTTTTCAAATCTGACCCTCACAACACACCTACGTAAGCTAGAAAGACTAGCCCCATTTTACAAATGAGTAAAATGAAAGTTCAAAGAAGTAAAGTAACTTGGCCAAGATCATTCAAATGGTGTCAGAGCACTAGATTTTATGCCATTTTGTGCAAGACAAATGTAATCTCAATCCTCATTAGATTAGGTTTTATTACCCCCATTTTACCAATGAGAAGAATAATGCCTAGGACCTAAGAACCTTGGCCCTTTTCTTCCTAGAGTTCTCTCTTCACTCAAGAGTGGAAAAGTGGAGAAGAATTAGTAAATTATTATTGCTATTTACTTTGTAGTTTTTATTATTATCAACTTGATTTCCAAGACTTTTTAAAACAAAACACCCTCAAAAGTAATGTATGTCAGAAATGTTTTTCGTTTACAATCACCAGGACAGATAAGCTGAAGTTGATAATTATTGGAGAAGATGACCAGGTCATTTATTTTTATATTGCGTTTTACATAAAATAAGTGCAAGTAAAAATTTATTAAACCATCATGAGATTGATTATTTTGAATGATAACCAGTAGTCCACAGAGTCTGATATTTCATTGTTACACAGTATTGTGTGTCCTAAACCAAATGATACCACATTAAATATCAAGCAAAGGGCAGAATAATACTTTGGAAATGAGGAAGTAATTTTATAGTTAATAAGTTACAAATATTATAATTGTTCAAAGCGTTGTAGTACAGTACGAAGTACTTGTACAAGTACAAGTTTATTCTTGGGGATAATTCTAACCCCTTTGTTCGATAACAAATTTATTATCTGAAGTTCAGTATTCATCTTTTTGGGTATTTCTTTACAGATGAAGAGACTAAAATAGTTGACTGGTTAAGAAATATGCTCAAAGTTAACAAAAATGGGTTAGTAACAGTAGAATTGCAGCTTATCTCTTGTGTAAAATTTAGAACACAAACTGAAAGTGATTTAAGAAAAAAAAAAGAGAAAGCATGGAGGAGAGAACAAAACCAACAACTTTTTCCCTCTCTTAATATGCAATACATTTCCTCAGAAAAGATATGTTTGTTTTTGGATATTCAGGTTTTACTAGTGTGTTTTATCAAAACTATGGCTAAATTTCCACTCTTTCAGTTTTGTGCTGTGCATTTTTTTGACAGTACCTATAGACCAAAAAGAACACCCAAATCAAAAAACATTTGTTTCTTTATGAAATCATGGAACAGATGGGGCAAGAGCTTTCATGAAATCTCAGCTTTTATAATTTAAGCCCATCTTTGGCCAACGTGCATCTGGCCCACTAAATTAAAATTACATTCATAGTATTGACAGTAACAAACCAGAGTGGAGTGTCATGAGTTAGAAAAGGTTTGAGTTTCGTATTCAGAAAAATCTGGATTTATGTTCTGTTATAGCCACCATCTGTGACCTTCACATAAATTATTTAATTTCCCTTGTTCTTTGTTTCCCAAAGTGTGAAATTATATGGATTAAATGCAATCATCTGTGAAAAGTACTTAGGATAACTTTTGTTATACAACTGTAACCCTACGTCCACCTTGCAATAACATGCAGTGTTTTCTTGTATTTATATTATTACAGCAATCATTCGGAGAGTTCCTACTGTATACAAAGCATAATAAGGGTACAAAGATTAATAAAACCTGTTCTCCTCCCTCAGTTTCTCTGTAAGGCAAGATGGACATGTAAGTCATTAAGTAAAATAAGACAAGTTTACTTTGTACTATAATATATATATAAACAACCCAGTGAGAAAATGTAAAGGAAAGTGCTGTTAAATCTCAACCACATGGAGATTTTAGCATTGGATTTTGCTGTTAAATGGGGAAAGATTACTGAGAACTAAGAACAGCATAAACAGAGTCTTGCAGGACAATTATCCCTCGATCATACTAGATCAAATGTTATAAAAGGATGTTGTAAGAGTTGCCACCTACCCACTGAAATGTAAGCTATTTTGTCATCACTGTATTTACTGTATCCAGAATGATGTAGGGTACATAGTAAGTATGCAATAAATATTTACTGAATGAGTGAATAAATGAATGAATGGCAGTTTCAGACTAGATAATGCTAATTTGGGGGAAGCCCTGGGTGGCTCAGTCGGTTAAGCATCGACTTTGGCTCAGGTCATGATCTCACGGTTTGTGGGTTCAAGCCCTGCATGGGGCTCTATGCTGTCAGCTCAAAGCCTGGAGCCTGCTTCCAATTCTGTGTCTCCCTCTCTCTCTGCCCTTCCCGCTCACACTCTGTCTCTCTCAAAAATAAATAAAACATTAAAAAAAAAAAAGTGGGCTTTGTTCACCACGCAATAGAGAACCATTGAGGATATTTAAGGAAAAGAGTAATATAACCTCACATTTTATTAATAAGGTAACTTTGATAGTGTGATGGTTCATACAGGATGAACATAAATAAGATTGGCAGCAAGCAGACCTGTAAGGTAGTAGTTGTAATAGAAGAACTACATGAAGTCATTGAGTAGTGTAGCAGCAGTGGGAGAGAAGAAAAGATACAGGTGAGACATTTGAATGTAAAATCAATAGGATTTAGTAACTGTTAAGGCTCTCTAATATAATGCAGCAAGTGATACAAGCCCAATTCAAAGTAGCTTACAAAAAATTAGCAGAATTTTTGAGTCAAAGAACTGGAGAGTTTAGATTGTCTATGGCTTTAGGCTTAGGTAGATCCAAGAGTTCAAAGGTATTTATCTCTGCTATCTGTCCTAAATATGCTATTATATATTGATTGTGTTTTGCCAAACAGGCTCTCTCCATGTGACAGATTTATATACTTCCAGCTTAGCAACCTGAAGATCAATGCCTTCTCTTTCCCAATATCCATACATTATACATATTATAGTATGGGGTGCCTGGGTGGCTTAGTCAGTTAAGCATCAAGCTCTTGGTTTTGGTCACGGTTCATGGGTTCAAGCCCCGCATCAGGCTCTGTGCTGTCAGTGTGGAGCCTGCTTGGGGTTCTCTTCTCTCCCTTTCTCTCTGCCCCTCCTCCCTTGCTCTCTCTCTCAAAAATAAATAAACATTAAAAAGTAAATATTATAGTATTTATGTTTCATTTATATAATTATAATAATATAATAAACATTAAATTCTAAATATTATAAATAACTATACATACTGGTTCTGTATAATCCACATGACCATTCCTGTGAAGAGAGGAAGCAAGGTACCATGACTGATATGGAATGAGAGAAGTGCAGTTTTCTAGAAGAAATTGTCAAATAGGGTAGACAAAAGCAACAGATACCGCATACATTGAAAATAAGAAACACTGCTTTCAATCAATTTTCCATCCTGGGTGACTGGATAACAGAAGTCAGGAAGGAAGGAGAGAAACTAGTTTTTAATTTAATGGGAGGCGTATGACTTGGGTCATAGTGAGGTTGAGTTGGTAGTGTAAATGCAGATGATGAATAGCAGGCAAATGTTGAGTTAGATGAATACAGAAGTTGTGAATTCCGTGTAAAGATGAGAGCCAAAGCCACAGCTCTGAATGAAATCTCACTGAAAATGTAAAGAATGAAAAAGCTGCCGAGAATGGACAGTTATAGAACAGGGAAAAGAAAGGGGGTCCAAGAAGGAGCCTGGTGTGGTAAAAGCCTGGAACTGTCAGACAAGCTGGGAGAAAAACAGGAAATGCAGTCACCGAGGTCAAAAAGAATGAGAGGGTACTAATTTGACTGAGTGCATGCCAGGAGTTAACAAATAAAAGCAAAATATGGCAGAATATACAGATGCTTGTAGGAAAGAAAAGAAAGCTAAAGAATCAGGCTTGGCACATTCAAGAGCCAGGCAGCTCCAAAGAGTCGAAATAGTTGTTGCTGATCGACATTTTCTGTATGATAGCCAATGGAACAGCAAAATATAGATTGTTTTCAGTCTTGTTCTTTTCCCACAATTCAGTTTCTAATGAGAGAATTCCATTGGCCTATCTTGGGTTCAGTTTCTGCTTCTTACCCAGGATAAGGCAATTAGTTAGCAGTCCTGGGACTCATCAGTGGAGAAGCAGAAATTTCCCATCTTCTAGATGAACTAGAAGTTAAGCACTCTGTAAAAGAAAAATGTCCACTAAAGAAAATGTATTTAACAGTGTTAGTAAACACAAGTATTTCTCCTCAGTGGTACTGTAAAGAACTACTCCTTCTCCTCCCTACCACCCAAATGTGATGGACTTTATCATAAAATCATAGAATTTTTTGGTTAAATATGTGAGAAATATTCTGTTACCTGATGTGGTAGACAGAATAATGTCCTCCCAAAGATGTCCAAGTCTTAACTACCAGAATCTGTGAATATGTTACCTAAGTTAACAAAGGGAAATTAAGATTGCAGATGGAATTAAGGTTGCTAATTAGCTGACATTAAAATAGGGAAATTATCCTGCACTATCTTTGTGGGTCCAACGTAGTCACAAGGGTCCTTAACAGTGGAAGAGGGAAACAAAGAAGTTGAGAGTGATGCAATGTGAGGACTCTACATCATTGCTGACATTAAACATGGAGGAATGGAGCCAGGAGCCTAGCAATGTGGGCAGCCTCTAGAAGCCAGAAAGGACAAAGAAACTGACTTTCTCCTAGAGTCTTCAGAAAGGAACACGACAATGCTGACACCTTGATCTTAACCCAGTGAGACCCAGGTCAGATTTCTGACCTACTGAACTGTAAGGTAATAATTTTGTGTCATTTTACTTACTTATTATTTATGTATTTAAGTGTTTATTTTTTGAGAGAGAGACAGAAAGTGAGCAGGGGAGGGGCAGAGAGAGGGAGACACAGAATCTGAAGCAGGATCCAGGCTCCGAGCTGTCAGCACAGACAGAGCCTGATGCGGGACTTGAACTCCCAAACTGTGAGATCGTGACCTGAGCTGAAGTCGGGCACTTAACCGACTAAGCCACCCAGGTGCCTAATTTTGTGTCATTTTAAAAGCCACCAAGCGTGTGGTAACTTGTTACAGCAGCAATGGAAAACTAATACACCTCACCCCATTTTCCCTGTTTTAAAAATAGAAGAGAGTTAGGTTAAGTGATTTGTTAAATTTTCTGAGGCAACACCAGGACCAAAACCCAGGCTTTCAAGTGCTCTACATTTCACACAGGTGTGTTAGAAATTCTTTCCACTAAAACTCATTATTTGGAAACACTGATTTCCTGGAAACAGGATAAAGGAGGAAAAGGTAGTTTAATTTTCTTCTAAATTATTCTGTTAAAAAACTATCAAGTATCCAACTAAAGAGAATGAAGTTAAATATGATTTTTTAGTTTTTGTGATCTGGAACTTGAAGGAAGGGGTTATTTGAATAATATATGTGGAATGTGGCAGAACCATGGTAGAAAGTTAAGGTCATTTTTCAATTTCTTTTTTTCTTTTTTCTTTCTGTCTTCTTTCTTTCTCTCTCTGCTTCCTTCACTCTTCCTCCCTTCCTCACTTCTTTCTTTCTTTCTTTCTTTCTTTCTTTCTTTCTTTCTTTCTTTCTCTCTGGCTTTCTCTAAGAAGTGATGAATCTTGCTATATAAAAGGTACTGGGTTTTTGTTTTTGTTTTTTTTTTAATAAGTAGCTCTGCAAGTTTAGGAGTAGCTAGAGAGAGCTGAATTGCTCAGTTCAATTAAGGGGGAATTCAAAATTTCAGAGTAATCCAGGAGGTAGGGAATAAAGGAGATGGAAGGGAAGAATTAGCAAGATGTCAGGAGACTAAGGTTTTTATATGGAGTGGTACAGACAATGGCAGCTAAAAAATCTAACATGTGATTCCAAGTTGTGTCCTACATGGCATTTAATCCTGGCACCAAATCTTCAACTAAATTTTTGCTACATGCAACAGCTTTGTATTTGTGGTTGCTCTGAAGGAGATGATAATGTATAAAGAGCCATTTTTACCTTTGCCTTAAAATTATAGCAAAGAAGTGAAAAGTCATAAGGTATTATACAATAAGGGACAAAAATTGCTCAGAAGCACAAAATCAGACCCAGAAAGGTCCATGAAAATATAAACCCATCAGAAATTTGTTTGAAATCATAAGGAGGCCCTTGGATACTAAAATGCATGTGATAGGCATTTGAATCAATTTTTTTGTAGGGAGTTAAGAAGCTGGATTGACTACAAAATCACCACCACCACCACCACTAACACCACCACTGTCAACAGTTCTCTTGAACAGAGACAGAAGATTCTCTACGTACCAGGCTCTGCACTAACCTTTAAAATATATCACTTCATGTAACTCACACAGCAGTCCTATAAAGTGGGAACTGTTACAGTCCCATTTCACAAGATGAACATGAGTCATAGAGAGGTAAAATAACTGTCCCAAGATTTTATACCTAGGAAATAAAGAACTAGATATACTTCATTTGAACCCAGATCAGTCGCATTCCAGAAATTTAATCATTAAAACCAGCATTTCCAAAAGTCTAGTCTAGACCATCTGCATGGATATGATTGGGGAGTGTTTGTTTTAAAAATGCAGATTCCTAGTGGGGGGGTGCCTGGGTGGCTCTGTCCATTAAGCATCCAACTTTTAATCTCAGCTCAGGTCAGGATTTCACGGTTCCTGAGATCAAGCCCCGTGTCAGGCTCTGAGCTGACAGCATGGAGCCTGCTTGGGATTCTCTCTCGTACTCTCTCTCTGCCCCTCCCCACCCCATGCATGCTCACTCTCTCTCAAAATAAATAAATTTTAAAAATGCAGATTCCTGGGTCCAATTCAAGTTTATTAAATCAGAATCTTCTGTGTGAATTCTAATTAATCTTCCTCTTAACAAAGTATGATCCTTATGTATGTGTGTAATCCTCATGTTTAACTTAAGTGTGATCCTTATGCACACTTAAGTTTGAGAACCACTACCCTACTGTGTTGCCTTCAAAGCCAAACTAACAGTCCCAATACAAGACTGGTCAGGCAACCTGTGAGAATACTTAGGATAGTACTGGACTTCTGGAATTGGTACTGAAAATTTATCTAATATATTCATTCTCTGCTATCTCCTTATATAGAATATGGGAATCAGTGAGAAAAGAGTTGAAGGTGGAAAACTTAACAATTATTGAGTTTTACCTTGGGCCATATACTATGCAAAGCCCTTACATTAACTCATTTACTTCAAATAATTATTCAAGCCACCCACCATACCCAGACCCCAACTTACAGATAACACAGAGCTATAGGTCTTTAGATTTCTTTTGTGTAGACAACTGCATTAGCCGTGTAGCCAATCTCCCACACCATCTGTCACCTTTCTCCGTATTTTCTACTAAGTGTTCCAAAATTGTTAAATAAAGTATATCTAACAAAGAATGTGTAAAATATAAATGTACAAATTCAATAATAGTAATAAGCCAAAATTAATATACCCATATCCAGACCAGAAACGGAATATTACGGTATCTCAGATGCATGCTATGAGACCTTCTCATTCATTGTCCCTATCTAAAGATACATAGTACCCTGAATTAGTCATTCTCTTGCTTTCTTTTATATTTATTGTGGGACTTTTGTTTTTATTTGTATTTTGCTACCTAAGCATATATATAGCTCTTAAAATACACTCTTCAGTTTTGCCTGGTTTTGAAATTTATAAGAATTTGTAAGAATTATTCTGTAACTTGCTTCCTTCACTCTAACATTGTTTTTGAGTTACAATCATGTGGATGTATATACTATAATTCATTCATTTTACATATTTGTAATATGAGTATACTTTTATATGAATATACCATACCTTATATACTTTTATATACTTTTATACTGTTAATATATGGATATACTGATTTGCAGACTGTTTCTATGATTTTTAAACAATGGCAATAAGTATTCTTGCTTATAAACACACATATTTGACAATTATTTAGGTATATAGCTAATTGTGGAATTGTGGGGGTGTAGAATTTAAGTGTGTTAAATTTTCCTGTATGTAGCAAACTGTTTCCAAAAGTGATTATACCAACCTAAAGCCAATTCCTATTGCCCCACATCCTCATATACACTTACTGTTCTTTAATTTTTCCATTTTAACCAACCTGGAAAGTGGTTTAATTGTCATACTAAAGAAATTGAATATAAGTGCATATATTTGAGAGCCACTTATGCATCCTTATATGTGAAATTTCTATTTATTATTTTAACCCACTTTTCTATTGAGTTATTAGCTATTTTCTTATTGATTTTCAGGGGATCTGCATATTTACTGAATCCTAATTCTTTATAATCTATACTATGGCAAATTATCTTCTCTTCATTTATTATTTGAGTTTTTACCTTGTGATATATTTAATGTATTCAAATTTTTATCAGCTTTATTGAAGAAAAATTGACATATAATGAACTGTATATATTTAAATGTACAATGAATTTTTAAAAACATAATATACACATAAACACACACCCCTGAGGCCATCACCACAATCATGATATTGAACATATCCATTATCTTCAAAGTTTCAGCATGCCCCTTTGTAATCCTTCTCTCCCACCTCGCCTTGCCCATCTATTTCCAGACAATGACTTATGTGCCTTCTCTCATTTTAGATTAATTTGTATTTTATAAAATTTTATATAATGTTCTCATGCAGTCTGTACTCTTTTTTTGCCTTCTTTCACTTAGCATAATAATTTTTAGATTAATCCATGTTTCATGTATCAATAGTTTTTTTTTATTGCTGAGTAGTATTCTACATATGGCTGTATTTATACCTATTGATCAACCTTTAGGTTGTTTTCAGTTTTTGGCTAGTTCAATAAGGCTACTATGAATATTTGCTTATAAGTCTTCATGTGGACATATACTTTAATTTATCTTGGGTGAATACATAGGAGTAGAATGGCTGGATTATATGGGACATATATGTTTAACTTTTAAAGAAACTGCTAAATTTTTTTCCTAAGATAGTCTACCATTTTACATTCCCAATAGAATTGTATGTTGCTCTACATTAGCACTTTTAATTTAATTTTATTTTATTTTTTAACAATTTTTTTTAATTTTATTTATTTTTGGGACAGAGAGAGACAGAGCATGAACGGGGGAGGGGCAGAGAGAGAGGGAGACACAGAATCGGAAACAGGCTCCAGGCTCCGAGCCATCAGCCCAGAGCCCGACGCGGGGCTTGAACCCACGGACCGCGAGATCGTGACCTGGCTGAAGTCGGACGCTTAACCGACTGCGCCACCCAGGCGCCCCAGCACTTTTAATTTTAGATATTCTAACAAAATACATTATCTTACTGTGGTTATAATTTACATTTACCTAATGACTACTGATATCAAATGCCTCTTCGTGTGCTCATTGTCATCTATGTGTCTTTTTTGGCAAAATGTCTGTTCAAACTTTTTACCTACGTGTTACTGGTTTTTTTATTAGTACATTTTTGAAAGTTCTTTATATATCTTAAATACAGGTGTTTAATCAGATTTGGTTTTACAAATATATTCCTTCAGTTTGTAGTTTGCCTTTTTGCTCTATTAACAGTGTGTAGTTTGCCTTTTGCTCTCTTTCAAAGAAGTTCTTAATTTTAATCAAGTCCAACTTATCAATCTTTTTTACCATGTATTTGTGTCCTATCTAACAAATGTTTGCCCTAACCTTAAGTCATGAATGCCAAACTCTGCTGAATTCTATAAAGCATTTAGGAAAGAAAGAATATCAATTCCACACAAAATCTTCCAGAAAATTAATGAGGAGAGAATACTTCTCAACTCACTCTATGGGGCCAGCATTACTTTGATGCCAAAATCACGTAAAGATATTGCAAGTAAATAAAACTACAGAACAGTATCAATTATGAACATATATGTAAAAATTCTAAGTGAAATTTTAACAAATCAAATACAACAGTGTATAGAAGGGATAATATATCATGGTCAAGTGCGACTATGTCCTACAAATGCAAAGTTGTCTTAACATTTGAAAATCAATGTAATTCACCACATTAACAGAGTAAAATAAAAAACATAATCATTTCAATAGATGCAGAAAATCATTTGACAAAATCCAATTTCCATTCCTGATTTGGAAGAAAAAACAAAACCTTTCAGCAAACTGGGACAAGGGAATTTCTTCAACCAGATAAATGCCATATACAAAAATCCTACAGCTAATGTCATACACAGTGATGAAAGATCAAAATTTTTTTAAGGTTGGAAACATGATGAGGATGGCTGCTTTCACCCTTTCTATTCAACATTTTACTGGAGGTTCTAATCATTGCAATTAGGCAAGAAAAATAATAAAATCCATCCAGATTGGAAAGGAAGAAGTTATATTTTGTTTGTTTGAAGAAGATTGTGTAGAAAACACCATGAGATTTATAAAAAAGCTTTTAGAACTAATAAATGAGTTAGCAAGGTTGCCTGATACCAGGTGGTTATTTAAAAAAATTAATAAATAATGTTTACTTTTTTTTGAGAGAGAGAGAGCAAGCTCTCTTGGGCAGAGAGAGAGGGAGACACATAATCCAAAGCAGGCTCCAGGCTCTGAGCTGTCAGCACACAGCCTGATGTGGGGCTCGAACCCAACTATGAGGTCGTGACCTGAGCCAAAGTCGCACGCTGAACCGACTGAACCACCCAGGCGCCCTTCCCCCCAGGTGATTATTTTACAATCAATTGTGTTTTTACATTTGAGTAATAAGCAATTAGAAATTGAAATTTTAAAAATACAATTTACAGTAGCATCAAATAATATGGGATGCTTAGGAATAAATCTGACAAAAGACGTGCAAGACCTATAAACTGAAACCTATGAAACATTACTGCAAGAACTTAAAGAACTAAATAAATGGAGAAATACACCATGTTCATGGATCAGAAGACTCTGTTTTAAGATGTCAGTTCCCCCCAACATTCATCTGTAGATGCAATACAATCCCAAGCAAAATTACAGTAGGTTTTTTATAAAATTGGCAAGCTGATTCTGAAATTCATATGGATCACAAAAGATGTAGAATACCTAAAACAACTCTGAAAAAGAACCAAGTTGGGAAACTTACACTACTGGACTTAAAGATTTATTATAAAATTACAGAGTATTAGGGTTCTCCAGAGAAACAGAACTAATAGGATATATAGAGATATATATAAGAGGAGATTTAATATAGAAATTGTCTCACACAGTGCTGGAGGCCAGGAAGTCCCACAATAACTGTCTGCAGGCTGGAGAACAGGGAAAGACAGTAGTATAAATTCAGTGTCTGACAGCTTGAGAACCAGGGGAGCTGATGGTGTAACAGTCTTCAGTTTGAGACCGAAGGTCTGAGAGCGCAAGAAGGCGGCACAGCTGCTATAAGTCCTGGAGTACAAGGGCCCCAGAACTGGGAGCTCGGGTCACTTGTGGGCAGGAGAAAATCGATGCCCCAGCTCACGAAAACAGGCGTCAACCTTCCTCTGCCTTTTTGTTCTGTTTGAGCCCTGAACAGATTGGTTGATGCCCACCCGCATTGGTGAGGGTAGATATTCTTTACTCAGTCTACTGATTCATATGCTACTCTATTCTGGCAACACCCTCACAGACACCCAGAAGTTGTTTCACCAGCTAGCTGGGCATCCTTTACCCTAGTAAAGTTGAAATATAAATATTATGTACAGTAAATCAACAGAATGTACTATTGGTATAAAGATAGACAAGAGACCAACCGACCAGAATAGAGAAAGAGACTTATACATATATTTTCAATTGATCCTTCCCAAAGGTGCAATAAGGTTAAGTTACATATTCAGTGGAGAAAGATAGGCTCCACAGCAATTAGATATCCATATTAAAAGAGCTTTGATCTATATGTCATACAATATAGAAAAATTAACTCTGGGGCGCCTGGGTGGCTCAGTCGGTTAAGTGTCTGACTTCAGCTCGGGTCATGATCTCACAGTTTGTGAGTTCGAGCCCCGCATCAGGCTCTGTGCTCACAGTTTGGAGCCGGGAGCCTGCTTCAGATTCTGTGTCCTCTCTCTGCCCCTCCCCTGCTCATGCTCTCTCTCTCTCTCTCTCTGTCTCAAAAATAAATATTTTTTAAAAAATTTTTTTAGAAGAAAAATTAACTCAAAATATACGATATACATAAATGTAAAACCTAAAACTATAAGAGGTTTTCTAGTTAGATTTTGCTATAAGTGTCTAATATTGTTGCATAGTTGTCCGAATACATTCTTCGCATTATTTCACTGTTTGAATTTGTTTATACTTACTTTATGGCCAGTTAAATGGTCAAATTTTTTACATGCTACAAGTCTGCATGAAAAGAACTCTTCCAGTAATAAGTAGGAAAACCTGTTCCATGGCAGCATGTCCTACTGTCAACTCTGAGCTATTGAGCTTCCTCATTTGTGGATTCCTCATTGTCTCAGTGAAGAATGTGTCCTCTGGGCTCTTCTACAAAACAAAGTCAGATGGTGGGTTCTCCAGTCTCACATTAAATATCTATTCAAACTTCTAACATCTGGAGCTTTCTGAGTCTTTCTTTAATACTTTTCCAAAGCATTTCTAATATCTCCACCTCATTTATGTAGGCATCATCGTGTTCAAGCTTCAAAATGTTGTCTCAAACCATATTAGGACTGGCTCCAGGCATCCTTGCCAGAATGTTGAATCACAAGAAATGAGAAGATGTTCCCTGTGTCAATAAAATTTTCCCTATCCAGTCTTACATTTCTATAACTTCACTACCACCAGTCTATTCCCACAGGTGTTCCTCTAGTTCCTATACATACTTCTTAGCCATAACTTGAAATTCCTTTTGTGTATAAGGTGCAGTCAACTCTCGGTGTTTGAGGTAGTTATTTTCTATAAAGTCATTGAGCCATTACTTGTAGGATAAATACATAGTTAGATTTCTACTAGTCTGGAATCACAACACTTTCCTCAACTAATAAATACACACCTTGATTTATGTATGTTTCTGTTTTAAAATACCTTATTTAATATGTATTATTTATTCATTAACCTTGAACTCACAGCCAGTAGCACCATAACTCATGACTGAATGAAGCTAATCTAACATATACATTTACTCTGTAAGACATCACACCTTTCTTTCACTTAGTAACACTAGATAGCATTTCAAAACTACCTTTAAGGGCTATTTTATTTTATTTTATCTTTAATTTTTTCAAGTTTTTTTCATTTATTTTTGAGAGAGAGACAGAGAGAGCAAGCGAGGAGGGGCAGAGAAAGAGGGAGAGAGAAAATCCTAAGCAGGCTCTGTACTGTAAGTGCGGAGTCCAACGCGTGGCTCGAACTCACAAACCGTGAGATCATGACCTGAGCTGAAACCAAGAGTTGAATGCTTAACTGACTAAGCCACCTAGATGCCCCTGGGGGATATTTTAAACAGAAAAATCACCATCAAGAAACACAAAAATGTGAAAACATGACACTAAACAGACCGGAAAAGGACGCTTGTTTATAGTAGGAGTACTGAAACAAGAAGGTAGAGCATGGTCTTGTTTGACTTCAGCTTGTATGTGTGCAACAAGCAGCTCAAATTTTTTGCAGCTATGTGCATGATGACAAACGACCATGAAAGTTCTGTGAGTACTGATTTTGGGTTACAAATAAATTTTAATTGGTAGGCAAATTCACAAATATAGAGTCCATGAATAATCATGATTGTACTTTCTCCTCAAGCAGAAACTACATCTATCTGTTCAAGGCAATGAGGAGTGGAGAAGGTAGATCTTAATAATGACAAATGTTATCTTTGAGGCATATGTCTCAGATGAGGTTTTTGCAAGATTTTTAGCTAAGGGGAGATTGCTCTCTTCTAACAAGGGGCAGGGGTCTGTTCTGCTCTTTGGAGTAATTCTGATGGGTATTAGTTTCAGGCTTGCCTATGAGTTTTAGGATCCCATCCTTTTCCTATCAGGGCCATGACTTGACATTGGAGACCTGGAAAGGCTGAGCATTCCATATTTGTCATAGCACTGATACTTTACAAACATCTTGAGTGTAATTTTCATAGAGCTTGCAGAAGATAAGGATCATCTTAAACAATACTAATTAAGTCACAAATATATGAATTAATAGCTGGATGACCTGAGCTTGTCTTTTTTGTCTTCAAGGCTTCTAAAAAAGTTAACAAAAGCCTACAGCAACTCCACAGTTCTTATAATTACCGTTGTTCCCATACTTGCCAAATGCCATAGCTCTCCTGTAATCCAATCTTTATTTTTCACCTTGACCTAGCCCAATCCCAATCTGCCACAAAAAAGAGAGAATAGCCAGCAAAATTCTAAAAACAAAAAGCAAAGAGAGAACTAGCTTTATTTATCAGATGTTACAATATATTTTAAATCCAAGGTAAAGAAGTTACATCAGCATCATAGTGACATAAGACCACCATGGTTGTTTCTTTCCTCCTCACAATGAAGGGAACAGCATCTGTTCCCTTTGACCTGCATCATTGCCATTTGTTTGGGTTATTTAATTTGTCAGTTTGAGGGAGGTGGCGTAATTTGAGCTTTACAGAATGTTGATACCACTTAAAATCATTTTCTCCTTTATCTCTCTTAATGAGGTTTCCTGATATTCCATCTTCCAGTCCCTGCATTTGGAAAGTGTGTTGGATTGGAGAGTGAAATTGGTAGATTTGAAGTTGTTATTATATGAGACTTCAGTGCTGGTGACATCTTCTGAGGCTCTGCTTGGGTCATACTTGACCCCATGGGGTAGGGGATACAATGAAGACAGGGAAATCTTCTGGGAGCCTGATACCCTTCCCCCTGTAATGCTGTTAAGAAGTAGGGAGGGGGGAGTCTCTTCAGCTTTTGGGGGAAAAATGTTTTCCTAAGTACAAGGAAGCAGTGATGTACCTTACAAATTAAGCTTCATTCAGGCCTGAGTTATAGTACTATTGGTTATGAATTTAATGTGTTATTTCCCCCTCCCCAAAAACAAATACACAGAACCTATCCATGAATAAAAGGGACTTTGTGGGAGCTGTGTGATCCAGCACCACAGCTCTGGGCCAAGGGCATCAGGAGGAGTCTCACCCACCCATGCATCAGGTAATATAGGCAGATGGACCTTGATCTTGGCTAGAGACATTGAAGTGATGCATTAACTAGCTCCAACCCCTCTTGAACCCAGTCCAGGAGCCCCTAGAGAACGCTGATTTAGACCGTTGTTGAAGTCTAGGTTTCCAGAGGAGAAGATCTAGCACTCTGTTAGAGAAAAATAATGTAAAATTTGAGTTTAGATCCATTGGAGTAAGAGGAACAGTTTGATTTTACCCAAATAACTCCTCCCCCAAGGTGGCACAGTTTAGGGCTAAGAGAGCTCTTCCTGGGCCCATGATTTCTCCTGTGGGGCAAAGGGAGAGAGGTATGAGTGAGTACCCAGCTTCCACAGCTGTGTGGATGCTACCAAAGAAGCTCATTCCTCTCCCACCGCATTTAGAGAACTAAATGCTGAGCTCCATCACTGGAGGGCGGGAAAAGTCTGGGGAAGTGACACATGACTCAGAGGGCATTTAAGGGACAGTGGGGCCTATTTACTGCATTATGAACTCCATCAGGAAGTCTGTCCACAAAGTGCTGAGAAAGCCTCATCTGTGGATACCCCCAATTGACCCATGGGCAACCCCAGCACCTGTGTGCCTCACCTACATAGCCTCCCCACTCTGTGGCCAACACCCTGTGCAAGCTTTTGAAGATGGTGGGCAACAGCAAGCTTTAGAGGATGTCTAGTGAGCATGCAAAGCAGAAAGCAGGCCCAAATCTGCCGGCCAGCTAGAGACCAAAACTTGAGCTGTGGCACCACTTTTGGGAAAACAAAAGAGGCTGTCAGCATTGGGCTTGGTGTGTTGCAGGATTGAGAGAAGCCGTAGTAGCTTAAGAATTCTGCCACAAGAGGGAGCAAGATGCATGGAGCAGATGTATTCATGGAAGGTCCGAGAAAAACTCAGAATCTCTAGCAGGCCTGATGGAAGGTACTTCTCACCCAAAGGCATTTACTATAGACTGGAGGAACTGATGCTACTTAAAATGAGAAGACAGCAACACAAAAATCCAAAGAACATAAAAAAATTCAGAAAACATGACACCACTGAAGGATCACAATAATCTTCCAGTAAATAAACCCAAAGACATGCAGATCCATGATTTACCCAATAAAGAATTCAAATTAGCTTTTTAAAGGAAACTCAATGAGCTACAAGAAAACACAGAAAAATTCTTCAATGAAATCAGGAAAACAATACATTAACAAAATTAGAAGTTTAACAAGTAGTTATAAATCATAAAAAAAAAAAAAAAAAAAAAAAAACCCAAATTCTGGAACTGCAGCATTCAATGAATGAAATGAAAAATGCAATAGAGAGCACCAATAGCCGACTTTATCAAGCAGAAGAAAGAATCAGTGAAATTGAAGACAAGAACTTTGAAATTATCCAGAGGAGAACAAAGGAAAAAGAATGAGATAGAGTGAAGAAAGTCTACCTAATCTTCAGGGTACCATCAAAAGGACCAATTTGCAAATCACTGAAGTTCCAGAAGGAGAAGAGAAGGGAGGAAAAAAGCTTATTTATTTATTTATTTATTTATTTTTTTTATTTATTTTTTTTTTTTCAACGTTTATTTATTTTTGGGACAGAGAGAGACAGAGCATGAACGGGGGAGGGACAGAGAGAGAGGGAGACACAGAATCGGAAACAGGCTCCAGGCTCTGAGCCATCAGCCCAGAGCCTGACGCGGGGCTCGAACTCACGGACCGTGAGATCGTGACCTGGCTGAAGTCGGACGCTTAACCGACTGCGCCACCCAGGCGCCCCAAAAAAGCTTATTTAAAGAAATAATGGCTGAGAACTTCCCAGATGTGGGAAGAGATTTGAATATCCAAGCTCATGAAGCTTACAGGTCACTCAGCAAAATCAACTTAAAAGAAGGAGGGTACTTTCAGTGGGTATGCATTCATAAGCATTCATAAGCAGACCTATCTGGGACTGGAGTGCAAAACATGGGCTAGAATATAGAAGAAAGTAAGTTGTGTGGGTTTAAATTCTAGAGGGCCTATAAGGCTTTTATTAGAAATTTTAATTGGATTGGACTGGCATTTGGAGACCATTTTATAGCATCTGAAAAGGAGAATATGATAGTACAATTTTTCCTTTAGGAATATGACTCATATTGTAATTTTCAAGTTAGGTTGGCCCAGAGAGTATACTGTCTTTTTGAGACTTCCAATACAGCAAAGTAAATCAGAACACCAAGAAACATTTGTAGTTGATTTAATGGTATTTATCTATCTCTTCTGATTAATATTGTAGTTCCGATGAAAATAAGAAGCCTCATATATAGTTTCAGTGAAGGAACACACAGAATATGGTAGTGAACAATCAATATAATGTCTTTCCTGGACCCATGCCCCTTTTTAAACAACATTTTCTTTGAAGCTTAAAAATAAGAATAAAGATCCATTTTCATCCTCAGGGTGTGTGTGTGTGTGTGTGTGTGTGTGTGTGTGTGTGTGAGTGTGTGTGTGTGTGTGAGTGTGTGTATGTTTCTAGATTTTGAAGACAATTACAAAGTCAAGAAAGTGTTTGGGATTTTTTTCCTTTGGTTAGCCTAGATACCAGGTAAAACTAACTAGGACAAAATGCAGTTTAAGATCTCTTCTGCAGTGTTACACTGGCTAATTTCTGACAACTTGCATATTCTCAAAGGCTTTGGTATGATGATGAAATATAGTTTCTGAATGGAAATAAAATTTCTATATTCCTTGGACTTAACAAGCTCTTCAATTAAAGACATACAATATTTACAAGAAAAAAGATCCAGAGGGAGAGTTCTGTGATTCCCTTGAGATGCTAGGTCTAATTTCTGAAATCTAAGCTATTTTTTTTTTCTGGTTTCAGAAAACTAAATTGACAGAGCAAGTAACTTATATCATTTATCTTGTTCTTCTAAAAATACCAAAATATTCCATTTTTATCTTTAGAAAATAGAAGTGGCCCAAATAATTGGAGAAAAAAGGAAAATAATTTCTAGGCTTTAAATAAGAGGATCTGAATAAATCTAAAATTGATGATTTTTCTCCTGAAATATCAAAGCAAGAAAAAATGTGACTATACCAACATATCTAGAATATTCTAATTCAATTAAAGGAAAGCATTCTGCCTTTAGAAAGGGCATCTTTAAAAAGGGGGCATTATGCATAATTTTCCAATACAGAATCAGTGACTGTATAAAAATATTTATGAAATAAAGAGAATGAGATCTGATTCATGCATTTTTACTTCAGGTATTCTCTTAAGAGGGTATTTTACTACAACTACATTTCTAGAATAATGGACAGATGGCCATGGGATAAAACATGGGCCATGACCTAGAGAAACTTGATAGTATCTGGAAGGTTAGATTAAGTATTCTATAAAAGTAGATCTTTAAAAGTGCACAATAGGGGCGCCTGGGTGGCTTGGTCGGTTAAGCATCCGACTTCGGCTCAGGTCATGATCTCACGGTCCATGAGTTCGAGCCCCGCGTCGGGTTCTCTGCTGACAGCTCAGAGCCTGGAGCCTGTTTCAGATTCTGTGTCTCCCTCTCTCTCTGCCCCTCCCCGGTTCATGCTCTGTCTCTATCTCAGAAATAAATAAACGTTAAAAAAAAAAATTAAAAAAAAAAGTGCACAATCATGGGCCATGTCTGGTTCTGGAAATTTCAGAAGTAATTCCAGTCTACTGAAAGGAGAACATGAGGAACTTGAGTAGAGCATAGGTACAGAGCTGGAACTCTGGAGACAAAGATAACAAACACTGCTTTCGAGATCAGTGCTTGTGCTGGGATCAGATGCTTTACATTTTTATTCTATCGACTTTCTAACCCTTATTTCCCTCATCAACAAAATGAGAGAAACTAGTGTCTACTTTATGATGTTGCTGTAAAGATTAAAATGGAATAAGTCATGCAAAATTCTTAACATAGCGTATTATACAAACGAAATGCTAAATAAAAACGTTGATCACTTCTTGCCAGCATTGTTGCCACAACTTCTGTATCAACCAGATTCATTCAGAGAAGAAATACAACGCTGAGCTATATTGAATAAGGGACTTATGATATGGGGTAAACTTAACACAAATGTAGAAGTTCATCGAGAAGTCTATGTCAGACTGTGTGGCCTTTGCACCTGGTGGTGGGCCTAACGTCACTATAGGTTAGCTGAGCTGGCAGTTGAAGGGAGCTGGGTGAGAACTGGGGGGAGAGCAAGAACAATCTAGATCTTACAATGATGGCTAGAACCCATGGGAATAAACTGGATTCCATGAGGACAACTGGAACCTCCATGGTGTGAGGGACCTTTGGGAGAATCTGGTGTTCTTTACTATGGAGTTTCACTCATACCTGGCCCCAGGACACTAGAAGAGATCTGAGGAGAGCTGGAAAAGCTGTATACCCTGATTGTATCCCACACCAACAAGGTTAACTATAAGATCAGCAATAACAAGTCTGAGCAGCCGTACTGATGGTGCCCCATACCAAACTTTAGAACACAAAAATGACAACTTTAAAATTTCTTCCACTGAACAGATTTGAGGACATTTCTCTTGTGGCCAACCTTAGCCTGAGACTACATAGGAAAGGGGATTACAGGAAACAGATCCAGCCTGGATAAGCTGAAACCGTAAAAAGCCACCACAGTTCACCTCCTGTCAACTTAACATTTGTACACACTTCTTTAAACTAGACTTAACAATCAAGTAAAGATGACAGCAAAATCAAGCTTCCATCTAACATGTTGCCAATATTTCTTATACAACCCAAATCATGCAAACTCTTTCTCTAAAGGAGATACAAATTTCCTTGTACATTGGATCATGTCCATTTTTTTTCTAGATGGATCAGAAACACTTTTGATAACCTATAACTTAAATTCTGAGATACTTGGCTAACTATTATTAACACATCTCTGTTAGATAATTTGCTTACTTCCGCAACTTGTCATATAGTTGTAGCTGGTATCTATAATCACTACCTTGTGCTACCTGTTTGCCCTCAGCACATACCTTGGTAGGTCATTGTTCCTTCTTTGATGGGTGACTAAAACTTTCATTTCTGCAGGGTCTGATTCTTTAAGCGTCCTGCATATATTGGGTTGTTGTAGTTTTCCATTGACTTATTTAAAACAGCTTTGTTGAAGTATAATTTACATGCCATAAATTTTACTATTTTTTTGTGTACAACTCAATGATTTTTGGTAAATTTACTGAGTTGTGTAACCATCATCAAAATTCAGTTTCAGAACATCTCCATCATCCCAACAAGATCCCTCTTGTCCCTTTGGAAATAATTCCCTATTTCCACCCTCAGAGCCAGGAAACAACAAACCTACTTTATGACTCTGTGGATTTGCCCTTTCTGGAAATTTTACATAAATGAAATCATATAATATGTGATCTTTTGCATTTGGCTTCTTTCAAGTAGCATAATGTTTCTGAGGGTCATCCATGTTGTAGTATGTGTCGGTAGTTTTTTCTTTTGAGTTATATCACAGAACATAAAAGTATTTTCAGTTGCTCCCAGTGATCTCTTGCATTCCAGACATACTCTTCCTTATTTCATTGTATAGTAGCAACACGATGTTTTCTTGATAGTCAGAATCAATCACCCCAGTAATATATTTAACTCTCTTTCTTGGTGATTCAAAGGCATAACAAACCCCAAGCAGGCAGGTAGCCATCTCAACTTCTAATTTAATGGAACTGTTGCTGTGTCTCCTGGTGGAAATGGGCCACACTTGGGAACTAAGAATTCTTAACCAGCAAAGCCCAAACTCTAGATTAGCAAAGCCCAAAGTCTAGATCAGTAGCCCAGTCATAGACACAGTAAGCAAAAATTTTCATAGAGGATCACAAAGGGAAGTACCTATGTAAAGAGGGAAAATATGCAACAACAACAACAATATAAAGCATGACTATATAGGTACCTGAGGTTGCCTAATTTGTTTGCATGCCATTATAATCCACCTGGTGGGGGTGTGATATCCATTTGGGCCCAGGAATTCTGAGCTGATAGGAAATGACTGTTCTCTTTGCACAATAACATAGAGTTATAAGGCAAACAAAGATATTATTTAAAATTTTTGTGTATTATTTATCATTTTTTGTGTTAGTTTTTATTTTAAAATGTTGCATTAAAATATTAGTATTTATTATTAAGTTTTTTGACACTCAAATTTTGTACTGTAGTTGAGTGCTTCGTTCATCTCATCCTAATTCTGGCCCTGAGGTAATATTGAGGAGAAACATTCCCATTTAAGCCAATTGATTCCCAGGCCTATAAACTCTTGCAAATGGGAGAGCATCATATATTGGTCACTGATTTAGAACACACACTGTATCCTATGCGACATTACCCCAGCCTTGTAAAGTGTTGTCCTCTTTTGAAAACATGTTTTATTTTTTAAATTTTTTTCACAGTTTATTTATTTATTTTGGAAGAGAGAGAGAAAGAAAGAGAGAGAGTGGTGCAGAGAGAGAATCCCAAGCAGGCTGCATGCTGTCAGCACAAAGCCAGATGCAGGGCTCTCAGAAACCATGAGATCCTGACCTGAGCTGCGATCCAGACACTTAATGGACTGAGCCACCCAGGCACCCCCTAGCTGATGCTTTTAACTGAAACTTCAAAAGGCTCTTCCACTTCAGAGTAGTGGAGTACTTGATCAGACCAGTGAATTCCATGTTTTTGTTGCCATACTTCATTCACTATAAAATGAACCTCCTGATGAGAAGCAATGTGTGGAATATACAGATGGTGAATAAGGCATTCTCTAAGTTCATAGATGGCTTTGGCAGAAATGTTGCAGACAGGGAAGACAAATCCACATCTTGAGTATCTATTACAGTAAGAACAAAGTGCTCTGTCTTTCAAGATGTAAATAGGCAATACAATCAGTCAGGAGCTTCTTTGATTCCCCTGGGGAATGGCCCCATATGGTTGGTAGATTAATTAGCCAGCTCAGCCTTGGTGACTAGAAGTCTGTGTTGCTAAGCAAATATATAACCTTTATTCCTGCTGCCTTGAACAATTTGTCATGATTGTACTAGACAAGGATGAGGTGGCTAGGGAAAGAGTTTGACTGATGGCCACAGAATCGGTCATCATGTCCACCTGATTATTGAAAGCCTTTTCTGATGAGCTTGTTCTTTGGTGAGTATTTACCTGGAACACAAATATTGTCATTTCCAAAAACATCAATCTACATATAGTACCTCCTGTCAACTAGTTTCCCAGTTGTGTTGCTACCAATTCTCTGGCCATCTAATCAAATCATTAGGCAATGTTCATGACTTAGAGTAGACTTCTACCTCTGGTATGCCAGAAAAATGAGCAACCAGATATACTGGGTAAAGTTCTACCCACTGGAAGGATTTCCTTTTAAGGCCTCTCTAGAGTGGGGCTATAGTGCTGTAGTAGTCCACACTCCACTTTTGTGTAGTGTCAGCATATCATGCAGAATAATATGTAAAATTGAACATTTTTTTCCCCTAAGTCAACTGGCCATAGGGAACATCCCATAAGAGGAAGGAAAAATTTTAGCAGGAATAGAAGCTGTGGTACCTGGGCTATTTGCTCATGAAAACTACTTGTATCTTCAGGACCTTCTCAAGACCACAGTCTCATACATATAACTTTTATTTTATGACAGAGTGCTATTGTGCACACCAACATTTATGACTTGGTGGATTAGACAACACTCAGGTCATGATGGACAGCTCTGGATACATGTTACTTTATGGTCCATGGTAAGTCAATATTCCCTTTCTACTAGGGCCCAGTAACAAACCAGACGCCATTTCTTGAAAGAGGTGTAGTTCTATTTTGAGGGTGGCATCACTTTGTTCCAAAATCTTTCATGTCTGCACCGTAGTTCATTTATACATACCTGTCAAAGGCTCCATGTAGCATCCTTGTTTACTACATATACTTTCAGCACCATTACATTGCTGGGTTATATGACCCAAGTGGAAGAGCAGCTTGCATGGCAGCTTGGCCTATTCAAGAACCTTTATTTCTTCCAAATCTCATTCAAAATTGGCAGCTTTTCTAATTACATAGTAAATAGGTCAGAATAGCACAACCAAATGATTATTATATATTATCTCCAAAGTCCAAAGAAGCACACTAATCGTTAAGCTCTTTTCTTAGTAGTAAGGAGGCCAGATACAACAACTTGTCTTTCACTTTGGATGGGATAACTTAACATGTTCCTAGAAATGAGAAATTAGAACCCTAAAATTCACTGAGGTGTCAGGCCTCTGAATTTTTGTGAATTTATTTATTACCACCTGACATTCATGCATCTTACCAAAATGTCTAGAAGAGTTTCTACTTTCTGCAGACCAGGTAAATCATCAGGATATCATCAGTGAAATATAGCATAGTATAGGCCTATGGAATGTAGAAGCCATTAATGTCCTAAAGACTAGATGTTGGTATGGGATGAAGAGTTGCTGTAACGAGGTAGGAGCATGAAAATATATATCGGTCCTAATAGCTGAAAATAAACTGTTTATGACAGTTTTCCTAATAGGTTTAGAGAATAAAAGCATAAACTGGATCAACGACTTACATACAAGGCTCAGGGATGTGTTGATTTTCACTAGCAACAACACTTCATGTGAAAGAGGTACTGCAACTGATGTTAACATCTAATCAAGTATACCTTATTCTGCTGTCATTCTCTTCTCCAAGGCACATTTATCTTCTGCATGGGTCATGTCTATGCTTGAAACACTCCAATATCTCCCTCAACCTATAGGACAAAATCTAAAATCCGTAGCCTTACATACAAGAAACACCTTGTATTTTTTTCTCATTTTGTTTTATGAGTTTTAAAGATTTTTTCCCCTTTATTTACTGAATTTACTCTATTTTGAGTATATTTTTTGTACATGGGTAAGTACATTTTTTCATATAATTTTTTTATGTGAGTTGCAATTTTTTAGCAACATCTATTGAATATTTCATCCTTCCACCAATCATTTCTTATTCTATTCTTGCCACATACCAAGATTCCATATATTCATGCATCTATTTCTGAGTTTTTCATTTAGTTCCATATGTATGTATGTTTTGTTGTCCCCTGAGCCATTGGGGAAGTCCATGGAGAAGGTGGCATAAAGTCTTCCCTAGCTTTATTTATTTATTTTTTTTAAGATTTTATTTTTAAGTAATCTCTACATCCAACGTGGGGACTGAACTGACAACCCTGAGATCAAGGGCGGCATGCTCTAATGACTAAGCCAGCCAGGCACTCCCATCCCCAGCTTTATGTAACTACCTCAACTCTGTTGTCACCCCTGCATGGCACCCATTCCATGGGTTTAGCTCCTTATACAAATGTTAAAATCCCAGCTCTCTGTTTTTCAGGACTATATTCAGTCCTGATAACCTTATAAGTTATTGCTCATCCTTCTAACTTTTCAATTTCTGCTTGTTTCTGGCACTTTGGATTTTCCTTTCCTTAATGTTGAGTTCACCAATAAGTTGAAAACATATTTTGTATTTTATGCAGTGTTGTGTTTAACACAGGTACATGGTGTGTCTTCCATGTTTGGTAAATCCATCATATCTACCACATTTCTATCATTTGGGATTTTCTTTTCTTTCCTTGAAATTATTTTCTCTGCTCCTAAATTCTCCACCTACTGGCTTTAATATTCACTGCTTCAGGACAAAGTAGATAAAGTTCTACAACAAAGAAGTTTATAGAAATGTTAAGTGGAATTTTTAAAACACTCAGCAGGCATTACAGCCTGAAACCAAAGAGCTTTTGAGTCTCAAGGGCTAGGAATTCAGAGGAAAGTTGTTTGTTTTGGTTTCTAAAAAGATTTAGGTTGGATCATCAAAGCCAAAGCCTGTAGGACTAGAGAATAGATATTATAAAAGATAAATGTTGAATAGAGCAAAATGCAGAATAGACATCAGCTCCTCAGAAGCACAGAAAATAATTGACAATCAAAAAGTCAGTATATCTATAAGGGAGTCACTATAGCAGGAGGCCAGAGAACCCTGTAATCAAGTTACAGGTAGACCACCCAAAATGGGGAGACTAGATGAGGATACAACTGAGTCTCAAAGAGTCAGCAAGCCTGTGAGAGCCAGTGATGCCTGGGGTAATTATCTAGTCTCACTCACTCCCAGACATCAGATCATCAGCAGGAGAGGCAAGTAAGGATAAAAGTGCATCAAGGGAACTAGAAGCCCCTCTTCCACTATAATGATAATGTCTAACATTTACTGAGCATTTACTATGAGCTAGTACTTGTTCTAAGCATACATACGTTTTATCTAATTTAATTCTAACAACCTATGAGATTGGTAGTGTTATTATCTCTATTTTATTTTATTTTATTTTATTATTATTTTTTTAAATTTTTAATGTTTATTTCTGAAACAGAGACAGAGCATGAGTGGGGGAGGGGCAGAGAGAAAGGGAGACACAGAATCTGAAGCAGGCTCCAGGCTCCCAGCTGTCAGCACAGAGCCTGACGTGGGGCTCGAACTCACAAACTGTGAAATCATGACCTGAGCCGAAGTCAGTCGCTCAACCGACTGAGCCACCCAGGCGCCCCTATTATCTCTATTTTAAAGATGAGATGATGGGGCTCCTGGGTGGCTCAGTCAGTTGAGCATCTGACTTGTGATTTCAGCTCAAGTCATTGTTCCCAGGGTTGTGGGGTCAAGACCTGTGTCAGGCTGTGTGCTAAGTGTACAGCCTGTTTGGAATTCTCTCTCTCTCTCCCTCTGTCCCCTCTCCTGCTCTCACATGCTCTATCCCTCTCTAAAATAAAAAAAGTTGAAAAAAAATAAGATGAGGCAATGAAATACAGAAAATTTAAGGTTATATTGCTAGAATTTGATGGACTCAGGATTTTATTTCCTTTGTTTCCAGACACTACGAAGGAAAAAAAAATGAGGAGATAATGCTTGAATTTCAGGATGAAAAGCTAGATAGGGGTTTGAATTTGAAAATAACTTACATCCTGAAGAAAATTGCCCACAATAGCCAATTTTTTCCAGAGAAACAGAGTACATGCATGTGCACGTGCACACACATACACACACTAATTAATTAATTAATTAAGGTATTCATTATAAGGAATTAGCTCACACAATTATGGAAAAGTTCCATGATCTTTATCTGCAAATTAGAAACACAAGAAAATTAGTGGTGTAGCTCCAATCTGAGACCAAAGGCCTGAAAACCGGGATAACAATGATGTAAATCCCAGTTCAAAAGCAGAATACCAATGTTCCAGCTCACACAGTCTGGAACAGAGAGGAAATTCTCTGATACCTTGTCTTTTTTCTCTTCAGGCCATCAGCACATTATATGAGCCTTGCCAACATTGGGGAGGGAAATCTGCTTTACTCGGTCTATCTATTTATTTGTTATTTATTTATTTATTTATTTAAATTTTTATTTTATTTATTTTATTTTAGAGAGAGAGCATACAAGCAGGGGAGGGGTAGAGGGAGAGAGAGAGAATGTTAAGCAGGCTCCATGCTCTGTGCAGAACCCAACAAAGGGCTTGATCCCATGACCCTGGGAATATGTCAATCTACCAATTTAAATGTTAATCTCATCTAGAAACATCCTTACATGCCTACCAAGAAATAATGTAACAACTATCTGAGCATCCCTTGGTCCAGGCAAGTTGACACATGAAATTAACTACCAGAAATTTACCCATAAAATTAACCATTACAAGTCCACCCTTTGTCAACTTGGCAGCCATATGCATCTTCTTAAAGCATACTTAATCTCCAAATGAAGACAACACAGGGTCATAATTTCACCTAACATCATACAACTATTCTGTATACAACTGAAATGCACTAACCCTTTCCCCTAAAGGAGATAATATCCTTAAGTCACGTTTACTCTTTTCCTTGATATCCCATAACATAAATACTATGGTGTAAGATTAATAATACTTTATTTATAAGTCAATACATCATATGTTACATGATAGGAGAATGAGGGAGGGAAGAGATCAGAGATATTTGCATATATATATATATGTATGCATACACATGTATACACAAACATGTTTATAACAAAATAAGGAGGAATACTCATTACAATTAAGTGCACATTTCTTTAACTGGTAACATGGTCGTAGCTGGTATTTATAACTACCTTCTTCCACTACACATTCTGTAGTCCCTTCAGAAAGCACCTAAGCTGGTCTTGGTTCTTACCTGGTGGAATGACCAAAATCTTCATTCCTGAAGGATCTGGGCCATTAGTAGTCCTATCTGGATTGGATTATTGTAGTTTTCTATTGACCATAAGTCACAGAACATGGTAATACTAAAAGATGTCCTGAGGGATTTCTTGTATTTCAGACACACTGTTCCTTACCTCCACTGTGGGGTAGCAGTCCAATTTCGCCTTGGTAGTCAGGATCAATCACTCAGCCAGCACAGTAATTCCCTTCTTCATTTTTTGATTCAGGAGCATGAAGGAGTCCAAAGTGGTTGCAAAGCCCAAACCTTGCTCCAGCCCTGCAAGATATTTCCACCTAGCTGATGTCATAACCAAGTTTTGAAAAGGCCATTCCAGTGTTCTATCAAAGCAGCAGCTTCCTGATGGTGGGGGATCATGATAAAACCAGTGAATTCCATGAGGATGGGCCCATTGCCATACTTCTTTTTGCTGTTATCTTAACTGAATAAGTTAAGATAAGATATATGTGTGGATAAGGCATTCTGTAAGTCTACAGATGGTAGTTTTAGCAGAAGTGTTAAATACAAGGAAGGCAAATCTGTATCCAGACTAGTGTCTAAGCCAGAAAGAACAAAATGAGGGAAGCAATCCAAGGTAATCAATCTGCCACCAGGTAGCTGACTGATCACCCTGGGGAATGGTGTCATTTGAGGGCTCAGTGTTAGTTTCTGCTGCTGGTAGACTGTATACTCAGCAGTGGTTACAGTCAGGTAAGCCTTAGTGAGTGGAAATCTATGTTGCCGAACCCATTCATAACCTTCATCTCTGTCATCATGGCCATGTTGTTCATAAGCCCATTGGATGATGCAGGGGTGAGTGGGGAAAGAAGCTGACTGATCGCTATAGACATTTATTTATTATTATTACTTTTAATGTTTATTTATTTTTGAGAGAGAGAGAGAGACAAAGTGCAAGCAGGGGAGGGGCAGAGAGAGAGGGAGACACAGAATCTGAAATAGGCTCCAGGCTCTGGGCCATCAGCACAGAGCCCAATGTGGGGCTCGAGCCCACAGACCATGAGATCATGACCTGATCCAAAGTCAGATGCTTAACTGACTGAGCCACGCAGGCACCCTTAAATTATGATCTATGATGAACATTGGAATTATCCAGAAATAATTCACCTAGAGGAGACTGGATGAAGAGAAAAGAGAGACACATATGGCCAAAGAGAGTAGAATTAGAACGACTGGCTATATGAAGTTAAGGTCAAACTAAATTCCACTAAATTTAAGGAGGAATTTTCTAGCACAGAAAGCTCTCTCAAATGATGTAGGTTGCCTCAGGAAAGAGTGAATTTCTCATCACTAGAATTGTTTAAACTGATACCATATAGAATATTCAAATACTGTATAGAGAATTGAGCCAAAGGACATTAGGTTCCCTTTTCAAGCCTGATACTTTTGCCAGTAAATGTCCTCCCCCCTTTGAATTTTGAAGATATATGCTAAGAGCTCTCTATGGTGCATATGGAAGCCAACCAAAGATGCTTAAATGATTAAGGATGAGTATGTGTAAATAATCTGCATAATCCACATGGTGAAATATGAAGCAGGAAAATATCAAAGCCTCAATTATACCAGTCCATTTTTGCTAGGTGTGGCAGTTACAAACAGTCCCAAAGTCTTGATGGCTTACTGTAAAAAAGATTTCTTTCTTACTCTCATTACATGTTAGCTGAAGACTAAGTAAACTCTGGACCACATCATCTTATCTTATAGGCCAGACTGAAAAAAGAAGCCTGTACCGGAACATTGCTGGAATTATGGAACCACATGAAGGCCCTTAATACTTCTGCTTATTAAGTATCACCATTTCCACTCCATTTCGTTGGTCACAGCAAGATATATGGCTAAGCCTACCATATACGGCTGGAAGGGTGGCCTTGAAAGAGAGGAAATATTTTGACTACACTTCAACATACTACATGAAATCATGTAGTCATGGTTTGACATTTCACCATTCCCCCAGTGACATAAATGATTCTAGGGAGTAAGAAAAACTTTTTTATATATAGCATTTATTTTGGAAGTATTTTTTCCCACCAAAAAATAGAGTAACCTAAACACCTACTACCCACTTCACTGCAGAAAGAGAAAATGGAACTCCCAGGCATCTAGAGCAGGGATATTTGCAGGAAAAAGGCATCTCTTTACATTTCATCATTGTCTGTGAAGAAACTTATAGAAATATAAATTTACATGGCTACTTAATATAGTTAATAAAGCCTTTGTGATTTAAAAATACAATTTTGAGAGGAGCCTGGGTGGCTCAGTTGGTTGAGTATCCGACTTCGGCTCGGGTCATGATCTCACCGTTCGTGAGTTTGCTGACAGCTCAGAGCCTGGAGCCTGCTTCAGATTCTGTGTCTCCCTCTCTCTCTGCTCCTCCCCTGCTCACACTCTGTCTCTTCTCTCTCTCTCAAAAATAAATATACATTAAAAATTTTTAAAAATAAAATTTTGAATAACTAATCATAGAGATAGAGACTTCTCTGTAAGTCCATAACCAGAACTGTTTGGATGATGGCTATATGACCCTGTTCACGTGGGGACTGCACAGCTGGGTAGAGGAGCTGGTGGTAGAATTGGATCCAAATGAAAGAGGTAAGAAGAGGAAAGATTTCAAAGGATCTTTTATATCAAACTAAGAATCTGGACTTACTTTGGAGGCTATCGAGAGCTAACAAAGAGGCTTTTTAAGCAGGCAAGAGGCAAGATCATCTTTGAGAGGAAGCTACTTGTCCTCACTTCCTTGTTCCTTTTCTCATGGGAATTGGAGTGAGTGTCAGTCCTGTAAATAAGGACAAAAAAGATAGAAGAAACCCCAAGGACCTGAATGACCTTGTGGAGCAAAGCCACTTAGAGCCCATCTACCAGCAGACTGTTACATGGAGATCATTAGTTTCTATTTTGTTTTAGCCATTGTATTTTTCTCTCTTGATTATTTATAGCAAGTAAGCCTAATACATGAAATAAGATACCTGGTACAATGTCAATCAACTGTAAAAAACTCCCACATTTTTAAAAGACATAGAAATGATAAAATGTATCATTTAAAGGTGCTGTCTAAAAATTTGATTGTAATTAAGCTTTTATTCCCTTGGTACAGAAATCATCACACTGCTATAACACGAATGTCTATTGTTTGAATTTCACACATCAAAGTTATTTGACTTTTGGAGGAATACATTGTGAGTGAAAGTAGGGGATTCTCAAGTATGTTTTTATTTATTTATTTTTTAAATTTTTTTTTAACATTTATTTATTTTTGAGACAGAGAGACAGAGCATGAACGGGGGAGGGTCAGAGAGAGAGGGAGACACAGAATCTGAAACAGGCTCCAGGCTCTGAGTTGTCAGCACAGAGCCAGACGCGGGGCTCAAACCCACGGACCGCGAAATCATGACCTGAGCCGAAGTCGGACGCTCAACCCACTGAGCCACCCAGGTGCCCCTCTCAAGTATGTTTTTAAAGACATCATGCCTTATGAGTGTTATGGCTCAGTTGACCCTCAGAAATTGTACCGCGGAGTACTTGTCTTGGTACCAGCACCAACAGAGCTCTATTTATCTGCCAGACAAGGCAGGGAGTCTGCTCCCACAATAAGTATACTGGATGTGTACAAAAGGTTTCAATCTGTATAACATAATGCAGCGATGGTCACAATGCTAGAGAAGCAGGGAAGATAAGTGCAAACAAAAAGAGAAAAAGCATTTTTATGTTCACAAAGAGGCCATGTTTCTTTTGCTGCCTGACGACCAAATCTTCCACCCAAATGTATTGAATACACCTAAAAATTCAGCCAGTGTTATTCTGGTACTTTTTTCATCTCCCAGGTTCTCTAAATGCACACATGATACTAGGTCCCCTGAAACTCCCCTGATCAGATTGTTTCCCCCTACAGTTACACCCCTGAATTTATATTTCCATAAATAGAAAGCTGCCAACTGAATTAAATGATAGGTGGACTTCAAAAGATCACTAACCTAGAAGTCAGGCTCCTGGTTCCAGTTCTGCTATGCATTACTATGTGACTTTGGTCTGGTCCCTAATTTTTATTTTTATTTATTTATTTATTTATTTTTAATGTTGATTTATTTTTGAGAGAAATAGTGTGAGCAGGGGAGGGGCGGAGAAAGAGGGAGACACAGAATCTTTTTTGTTGTTGTTGTTTGTTTATTTTTGAGAGAGAGAGAGGCAGAGAGAGAAAGGGAGACACAGAATCTGAAGCAGGCTCCAGGCTCTGAGCTGGCAGCACAAGCCTGATGCGGGGCTCAAACTCACAAACCGCAAGATCATGACCTGAGCCGAAGTTGAATGCTTAACCAACTGAGCCACCCAGGTGTCCTATGGGTCCTAATTTTTAAATGACAGAATTGATCATTTCCTAATAGCCATATTCTCTTATTCTATAAATATGGGTGTTATAAGAAGAATTTTATCCATAGGGAATCAAATTCTTTGTTTTAGCATATTCATTTCATGAATACTACATACAGAAAAGAATTTGTGGGGTGCCTGGGTGGCTCAGTCAGTTAGGCGTCCAACTTCAGCTTAGGTCATGATCTCATGGTTTGTGACTTCCAGCCCCACGTCAGGCTCTGTGCTGACAGCTCAGAGCCTGGAGCCTGTTTCGGATTCTGTGTCTCCCTCTTTCTCTGCCCCTCCCCCACTCACACTCTGTCTCTGTCTCTCAAAAATGAATCAATGTTAAAGTTTTTTTAAAAAGAAAAGAATTTGTTGCCAAGGGTGTATGCATCATATGTTTTCATGTATTTTAAAGTGGAAATTCCAAAATTATGAGACTTAAAAAAATATTCAAAAAACTTGTATTGAGTAACTGCTAAGTATAAGGCAGACTTGGTTCTGTCCCCCGCAGAGCTCAGGGAAGACAGATGTCAAAAGAAATAACAACATGCATGATGAGAAGTAGAGTAAGCTTTGGCTGTATAAATTAGGGGACTTAGGATAGTCTGTGGAGGAGACAGTGTTGGCAAAAAGAGAGAGAGGTAAGTTTGGAGAATGACTTTTAGGGAATAAATGAGCATTTCCTTTGTGCAGACGTCGAGTTTAGAGGTTGTGTAGACCTGGGTTTGAATTCCAGCTCTGCTACGCACTCTGTCATCTTGGGTAACCTCTCTAAACCACTTTTCGTAACTGTAAAATGGGGATGGTAATAGTACCTACCTTATAAGATTCTTAGCAGGATTGGATGAAATAGTGCTGTATCTAACACAATAATTATACCAGCTAACGTTATAATTGCTGTTAATGAATAGTATTGTGTCCTTGGCTCTCATCTAGCATTGATTTTGGTCTTTCAGCTGTCCTCAGGAGTCCTACAATTGGTGACATAGTCCATAGTTGGACTAGAAATTTTATTTTTTTAGAAAATTTTTAAGTTGCAAATTTGCAAGCAATCTGTAGTGTATGTGAGACAAGGCTTCATAAAACTTTCCTGGACTCTTGCCCCCACCCTTGCCCCAAGATGGGAGGCAGAGAAGGGAAGCAGGAAAGGAATGGGGAAGGAGCAAGGAGCAAGACCTCTCAGGGAGCCCAGCATATGTCCCAGAGCCCAACACAGTGGACCCAATTGCCATCCCAGTGAGATGTGGATTTGACTTTGTTTGCAAGATATAAACCTATGGTAGGTCATGACCTGTTTAATTTCAGATAGTGATCAAAAGAACATGAATTGGCAAAACAGAACAAACATAAAAAAGAATGACAAAAACAATGCTATGAGAGGCAAGAGAAAGTTTTTTTTTAGCTCAATTGTAGCCACATAAGAGAAGGTTGTATTCCATCCAAGTCAACCAGCAGCGTATCTCCTAGCTGCTCCCATGTTTCTGCAGGCAGACTTTCCAGTTTGTGAGACAATGAGGTGTATGCAGTTATATTTTCATCCCTTCTACTGGACCATTCCAGCTTCCTTGACAGCTTAGTCTTCAGTATTCCAAACCAGCTTCGGTTGCCTGAAACTTCTATCTTTCTATCAGCCATGATTAATACAGCATAATATGATACACTATAATATGATACAATATGATATGATAATACTGTACAAAAGAACACAGTTAGTTTGGGGAGAGCTGTGATCCTCTCCAGAATTAGTATATTAACATTTAAAATAACAAGGTGGTTGACACTCACCTCAGCACCTAATCCGGAATCTGAACTTATTAGAAATTGACAATAGTTATCATTTATATACATTAATTTTTTCATTTCTTTTTACTTCAAAGAAGTAGATAACTGTAATTTAACTTTTCTCAATGTTTTGAGGGTTTCTTTGGTAGAATTCTCCCCACAGAGACCCCAACCACTTGACAGAGAAAATAATAATAAATTTGAATTTATTATACAAACCAATAATAAAGTAAAAACTAATGAGGTGATGAATTTTATTTTGCATTCAGCCCAGTATGAACAATTAGGTATCCTCTCCTTGGGTATTTTCAGCCAATCTCTTTCTGAACTTCTAAATGATACTGACATTAATATCATTATTAACATTGCTATTTTTAATCTATCACTTTATAAAACTTTTGGCCAAAACCACCCTGAAGACCATCACACCTTGATGATTCTGACTTCTGGTATTTCTTTGAACTCAAGTCAGAACATGGTATGGTATGGCAGGAACATTCAGGGGGAACCTCCATTTGTGGACACCACATGGCTTCAGTGACTCTCAAATAGAAGGCTGAGAGAGGCCCTGGAAGGACACACCAAAGTGCTCCTTAGACACAGTTAGTCCAATCTTTTGGGGACATAGGTCATCTCCTCTCACAAAAGATAAGCATTCAATCTCACGAGAGATGACCTAAGGGCAAAAGCTCTCCACATCCCTTTCTTCATATTAAAATATCATTAATTTCTGCATTAATGACTTTAATACAAGATGTCAAAGGAGCAATTCAGTAAGACTCAACTTGTATTAATTTGAGATAAATATAAGAGAGGTAAAAATAAAGTGGTTGCAGAGAATTATCAGAAAAGAAAACTGGAAAATAAGGTAGAACTGGAGTAAGATTTGAATCATTTCAAAGATGAATTAAGAAAATAGCTCAAAGAGAAAGGGAAAAATGGCAGAAGTTTCTTTCAGCTGAAAACCTTATACCTTGAAGTCTTCAATTATGCTACATGGTGACAATGGAAGGCTTTATTTTCCTACTTAACACTCCCTGCAGTAAACCAGAGATGACAACATATCATTTGTTTCTCAAAGTAAAAAGCCAGCCAGACATTAAGAAAAACTAGAATTGCAAGGATTTTTGCCTTTTCTGAGCTAGTTTTTTTGGCTATTGGTATTGTTAAAGTAAAGCTCCTACTGTGAGGTGAAATGCAGAATGTTTTAATTTGTAACCTGGGATTTTTTTTTTTTTTAAGTTTATTTATATATTTGAGGAGGGGGGAGGAGAAAGAGAAAGAGCAAGCAGGGGAGGGGCAGAGAGAGAGGGAGAGAGAAAGAGAATCCCAAACAGGCTCCACGCTGTCAGCACAGAGCTGGACCTGGGGGTTAGTCCCAGGAAGTGTGAGATCATGACCTGAGCTGAAATCAAGAGTTGGTCGCTTAACCAACTGAGCCACCCAGGCGTCCTGTCTACCTGGGATTTGTCTTAATTACACATGGTAGGATGCAAACAGAAATGGCTGTTATGAAGAAACTTTGTAGTCACAGATCCCTAGAGCCAGAAGGCCCAGCACACTCTGCAGGGCCACATAGGGAATTATCACAGTCCGTCTGGAGGCAAAAGCAGGAGGGGAAAATGTGGGCAAGAACCTTACTATGGTTTCTGAGGTAAGGAACAGGAGAGGTGAGGTAAGCAGGTTTAGGATTTGCTAGTGTGAATAATTTCAGCAGTCTGTGGGAGATATGGGCTAGTTTTCTGGCACCTGGCCCTGCCTGGTTATTAGGGCAGAGTAAAAGTGGCCCTGAGTTTGAGAGCCCATTAGAGGAAGTGGTTGATTGTGTGGGCTCTTAATTGGTAGTTCGCATATGAAAGACAGGCCAGCGGCTTGCTGTCTCCAGGATTTAGCTTTTCCTATGAGTGGTAGTCCTTCCAGGTTCAGCAAGGCCCCAGATGGCAACGCATCAGTACAGAAGCTAGGGAGCATCATTATTGCACAGAAATATGTCATACTTCATAACTGACTCTGAAAAAAATACAGCCACAATTCATATTAAAAATATAGAAAACTGAAAAATTTTGAAGTTCTCATCAATATGTAAAAGCCATATCTCATTTGTTACACTCACAGATTTATATAAATGGTATGACATTTGACTAAATGCAAATTGTTGCAAAACTAACCACTCTGTACCTTTCTAAAAAAATACTGTAAGAAAAGCAAATACCATTTTTTCATACTAAATTATTTAACTTTGGCAAAATAAATAAGTAAATAGCTCAAAACTCTAGTACAGGTAAGAATATTGTGACTGCTTATTTAAATCAATCATATTTCCAGACCTTTAAAGTGACCAGTCAAATATGGCTCAGTGATAACTGTCAGCGTCAGGATTATACAACCCCTCATATAATCAGGTATCTCTGCGATAATGGACCAGTCTCCTTTGTTGGGTCCTCTTCTTCTTGATCTTTTAAATTCGGAATGCCTTAGGGCTTAGTTTTGGGGTCTTTTCTTTTCTATGAATATACATTTCTCAGTACTTTTGGCTAGACTTATGACTTTAAATCCCATCTATATGTTTTTAACTCCCAATTTTATTTCTCAAGCCCAGATATCTCTCCCAAATTCCAAACTCATACATCCAACTTTCTACTTGAGTGCTTCACTTGAATGTCTAGTAAATGTCTCAAACTTAACATGTCTAAAATGGAACTCCCTCTTGTCTCCCCACCAACCCCTGCCCCACCCACCACCGAACCTCAGTTAATGTGTGTCCATATTTCCAATTAGTCAGAATGAATAGGACCTTCTCGACCCCTCTTTTTCTCTCATATCCCACCTCCAATCCATAAGCAAATCCTTCTAGACAGACCTGCCCAGCTTTCACAGCTCTTTTTTTTTTTTTTTTTTTTTTTTGCTGGTGCAAGCTTGGGAACCTAAAGTTTATTTTAAATCTCAAACAGTTAAGTGTTGTTTCAATCAGCATTCATAGTCTCTTTGATAATAGAATTTCACCAGAAATTTAGGAGGCTCTTGATCTATTTCTCTGCTGAATTTCCTCATTGATTTTTGTGTTCTATTAACTTCTACATTTGATCCTTTATTAACTATGATTATTTTAAAGATTCTGTCTGATAGTTGTGACATTTGTGTTTATTGTTTATTGTTCTATCTCCTCTCAGTAGGTTGTTTTTTCTTGCTTTTTAAAAGTCTTGTTGGGTTCCTGGGTGGCTCAGTCGGTTAAACGTCCAATTTTGGCTAAGGTCATGATCTCATGGTTTGTGAGTTTGAGTCCCTCGTCGGGCTCTGTGCTGACAGCCCAGAGCCTGCTTCAGATCTGTATCTCTCTCTCTCTCTCTGCCCCTCCCCTGCTTGCATTCTGTCTTTCTCTCTCAAAAATAGATAAAAAATAAATTAAAAAATTTTGTTTAAATTAAAAAAATAAAAATAAATGAAAATAAAAGTCGTGTAATTTTCTTATTGACCTGCGAGACATTATGCGTAGGACAGCAGAGACAAGGTAAATAGTATTTACTCCTGGATAGGGGAATACCTCTTCTTCTGTCAGACCATTAATGTGGGTTTGAGTTGATAAGGTCAAAAGCTGAATTAGGTTTGGGTATTGTTTTTGCTTTTTTTGTCTTCAGTGTAACACGGGCTTAAAATTCAGCAATGGAGCTAGTACTCCTTTGTGCTTGGGATGGGAGACAGAGTGCGGGAGGGTTTCTCTAATTGGTTCTGCTCCACTTTTAACTTTCAGTCTCTACTCACACTTTTGCCGCCTCCCCAATGGTAGAATGCTATTGCAGGAGGGATTCTCTGTTGTCCTGTTGTAGCCTCATTCTCTGGCAGCTGGTCCTTGGAGGTTGAGTTTTCTCAGTATGTCCACACATCCTACCTGTGGCAACCAAACTCTGCCTTGGATCTGGGGTTGCTCTTGTACAGGAGTTTCTTGTCTCTCCTCCAGTGGCAGCGGAACTTTGGTAACATTCAAGATCCAAGGTGGTTTTTTGCCTCTCCTCCAGAAGCAGGTGAATTTTGCTGCTGTTCCTTCCTTAGGTGCAATGAGGTTTTGTCTAAAACCTGCAGGTAAGAGGGTTTGCTCCCCCTCCTCCTAGCGATTTAAAGTTTTTGGTTCACAGGAGAGAAGAAAACAGGGAAGCAAATAAGGCCTTGTGCTCATTTCCCAACAGTCACCCATTACTTCTTCATACCTGCATATGGCTCTCTCAAATCTCCCTTCCTGCTCCCAGTCTTTTTGTGAGCACCCTATAGAGGTCTATGGGAAAACTTGAGGATGAGTGCAATCTCCCTTTGTTTCTGGGATATTCAGCTATCCCAAACTGATGCATCAGCCCACATGTGTCTTTGATTTTTTTAAAAAAATTAGCTATTCTTTTTCTTACTCACTTGCCTGGTGGCAGCCAGTTTTTCCCCTACTCCGCCAAAGGTCAAAAGGTTCATGTGTTCCTTCTCTCCTTGAAGGAACTGATGCCTCATTGCAACTCAGATTACTCAGTTGCCTTGTGATCTCAATTCTTTGAAGCTCAACGAAAGTTATGCTTTTGTAGATTGACTACACTTTTTCCTTTTAGTTTTTAGCTTTAGTGTGATAGTCCTTACAACTTTGTACATCCTAAGTGGAAGCTGAATTATGTTCTTTTCCTTTTTTTTAAGTTTATTTATTTTGAGGGAGAGAGAGAGAAAGAGAGGGAGAACTGAAGTGAGGAAGGGGCAGAGAGAGAAGGAGAGAATCCCAGGCAGGACCCACATTGCCTGCACAGAGCCTGATGTGGGGTTTGAATCCATGAACTGTGAGACCATGACCTGAGCCAAAACCAAGAGTCAGACGCTTAACTGACTGAGCCACCCAGGCCCCGCCTGTTCTTCATTTTTAAGTTATAGAAATTGCTTCTGGATAATTTAAGCAGAAAAGACATCTTTAACATGTTGATACTGGGGAATCAATAAAATCCATGGGTAAGTTAAAGAATCAAGCTCAAATTATACAAGAACTAGAATAATTCCAAGTGTCCAGACAACAAGGACTACTTAATTATCTTGCTAAGTTACCTTTACTGGAAGGAATGAATTCCAACTATCCTCTAGATTCAAAGTCCTGGAGAATCTCTGCTTTGTTAGTTTTGTCCTCGTGTTTATCTTTTGGTTTTAAGAAGACACCATGTTTATACAAATGGTAGATAGAAATGCACCAAAATAGGTGTCATATCACTGGTATAGGATGAATATGTTTGAGGCAGGCAAGAAAAATAATTTTCTACTATGCTTATGAATATTGCTGATTTGCTGATTTTAATCTGTTACAATCAAGATTTCATTTGTTTGTTCAGCAAATATTTATTGGGTATTTGTTATATGCAAGACAATGTTCTTATTGGAATTATAGGCAAATGACCACAAAATAAGAAAGGTTTTATGTATCAAATTATCCATTTTTGGATGTATTCTGTTTTTGTTTGTGTCCTTCCATTTTCCTGGTTTTAGTTTTGAATATTTAGATAATAATGAAAATGTGAAATGCTAATCTATTTTGTTTTGGCAGTGAGTTATAAGAGAAGAATCGGCAACAATATTAGGGAACCTATATTGCAAAACTATCATGTGGATTATTATATGATACTTTAAGGAAAAGAGAATAGCCTTGGAAGATAAATGTTCCCTAGTTTCAAAAATACTTAAATTTTTTTTAACATTTATTCATTTTTGAGAGACAGAGCACAAGCGGCGAAGGGGCAGACAGAGAGAGAGAAACAGAATCCGAAGCAGACTCCAGGCTCTGAGCTGTCAGCACAGAGCCCAACACGGGGCTTGAACTCATGAACTGTGAGATCATGACCTGAGCCGAAGTTGGACACTTAACTGACTGAGCTACCCAGGCACCCCAAAAATACTTTCTAAAATTTTGTACCATGAGATGAACTTCACTAATTATTCTCTATATCCTGAAAGTATTATGGGATCTATTAGTCTTGGCAGTGATTTAAGCTGAAAGGCAAAGTCAGAGGCAGTACAGAACTATATTTGATAGAATTATTTGTTGTGAGTCAGATTTTCATTCCTTATACTTCTAAGGAAATTACTCTTCTTGGAATGTGAGGGTGAGCCAAAAGGTTTGCAATTTTAATTTTGCTTGGCAAATGGAACGGGTTTTCCTAAGGAATTAGCCTGGTGACAAAATGTCATATGTCTGGGATACTTGGATCCACAAATGGGATGGAATATACTAGCCTCTCTTTCTTGGTAAGGCAGTAGAATGGAACAGTAAGGATGGGAGCTCCTCCACAACGTGGCGGGGGGGGGGGGGGCTCTAATTCACAAACCTTGAAATCATGACTTGAACCGAAGTCGGAAGCTCAACTGACTGAGCCACCCAGTTGCCCTAGACTGGGTAATTTTAAATAACAAAATTTATTTTTCATAGTTCTGGAGGATGGAAATCCAAGATCAAGATGTCAGTATGGTTGCCTTCTGGTGAGGGTCCTCTTCCTTGTTCATAGCAGGCACCTCTCATTGTATCCTTACATGGTGGGGGGCCCTAGGGATATTTCTGGAGCTTCTTTTATCCAGGCTCTAATCCCATTCATGAAGGCTCCATCCTCATAATTTATACAGCTTCCAAAGGCCCCACCTCCTAATACCATTGTCTTTGGAGGTTAGGATTTGAAGATACAAATTTGATGGGTGCGTAACATTTAGATCACAGCAAGGAGAAATATGGAAATGCTCAAAAGCATTGGAAAAATAAACACTATACTAAAACAATGGGGAACAGCAAAACTGAATTCAGAAGAAAATGTGTTGCCCTTAATTATGGAAGCAGAAAGGTGAACAAAGAAGGAAGGATATAAGTACTTAATGAATTCAAGTAAGAACAAAAACAACAAAAACAAAAACAAAAAACTTTGAAGAGGGAATTAATATTGATAAAGGCTGAGATTATTAAAATAAATAAAATAGAAAAGAATAATAAATTCAAAGATGGACTCATTAAAGAGATTAATAAAATAGATCAATACCATGTAAGTATGATAAAGAGAAGAGAATGAAATAAAAATTAAGCAAGATTAACAATGTGACATTAGGAAAGAGATGAAAAGAATTTTAGGTAAACACTAAAGCTGACTCTGGAGCAGTACATTAAAAAAAAGAAAAAACTAGAAAAGAATACTTACCTAGGAAAATGTACATTATCGCTAATGACATAAAAGAGGTGAAAACTTAAGTAGACCAATTATTATAGAAGACATGGAAGAAGTGATTAATGGTCTCCTATTGAAAAAGGCAGCAGGCAGATGGATTCACAGCTGAATTTTTAATCTGACCATTGAAGAATAGATGATTCCTATATTATTTAAACTATTGTGGGACTTGGAGAAATATTGAAAGTTCTCCAGTTAATTTTATGAACCCAGAATGTCTTAAATACCAAAGCCAGAGAGAGAATGCAACAATAGCAACAATGACAAAGTACAGGCCAGCTTCACCTCTAGCTACAAAAGCCACATGTTTAAATAATATATTAGAGAACAGAATGGTGGAGTGAATCAAAAGACTAATCCACCATGACAAAACAGTCTTTATAAGAGGAATGAAAAGACAGTTCAATTCCAGGAAGTCGATCTACATATTGATTCCATTAAAAATTAAAGGAGAAAAACCCAACCATTATCCATAGGTGGTGGGAAGACATCAGACAAAGGTCAAGCAACTGATGCCAAGGGAAACTTGAAGCAAAACAGAAACAGAAGGAAATTACTTCAAGTAATGAAGAAAAGCCCAATAACATCTTAAATGGCAAAAATTAAATCTTTCACTTAAAATCAGGAATGAGGGGCGCCTGGGTGGCTCCGTCGGTTAAGCGTCCGACTTCAGCTCAGGTCATGATCTCACGGTCCGTGAGTTCAAGCCCTTTGTCGGGCTCTGTACTGACAGCTCACAGCCTGGAGCCTGCTTTGGACTCTGTGTCTCCATCTCTCTCTGACCCTCCCCCATTCATGTTCTGTCTCTCTCTGTCTCAAAAATAAACATTTAGAAAAAAATAAAATAAAATCAGGAATGAGACAGACATCGCTATATATAATCACTTGTATTGGTGATTCCAGTAAATGTAAATAAAATAATGGATGTAAGTAATGGAAAAAGAGATGAAGTTCCAGATACTGATGATATGCCTGTCTTCTTAGAAAACCCAAAGATTCTCCTGAAGAAAACATGTAATAAGAGACTTTGGTGTGTTGGATTAATAAAAAATAAATTACAGAAATAAACAATCTCTCTCTCTATTCAGGTCAAAATCTCATAGAGGAGGAAATGGGAAGAATATTTCATTCAGAAGACAAATGCTAAAAAAATAATTTGGTAAGAAAGGTGCAGAACGTATATGAACAAAACTATAAAAATATTCTTGGGTGGGTGGGTTTGGGGTTGCAGATTTGAGCCCCACATTGGGTGTAGAGATTATTTACAAATAAAATCTTAAAAAGTAGAAAAATGTTCTTGGGAAATGCAAGATAAAATATAAACAAATGAAGAAGCCTATTTATGTTAGATGGAATAACTTACTGTTACAAACATGTTAATTCTCCAAAAATTAATAAGTTAATTTAATGTTGTTTTAATTTGTATCTTTTTTCTCTTATGGAAAATACCATGTAATAATTGAAAAGAGTTCCAGGTATCTACATATAATAGTAATTGTGAATGAGTATAATCTTTAACTTGAGAATTTTTGAAGAATTTTCAAAATGATCAAAGTAATACTGAAAAAGGCAGTTAACAATTTTTTTTTTTTAATTTTTAAGTATATTTATTTTAAGAGAGAGGGAGAGAGAGAGAGTGAATAGGGGAAGGGCAGAGAGAGAGGGAGAGAGAGAAATGCCGAAGCAGGCTCCCCATTGTCAGTACAGAGCCCAAAGCAAGGCTCGAACTCAGAAAACCCTGAGATCATGCATGACCTGAGCTGAAACCAAGAGTTGGATGCTTAACCAGCTGAGTCACCCAGGCACCCTGGCAGTAACAATTTAATAAATACATTTTTGTATAATAAGTGTAATTATGTGTAGTGGGTTTCATTTATCTTTTTAAAGTTTTTATTTATTTATTTTGAAAGAGAGAGAGAGTGGGGTGGGGGTGGGGGGTTGCAGAGAGAGAGAGAAGGAGAGAGAGAGAATCCCAAGCAGGCTCCACACTGTCAGTGCAAAGCTTGATGTGGGGCTTGAACTCATGAACTGTGAGATCAGGACCTTAGCCAAAATCAAGAGTCAAACGTTTAACTGACTTCAGCCACCCATGCTCCCTGTATAGTGGGTTTTAAATACTGGTCTCCCATTTCCTTTTCAACAAGTGGTGGGTGGGGTTAAAGGGTTAAGTGTAGCAGACTGGACGTTTGTGAGCCACATGTTGTTCTTGTCCTGTATGGTGTGGTCACACTGGTCAAATGATTGTGCATTAGAATCACTTATGGTGCTTAATAAGAATACAGATTCCAAGGTCTCACCCAAGAGTTCCTAAAATGAGAATTTTTAGCAAGAATTTGGAAACACTGGCTAACTCTATGCTGCAATGGTCGTTTCTTGTTTCAGCGTTTCTTTTCTGAGCAGAGAAACCTAGAAAAGGGTACCCAATGTTTCCACTGGGAGGACTCTCATTTAAATCCTCTTTAAGAAATGACTCATTTCCTTTGAAGAATGAGAGTTGAAAATAGATTTTAAAACAGATACAAAATAGATTTTCTATTGTAGAGGAAAATGCAATGTACAGCTTGCTTTCTATGTAGCAGGAGGCAGTAAAAGTATGTCGAGAGTGATGTCATGCATTGGTTTGGGTTTGAAACCCGGCTTTGCCACTTTCTAGCTGTGTTACCTTTGACAAATTAATTGTTGTAATTCTCAGTTTCTTCATCTGTTAAATGAGGCTGAAAATGGTACTTCACATAATAATAATACTTACCTCAAAAACACTATGACTTAAAACGTGATAACTAGGGGCGCCTGGGTGGCTCAGTTGGTTAAGCGTGCAATCCTTGATTTCGGTTCCGGTTGTGATCTCATGGATCACAAGTTCTGACCCTTCATTGGGCTCTGTGCTGACAGCACAGACCGTGCTTGTGATTCTGTCTGCCCCTCCCCTGCTCAGGCTCTTGCTCTCTCTTTCAAAAATAAATAAATAAACATTAAAAAAAAGTGATAGCTAAAAGCAAACAGAAATGACACTATTAAATATTCTCAATAAGAGTAACTTGGGATGTTAACATCACCACACACCTTAGTGTGTTGGCCAACACATAGTTTGTATTAATATTTTTATTAATAAATTAATATTAATAAAATTTTTTATTAATATTAATAAAAAATTAATTAATTTTTGCCATATATGTATTTTTTAATTCCAGAGAGAATTTATCCAGTTCTGTAAGACTGTGAACAGTATATTCCATGAAAATCCAGAAGAAAATGATTTGTATCAGGCCATTGCACAGTAACCACTCTACTGCTGCAGATCTGGGAAGTGGGGCAGGGAAGTGTCAGCTCTGAAAACCGCTTCCCCAAATGTGGGAAGGAGCTGCCGGCTTCAGCTCTTTCTCCGGAGGGGGACTCAAGTTTTGCAGACACCAGCACTGGGAAGATGCCTTAGGACTCCCAGACATTTCCTTTATTTGACAATCAGCGATTAGTTCTTATCCACCTGAACTTTCTGTAGATTTTTGAAAGTGGTGACAGGTACACAGGTAACCAATGTATAGAGCTTGTTTGGTGAATCCTCATCCTTGTTATGTTTTCTAGACAACTGCACATGGATATGGAATGGAACACCCCTTATTCCTTTGGCCCAGACAGCGTTGTTGAGCCTGGTGTCAATGCACATATCTGTCGTTCCCCTTTCTTTTGTGGTAAGTTTCCGGATCTCTTTGAGTGCCCAAGGAGTACATTTCTTGAAACCCACTCCATCGTTGCACTTGTGGAGGTTGATGGTGTATTCTCTGGTCACTACTTCGCTGGTAGCAGAACGGCCCTTCTGTCACCCTTCCTTGGGGGAGCCATTCTGAAGGGCCAGGTTGGAAAGGAGTTACTTAGTTATTATTGAATCAAAAAGTTCAACATGGTGTGGCTCACCACTGTAGTTTTATCAAAGGTACTAAGTATTTTCTTTCTCTTTGGCTCTCTTATTAATATCATTTTAAAAGTGATATTATTTGAATGTCCGCATGTCATGCTGATTTTGTGAATACAAATAAATTCACCCTAATAATGCTGCCTAAATAAGATTTAATAATCACCTTAAGTTTAATAGTCATCCCTTCCCGCCCCCAAGCTCCCTCATTTGGGACAGGAAATACTCAGCTGGGTCTCCCAGGTGCTCCAGAATAGTTCCACTCATGCTCTACGGCTCTGGGTTCCTAGTCAAGATATTTGACTGTATATTGGCCACCAATGCCCTTTATGAGAATATGCCTTCACTGGTGGAGCCATTCCTTATTGGTGGCAAGGTTGCACAACGATCTGTGGCAGACTGGGTGACAGAATGGCCCTCTCCCTGGTTCTGTGTCACTAGGGCCCATAGTAATATATCTTACACTCGATATCCCACAAAGTCATTTGTGAAAATAATTCCTCAGTTTCTGGCCCTAACTTCTTTCCCCAACATGCTCAAAAGCATTTGCAGACTCTGTGGGAGAGTAGGGAATGCAGACATCACACTATTCCCTCCTTTCCTTTTGCCAGTTTCTCAAGGTCACGGGCACAGCATGTCCCCTTCCTTCTTCATTTAGAAATACACACTCCACGAAGTTCAACTTATATAAACGGATGGCTGGAGATGTCCCTGATAACCAGGTTCTAAATCCCAGCGTGGTCTCAGGTAAACCACCTGAGACCTTATCCTTCTTTCTTATATCCCTGTCAATCAGACAGAGAATACTAATTCCAAAGGCATCTTGGCTACTTGTCTCCTTTTGTGTCCCTTTTGAAAGTGAAACAACTGCATGTGGAGAGAAGAGTCACACATTTCGGAGGCTGAAGCCATCCCCACCCTGAGTCATAGCTGCCTGGCCTCACTAGGGATCTAGACACCGGCTCCTCAGCAACATGGAGCTCTGGGGATTTCTGTTTTGCTGGGACTGATGTGTGAACATTTACAATAACAGTCAACATAAGAACAATGACACAACATAGGTAAGGATTTAATTTTATTCCTTATTTTTCAAAAAGCTTCCTTAACATGATGTGACAGTTACTAATGCCCTATTACTTTAAGTTCTGCTAAAGTATATGAGGACCCATGACATTAAGTCCATTTAAAAACTCTTGTTCTTTTCTGGGAAGAACAATAGTGCAAAGTATAATATTGAACAATAGTTAAGGGGTAGTGTAAAGCACAATACAGTGTAAATGATGATGTAAAAATGATTAACAAAAAGGCAGTGGAGAATTTCTCCTCACCTTCACATGACCCAAATCATGCATTTTTTGTTTGTTTTGAAATTGATGTTTCCACGTTAGTTCTGAGGGAAGTACAGCCTCTTCTTTCTGATTCCTATTCCTAACCTCAGGGTGACATCCACCTTAGATACTTAAGTATCCGCAGTTTTCATAAAGAAGGGATAAGTAAACTCACATTCATGGACCAATCATGGTTATGATAAAGCTTAGTATATGTTTCCCTGAGGCATTCTAGTGGAAAGGCACTAGTCCGATTGCAATGCTTCCTTTGCTGCTCATTATCTATGAGATGTGAACCCAGCATGACAAACTTTCTGAGCCTAGTCTGTTTAAAAACTAGCAATGATATTGGGGCACCTGTGTGGCTCAGTCGGTTAAGTGTCCAACTTCGGCTTAGGTCACGATCTCATGGTTCCTGAGTTAAAGCCCCGTGTCTACCACTGTACTGACAGCTCAGAGCCTGGAGCCTGCTTCAGATTATGTGTCTCCCTCTCTTTGCCCTCCCCTGCTTGCACTCTCTCTCTCAAAAATAAGTAAACATTAAAAAAAAAAAAACCTACCAACAATATCACCAATTTTACAGGAGTTTCTAGAAGAATAAATGTGGGAATGCAAGCTAGTGCAGCCACTGGAAAACAGTATGGAGGTTCCTCAAAAAACTAAAAATAGAACTACCCTACGACCCAGCAACTGCACTACTAGGTATTTATCCAAGGGATACAGGTATGCTGTTTTGAAGGGGCACATGTACCCCAATGTTTATAGCAGCACCATCAACAATAGCTAAAGTATGCAAAGAGCCCAAATGTCCATCGATGGATGAATGGATAAAGAAGATGTGGTATACACACACACACACACACACACACACACACACACACACACTGGAGTATTACTCAGCAATCAAAAAGAATGAAATTTTGCAACTACGTGGATGGTACTGGAGGGTATTATGCTAAGTGAAATTGGTCAGAGAAAGACTAATATCATATGACTTCACTCATGAGGACTTTAAGAGACAAAACAGATGAACATAAGGGAAGGGAAACAAAAATATAAAAACAGGGAGGGGGACAAAAACATAAGAGACTCATAAATATGGAGAACAAACAGAGGATTACAGGAGGGGTTGTGGGAGGGGGGATGGGCTAAATGGGTAAGGGGCATCAAGGAATCTACTCCTGAAATCATTGTTGCACTATATGCTAACTAATTTGGATGTAAAGTAAAATAAATAAATAAATAAAATTAAAAATTAAAAAATAAAATAAACATTGAAAACAAAGAAGAATAAATGAATAAAACTGGAAACAGTCTCAGTACAGTGTTTGGTCCATAGTATGTGCTCAGTTTATGTTAAAAGATTATGTTAACTTAAAAACGGACAAATCTTAATCCAGAGAAAATGGCTTTTAACTGTGGAATTTCTACCGGGGGGATGTATTTTGAGGGTTTTTTTTTTTTTTTTTTACTCCATTAAATTACATTTTAAAGGTAGTTGCCAACTCTGTTTTTTTTTTTTTGTTTTGTTTTGTTTGTGTGTTTTGATAAAGAAAACTATACACTTGTCTTAAATTTTACCATGGTCTGAAATGAGTCTGCTTAAGCCTGGTTGTGACCTGGGCAGGGACCAAAGGACCACAAACGGGCTTTCACAGCAGTCTAAGACATGTCCCGGTGGGAACTTCTCTTCCCAGCTCTATGAAGTTCATTTCATATTAGGATACTATCTCCTCCCCATTCCCAAGACACTAATCTTTAAAATGGTGAACAATGAGCCTGACATATTTTTGACTTTCTTTAATAATCTTTTATAGAGCTGTTAAAGGGGCTTCCTAAGTCCACATTTTTTTCCAACTGCCGTGGTTCAACATTTGTGGAACGACCGTAAACGATTCAAAACTGTCCCTTATTTTCCTGGATCTACAAATCACCTATCGGAGGGGGCCCACCTGATTTTATTTTCTAACTTTCAGGCTGGGCGTGGATACCTTTTAATTCTTTGCTCCACAAAGATGCTTGGGTAAAAGGTCTGAGGAACCCCTTCAAGGACTCAGATGCCCCCTCTGATTTGTGGTAAGACGTCTGGAGTAAGATATGCACCAGGAACTGGCGCCACCGGGCCCCACCGCGGAGCAGAGGGCCGCACGAAGGCAGGGCTCAGGCCAGCGCCCTTTCGCATCCCCCCAGGAGGGGACACCGCCCAGGCGCACCCGTCGCTAGGTCCACTGTTTGCCGCGTTCGAAAGGAGCCCTGAGCGGGACCAAGGCAAACCGGGAGGGGGGGGTGGTGCCCGGAAAATCTAAAGGATTGTGTTAGTCCACAGCCGGGGAGAGCAGGGGCTCCTGGGTTGGTACCTTCTGCCCCCCACCCCCCAAGCCCTCCCGGCGCTGCTGGGCGGCGGCGGAGTCCCCCCGGCCTTGGTTTCTCCCAACCGTCGCCGGGCCTGGGCGCCCTCCGCGTCCGCCCCTCTCCGCACGTCGCGCACCCCCGGTCGCAGCCCACTAATGGTCTGGCCCGTCGGTAGCCGCCACCCCCTTCGGCAGCGACAGCTGCTCCAGCTGCTCCGGGTGGAGCGCCCCAGCCCCGAGCCGTGGCTGCCTAGGGTGGCGGGCCCGCGGAGGGGAGCAGCGGACCACCAGCTCTGGCTGCGGGGTCCGGGGGCGACCGCCCGCGGGGATCCGGGACGCGGGGGAGCCGCAGACGGGCCGCCTGCAGCGCGGAGGGAGGCGAGGACCGGGGCTGGGCTTTCCTCACCCGGGTGAGTACCTGCTGCTCCGATCCTCCCAGACCCCCTTTCACTGCCCCACCCCACCCCGAGGTGTCGGCCACCCACCGGGGACGGTCACAGCTCTAGGGACACTGGCTCCCGTGGGAGCAGCCGAGCCGGGAGCTCGTACTGTTAGGGCTAATGATTCAGCAGCATTCGTGCCCCGAGAGAGATTTGGGCAGAATGGGGGAGGGCAGGGGGACGGGGTCAGTTGCTGTGCTCTCACCTCAGTTTCTAGGCTTCAGAGGTGCCACTGGGCGGGCAGGGTCGGGTGGGGTGAACCAGAAAGCTCCCTGCTGGCTTGTTCTGTATTTTGTCCTTTTCCCACAGCATGGTACGAACCTCTGTGAGTGTGCGGTGCAGTCTTCAAAGTGTGTCAGATTAGTGTGTTTTTCGCACTTGCGAGTGAAGCAGGGGGCCCTTGTCAGTTCCTTTACTTCTTGCTCCATTAGACGCCTAATTCATGCCTTCGTCCACTCAGTTTTTCTTCGCCTAGCGTTTCCCCGCTAATGTATGAAATAGATGCTGTATGCAAGTTGTCTTGTGTTCAGAGTGGGTTTGATTGGTCTTGGTATAGGAGGAAAAGATTTAAGGGAGGCAGGAAATAATACTTGCAGAGCCTGGACACTTACTTTTAGATAATATTATTTCATTAAATCATCACAACAACCTAGAACCAAAGGTGGAAAGTGAGGAGCCTGGAAGTTAAATTACATCCTCAAGGTCACAGAACAGGAATTTGAATGCAAGTCTCCGTGACTCCAAAGCCCATGGATCTTTCACCGTAACAAGGAGTTGTGTGTCCCAGTGTAAGTGTACCTATATATGGTCTATTAGATGTTCAACATAAAATTAATTTTCATGTGAGTAATCTCAAACAATAGCAACAACCTGTAAACTAACTGTGTATGGAATTATTGTTCTTTTAGTATGAAAGAGCATTCTTTGAATTGCATGGAAAAAAACCTATTTTCTTAGAAACCATATGCCAAAAAATAATATCTGGACAACACTGCATAGAAGAGCTAGGTCATAGCAGGAGATGTTTAACACATTTTTGGCAGTGATAAATGGTGGTTGCTCAAATGTTGGAAAAACCAATTAGGAAAGTTAAAAAAAAAAACCGGGAAATATTTTTTTTCTTCTTAAACTTTAGAGAAAACATTTGCAATGAGAACAGGTATTTAGTTCATGGGATGTGTGACTGAACTATTTTTGTGGGGTGTGTCATCCCATGATAGGTTGACAGATAAACTCAGACTGATAATGTTATTTGATTCGTTACAGCTGTGATTGGGCATAGTAGGTGATAACTCCATTTTACAGACTAAGGAACTGAAATACAGAGAAGACTCAAGATCATATAGCTAGTGAGTGGTGGAATCTGGACAAGCATTGACTTAGCAAAATAAGTGCTGTAGCGAAATGTAGTTCTGTATAGTGGGAAACTGCATTGATTTATTTTTGCCCTGCCCTTCAGAGTCAACAGTTATAATTGACCTGTGTGCTCTTTCTGAAAAAAATAATGGATGCTGGGTTTTGCTTTGTCTATTGCTTGGCCATTTGGTTTGCTTTCACTTATGATTTATGTATTCTCTCTTAAGATATGAAACTCTTGTTGATGTCTCTGGGGGCAGGTTGCTATAGTGCAAATGCTCATTATTCTCTTAGTACTGGAATAATATTTGATGGCAGATAGGAACATAATCATCTTAGTCCATCATGTATAGAGTATTGAACTACTTACATTGGAGAATTATTAATGAGGATATTGATAGACTAAAGCCCACTGCCTAAATAAGGCCATAAAATGGAGACACAAATTTGTATTTGTTGTTCACCCAAGACCTTAAGAGAAGTAGGATCTTGTGATTAGTCTTAAATTTGATTCCTAGGAAGTCATTTCTTTTTGTTCTTTATATGGCTGTAGACTCTATCCTGAACCTTGGTGAGGCATCTTGCAGTCCAATCTGTTTAATTCCCAGGAGGACAGCAGACTTGGTAGGAATAAATAAGCAAAACTACGATCCCACTACTATCAAAAAAAAGCAAAAGAAAGTACGTGTCCTAGTGGTGAAGGGTCAGTGGGAACCTTTTAAAACCAAGGCAACACATTTTATTTAGATAACATCACCAAGTATGAGTATAATACCAACCTGGCTTTAGCACTTCATCTTTTCTCTCTCCTCTCTCTCTTCCTGTATGTCTGAATGTTTTGTCAAATGACTATGGTCTGCAAACCATTCAAATTCTTGACTTCAAGGACCTTAAAGTCTAACTGGGGAGATATTTACTTACACAGGAGTAATTAACAAAATAATTAGAACTGGTCTAGGACCAGAAAAAGGTGGTGCTATGAATGCTATATCAACACCTTAAGAAGGAGAAAGCATAGAGATGGGAGTTCATAAGAGGATCAGGAAACTCTTCATGGATGGAAGTGAATTCAGTCACTCTGCAAGATGGGAAGGGTTTGGATAGGTAAAGAGAAAGCCAGACAAGGAGGTTCAGCTAAGTGCTCATAGACTATTTGGCTACCCAGTGACAAACTGTGAAGAACCTTACATATCAGGCAGGGAAATCCACTCCTCATCTGGTAATCATAGGGAACTAATGTAGGTTACTAAGCTCGCTAGGTTTCTCTTTGGCTAGTCTTGCTCACATTCTCCATATTCCTTGCTCCAAGTGCTCTTCCAGAAAATACTGTATTTCCTGGGTTCTGATATTAAAAAGGTCAGTTGTCAACTCAACCCAGAACGAGTTTTCTATTCAAGTAACATTTTTCCTCTTTCAGAGAAGCTTGCCTTTCAAAAAGCTTTCCCTTTCCATTATAGATTTATGAACAATTTGGAAGCTATAAGAATATGAAAAGGCAAAAAATCACCATGCTTGTACTAACAAAGATAAGCAAAGTATTAATATTTTGATGTGATTCTGATGTTTCCTTCCCCTCTTTTTTCTGTGCATAGTTTTAATCATGATATATATATTCCTTTTTAAAATATTTTCACTTTACATTTTATAACATTAATTTTCACTTAATTACAACTAAACAGTCAGCTTCTAAAATATCTACATAACATTCCATTAGGTAGATGTACCATAATTTCTTAACCATTCCTCAATGTTGCTATATTATTGACGATAATAAGTAATGCTGTGATGAACATCTTTGTTCGTAAGTTCTTTTCTATATTTTAGAAATTGGTTTCTTAGGATAGAGTCTGAGAAATGAAATTCTAGGTTAAAAAGTATGAATTCTTAGTTTAAATTTTTTAAAAAAAATTGAGATATAATTGACATATAACATATTAGTTTCAAGTGTACACCATAATGATTTGATATCATTTGATATTTACATATATTACGATTGATCACCACACTAAGTCTAGTTAATATCTGTCACCACCCAGTCACAGCTTCTTTTCTTGTGATGTGTAGTTTGGCTACTTTATGCAAGTTTTGAAGCTCTATTGGATTCATCATGTTCTCTTTGGACATTACAAATTAAATATAAGATATTGGCATATTATTAATTAATAACAGTCACTCCTGTCTGTGGTTCCTCAGATTATACTTTTTCAGGCAACCTCTTCTTTTGATTGGAGAAACTACTTAAATTATTGGTACTGGGCAAAATAGGTGAAGAGGATAAGAGGTATAAGCTTCTAGTTATAAAATAAAGAAGTCATAGGGATGAGAAGAAACAACTGAATGTAGTCATAGAGAATATAGTCGATAATATTATAATAATATTGAATGGTGACAGATGATAACTACACTTATTTGGTGTAGTGGTGAGCATTGCCTAATGTATAGCGTTGTTGAATCACTGTGTTGTACACCTGAAGCTAATGTAATATTGTATATCAACTATACTTCAGTTAAAAAAAAAAAATCTTGGGTAGTGAGAAAGGCAGGCGTAGGGGGCCACTGTGGAGAGATGGCAATAGGTTGGAGAACATGTTTGGTGAGAGCCAGCCAGATGGAGTTGATAGTCAGAGAAGGGAATACATGACTTTCTGGTTTTAGCACTGTGTCTGTGGACCTTGACTCCCTCCCCTTTAGCCTCCCCTACGGCATCTACCCCACCCTTATCTCTTTGAAACTTCACCTTCTTCTGTCTGCCTGTATCAGGTTTCCAGGTCTCCAACTTCAGTATCCTGGTAATGTGAGGCATATGAACACACTCTTGTACTCTAATTTAGAGAATCCACATAGGTGAGGGAGGGAACTTCAGATCTCCTTCAGGTTCTCAGCAGAAGCCCTGGGTATAAGGTACAAGAGAGTGTAGTGAACATGGATGATTTCTGCCCCTTCCCCATGTACACTGCTAGAGATAGTCTTTGAGATCAGGGTCCATTTGGACACACAGAGAACATTCCCAGCATTTCCCTTTGGGATTCAGACACTTCCCTTCCCTTGTTGTAACTCTCCACCGAAGGAAATCTCCCTCAAGGAGAGAGACTAACCCCTAACCCCTAACCGCAGCAGTTGTAGGGATGGAGTGACATTACCTCCTCTGCTTTGGCCATCTCTTATTCCCCCAGTCTCTCACCTTTGCTTCCTCTGAGTCCCACCTCCACCTGCTTGGAATACCGGAAGCCATTGAGGTGGGGACGTCATTAAGTTTCTCTGAGGACCAATGGAAGGGGAGTCACTGGGATGTGAATATGCTTTGAGGGCACAAGTAGGGAACCTGCACAAGTATGTAATATGTCATCAGTTTTGGGAGATCTGAAAGGAAACAATGAAAACTGAACCATCAACTTTACAAATCCAAAATAGGCACCCTCTTCCCCTTTTTAGGACCTGACAGATGATTTCTGGTGGAAGCCGGGCATTGAGGTACACAGTATTTTGGGAAGAATTTGCCCTGTGCTTAGTTGAGAACTATTATTTAAAACAATTTCCTTAAACTTTCAGAAAGTGGTAAATTTATTTCCATTCCTCTCAGGCATTATCTGTCAAAGTTGAACTGGGCATAGCCAGCCGTTTCCCTAGGGTTAACTCAAAGTTAAAAAACTTAAATTTAAATAGGCTTGCCTATTTATTCTCCACTACCCTTATTTCTGTTAATTCCCATTTGACGTTTATTTGTTAACACACTCCTGCCCATAGTACACATAGTAGTTAACAAAGCCAAGGTGTTGAGATTGTTTAGGCTCTGAGAAGGTGAGTGATAAATCTGTTTTACTCTTTTTTCCTTCACTCTGTACTTGCAAGTGACTGGTTGGCCTATGTTCCTTTGACTCCTTTGAAAGTTTAGAGTTAGGTGGTCAGGTGATCACTGGGTCTTCTCTAAGGCTGACTGAAAGCTCTGTGAGAACTCCTTCCTTTGAAATTGATGATATTCTTGGTCGGCTGGGTGTGCTGAACTGTCCACAATGTGTGGTTTTTTAAAATTGTGTTGTGGCTCCTGAGCTTCCAAACTTCCATGTTATTTTTGTTCCTCTGCTTAGCCATGTGAAATGGAACATTATTTTTGACAAAGGATTCTTTTGAACATTTCCATCTCTTTTACTCACTACTTTGCAAAGCCTGACCTATGTCAGGTCTAATTCAGCCAGATGGAATTAGCTTATTTTTACATGAATTCTCCTTTTCCTCCATTAGTGTATTTCTGTGAAATTGACTTCTTAAAGTAAATTCAGCATTTGTAGATTTGGAAGATGGATTAGCAGTAATCCAGGCAGCAGGTTCAAGATTATTTTGAGATTTTTTTGTTGGATTAGAATTTTAGAGCTGCTTAGATATATCTCTCTTTTAAGGTAGCACTATCTTTCTTTTGTAAGAGGAGTGAACCCACTTAAAACTTATTTGTGTAAAATCTGCTTTAATTGATGTGGTCCTAGTACTAGGTTTGACTGATTTTGTGTTATGAATGGTTATATGTGTGGAGTATTGGTAGGAAAACGTGGATTTAATTTACATCATTGCATTTGATGGGAAAATTTTCATGTGTAATTTTGTCGTTATTATTTAAGCTAGTTTTTTCAAGGTACTTAATAAATAAAATCTGTAACCATGTGTGATTCTCATAGTGATTGCTAAAAAATCAGGACAATAATTTTAGCACACATCTCAGTTTATATTTAGAATCAGTCAGTCTGCAGTTACCCAACAAATATGTGCTAGCTACTCTGGAGAGGAACGATAGAAATTGGACACTTTCTATATTCATCTTAGTTTACATGAAACCAAATGGGGGCATTTTCATTTAGCTTTTAGATTTGATCACATGTAAGATGACAATATGGTATTTAGGTACTTAGCATGTCTCAATCTAGAATATTAAATATTCTTTCCTCCATTTCGACAATATAAAAAATCAAGTGAGAGAAAAAAAACGGGCATAATTTGCATGCACATTCATTAAAATTGGTCTACAGCTGCCCCTTTAGATACTGATTTTGACAATAGATGCTAGCATTTACTATTATATGTAAATAAAAGGATAATCTTTATTCATTTAATGGATAGTTTTAATGGTTTTACTTTTAGGGTATTTGAGGAAAAAAAATAGCTTGTCCAATTCATTGAATACTTTTTAAAATCTCTGACATCTACATTTACTCCATATCAGCATCCCCTTTGGTCAGCAAACACATTTCAACCCATTATTTTTGGTAAGTTGAAACAAGTTATTTCTGGAACCTGCTACAAAAGGATACTAGATGTCTTAAATATTAAGGAAAGCTTGATGTGCAGGCGAGGGGGATCAGTGCTTAAAATCAAATGAACTGTATGCATGTAGAAAAGCTTTTTCACTTGTCAAAACTCAGTGCCAAATGAGTATTTTGGGAAGAAAGAAAAGTTTACTGCTCCATATGTGAGGGGGCTGTCATTTCAGAATAGAAGGCATTTTGTCTTTTAAAAATTTATCTTGGGTATAGAATATGTGAGAGCTATTTTCTTCCTTAACTAAGGAATTAAAAGTTAAATGTTCTTCATTAGTTATAGTAGGGCATACTTACTTCAATAACATGCTTGAGAGTGTGTTTGTGAATTTTGTTTTTAGTATCCATAAGGAACCAGAATAACTATAAATATGAAGTAAGGTTCTTAAAGTTAGCTTCTACTGGGAATAAAATTAAGCAAATATACTTAGCAATATCTATGAATATATATATTTAGATGTCCAAATAAAATTACCTAATGGTCCAAGAGTTTTCCTCTCTTTAGTATGACTGTACATATTATGGTGGTATGAGAGCGATTATCATGCTTTCTAGAAGAAAAAAGTAATAACTTTTTCTTTCAGAGAAGTATGAAAATATTGGGATTTATATAATTTTTTGGGTTATTTCTAACATTTTGTAAGTATTCCACAAATGCAACTTTTCCTTCCACTTAATATTTGGTATTATTTTTATATAATTTTTTATTGTGATTAAAAATTTATGACAAAATTTACCATGTTAACCATTTTTAAGCATACAGTTGGTAGTGTTAAATATATTTACATTGTTGTGAAGCAGATCTTCAGAAATTTCTCATCTCACAAATCTGAAATTCTGAACTAATTAAATAACAATTCCCTTTCCCCATCTCCAAGCCCTTGGTAGCCACCATTTTATTTTATATTTCTATGAATTTTACTACTTTAGATACCTTAGATAAATGGAATCATATAGTATTTGTCTTTTTGTGATTTATTTCTTTCACTTAATGTCCTAAAGCTTCATTCATTTTGTAGCATATGTGAGGATCACCCTCCTTTTTAAAGCCTAATAATATTCCATTGTATATGTAAACCACATTTTGTTTATCCATTCACCTGTGAATGGACATTTGGGTTGCTTTCACTTCTTCACTACTGCAAATAACATAGCCGTGCAAATATCTCTCTGAGACCCTGCTTTCAATTATTTTAGATACGTACCCAGAAGTGGTATTGCTGGATCACATGGTAGTTCTATTTTTAATTTTGAGGGAAACTTTCATCCGTTTTCCATAGTAGTTGCACTATTTTACATTCCCAATAGTGTGTAAGGGTTCTAATTTCTCCACACCCTCACCGACACCAGTTATTGATTGATTGATTACTTGATCCATTGTAGCCATCCCAGTAGGTATGAAGTGATATCTCATTGTGGTTTTGATTTGCATTTCTCTGGTGGTTAGTGCTGTTGACGTCTTTTCATGTGCCTGTTGTCTGTCAGTACATCATCTTTGGAGAAATGTCTATTTAGGTCCTTGGCCCATTTTTTAATGGGTTATGTGATTTTTTTTGTTTTTGAGTTGTTGGAACTCTTTACATATTCTGGATATTAACCCCTTATTGGGTATATGATTTTCTCCTACTCCATAGGTTGTCTTCACCATATTAATTGTGTCCTTTGATTTACAGAAGATTTTTGTTTAATGTAGTCCCATTTGTCTATTTTTGCTTTTGTTTTTTATATAGCATTGATTACTTTGAGCAGTTTAAAAGTGCATTGACAGGGGCGCCTGGGTGGTTCAGTCAGTTAAATGACTTAATTTCGCCTCAGGTCATGATCTTACAGTTTGTGGGATCAAGCCCTGCGTAGGGCTCTATGGTTATAGTGCGGAGGCTGCTTGCGATTCTCTGCCCCCATGTGCGTGCCACACTCTCTGTCCCATTCTCTATCTCTCAAAATAAATACATGAACTTAAAATAAAGTATATTGACAGAATTATTTCAAGTTGCTGTTTATTAATTCTTTTCCACCTTATTCTTTAAAGTCCACATGATTATTTTTGAGACCTTATGTGATAATGACTAGTGTAATTATTTAACAAATTAAACCGAATTTTGATAGGAGTCCCTTTTAAAAATATCCAGTGTAGTATTTATTTGCTATAATTTACCATGTGTTAATAGGAATTGTCTTAAACTTATGTATCAATTTAGGGAGAATTAACATCTTTACCGTGTTGATTTTTCCAGTCTGTAAACATGGAATGTCTTCACAATTTAGGTTGTCATTGGTTTATTAGCAATTTATAATTTTCATTATATAGATATTACCAATGTTTTGTTAGACTTATACCTAATTACATCATTTTATTTGGAGTGTCTGTAAATGATATTCATTTAAAATGTGTTCTCATTACTTTGTTGTCAATACCTAGAAATGTAGTTGGTTTTTTGTGGGTTGATCTTGTATCCTGAAATTTTACTGAACTCACATTTTGGATCTAGGATTTTAGGTCCTTTGAGAGTTATTTATTTGTTTATTTTATCATCTGCAAACCACGACAGTTTTCTTTCTTTCTTTCCAATATGTTAAGGTTAAAATAAATCTTTAATTTTTTTTTTTTGCCTTATTTCAAGAGCTAGAACTTCTCGTATTGTGCCAAATAAGAATGTTGAGAGTAGACATTCTTGCCTTGTTCCCAATATTAAAGGAAAATTATTCAGTCTTGTACTATTAAGTATGATGCTAGCTATAGGTTTTTTGTAGATGTATTTTATTAGGTTGAGAAAGTTGCCCTTCTGTTTCCAGTGTGCTGAAACTTTTTATCCTGATATTGGATATTGAGTTACATCAAATGTTTTTTCTGCATTAATTGATATGCACATATGATTTTTTTCCTTAGCCTATTGGTATGGTAGATTACATTGATTAATTTTTAAATAGTGAATGAGCCTTGCATACATGGAAGAAATCCTGTTGGGTCATATATACACATGACACACACACATACACACACACATTGTTGCATACAATTTGCTAAAATTTTATTAAAGATTTTTGCATTTAACTTCATGAGAGATGTTGGTTTATAGTTTCCCTTTTGTTGTGCTTTCTTTATTTGGTTCTGGTTGTTAGAATACTACTAGCCTCATGTGGCACTAAGAAACTATAGTTTGTTGAGTTTGGATGTTGTATCAAATTCAAATATCCATAATTAACTGAGGAGACTATTAAAATACTTCTTTCTCGGGGCGCCTGGGTGGCTCAGTCGGTTAAGCCTCCAACTTCAGCTCAGGTCACGATCTCGCGGTCCGTGAGTTCGAGCCCCGCGTCGGGCTCTGGGCTGATGGCTCAGAGCCTGGAGCCTGCTTCCGATTCTGTGTCTCCCTCTCTCTCTGCCCCTCCCCCGTTCATGCTCTGTCTCTCTCTGTCTCAAAAATAAATAAATGTTAAAAAAAAAATTAAAAAAAAATACTTCTTTCTCCTACTACATATACTTCAACCAAAACAGACTCTCATAATGAATGCAGAAGCAGATATGAGAACTTCAGCTCTGTGAAGAGGATATTACAAAGATTTTAAAAAGTACAAAACACCACTCATTTCTTTTTTTGAAAAAATTATAGTTATTTTAAAGTAAGATCTGTTTTTGTTAACCCATAATGGTTTTAAACATCTATCAATTTTAGTTTCTTGTAGGGTCAATATTAACAGGTATAACCAAAATCAAAGTCAACAAAATTAAAAACTGTAAAGGGTTCCAACACCAAAAAAAATTGAGGATCAGTACTAAGGCAACCAAGGCAAGGAGAAAAGTGAAGTCAGAAGTGTGGGCGTGTGCGTCTCACACTCGGCTGGGGGTTAACCGACTTGTTCCATGTGCGCGTTTTCCTTTTTTCTCCACTAATACTTTCATTTCACAAAAGACGCTTTTTCCTCCACACCTTCTCATCAATATGTACTCCTCTCTCTTAGAATAAATATGGTAAAAAGGCCACGAGAAACCTACAATACAGTCTTTACAAAATGAAATCCCTTAAAATTATCCCCACTCTAACATTAATAAATCCACATATGTTTATGTAACTATATTTTAAGTTATAAGTTATAATAAAATAGAATAACAGTATTACTTCAGTGATTGCTTATGCAAGGATGAAGTAATTTAGAATGTTTTGTCAAGAACTGACTCAAAGATGTTATAAGAAACATTTCAACTGCTGTCCTTTGATTTTGATTATTATAAACGGCTTTTCTTTTGTACTTCACTACTTTTTAAAGTTTAATTTATATATAGTAAAATGTACAACTTGACAAATTTTTGCAAGATTTTGGTAAATGCCATTTGAAGGTACATAGTTTGTAATAGGCTGTAATGTAAGATGAGATGAAAAAGAACCTGAGAATATCGGTGAAGAAAAAAGTGAGATGAAATGAGCTAGGGGAAACATTAGCTCACAAAATCCTGAACTCTGGTATGTTTATTAGAACTGGGCACACATTTAATTCCAAAATTTCTAACTTCCAGGCAAAGAGGAAAACATGAAAGATTTAATGATTGAGAAGCTCATTTATGAGAGGAGCAGACCAATTGCCTAAGAGGAGCAAAGTTTTTCCTGTCTAGAATCCAGAATGAAGTTTCTGATATATATATATATATATATATATATATATATATATATATATATATTTTTTTTTTTTTTTTTTTTTTTTTTAAAGTGGATTCAGTATAGCATAATGCAAAATGTCCTCAACAGCCAGCCTTACACTGAAAGTCAGCAGGATTCTTTGGGCTATTGGGTCCTTCATCTAGGCCCATTGTGTGGCTCTGTGTCTCTGGGAGAAATAACCTTGCAAGACCTGATTATTTTCTTCTCTAATATGAGAATAACATCTACCTTGAGAGCATTGTGATGTAGGTAAAGATTGTATGTGCTCAATGAATAAGCGTTCTTCCTAAAGAAGCTCTGTTAGGGTGGCCGTGACCAGCAGTGTGGTGTGGCCAGGCACACAACTCTGACAATCTGGCTTAATCTAGGGAATGGCCATTACAGTGGCTCAAAGAATGAAGGTTCTTCATATCTTTTCAGAATTCCTTCATACATACCATTTTTCTTAGCTGAGATTTTGAGGGGTGATGCAATTGAGGTTTTATTCCCTCAAATTATTTGTTTTTGGCCAAAGAATGCCATGATTGGGGAGCCTGCTGGGCTGAGTGATGGGAGTTTACCTAATATATGGTACCTAAACAGAAGGCCATGCAGCCCTGCACTGAAGTAGATGAAAGGAATGACTCTAGACTAGTTTTAAAACTTCCTCCAAAGTTAATTTGACATTTGTTCCAACACACACAAGTGGGTGATGGAAGTCGCAAACTTGTGACACGGAATTTGGCTCCAAATGCCCGTCTAAGCACAGCCTTCTGTACACATAAAAGAGGTTCAGCTACCACTTCCACCTCTCTTACAGAGAAATGTTAATTTTTTTTTTTTCCTCAGACCAAAATATTTTGTCTAGAGTGTTTTTTAAACCACCAGTCAAATCTCTATTGAGGGAGGCTGAAACCAAATGGTTGGGGTTTGGTAAATTCTCAGTTAGTAGAAGTTGAATTAGGCCCTAGACTTTATGAACAGAGCAGTAGAATTAGTTTGTAGTAAGTGTGCAAGCATCCAGAAGGTTAGTTTGCTTCCTTAGTGGTCTTTTAAAGGCAACTCTCAGAACAAGATAATAGGTGTTTGATTTTTTAAAATCTGAATCTTTGCTAGAGTAGAATTTTCTGTCAGTAGTAATCCCCTGAGAATGCCTTAAGCCTACAATCTGTATATATTTTCCACATCATTAAAAGCCTTTTGGGGCTACCCACAGAGGACTAACTTAGATTCACTGCCATGTCTGCAGGCTGCTGAGGGTACAGCACGTTCTCCTCTCTGCTTCCTGGGGCTTACAAGATAATGAAGGGCCCAGATCTTTCTTGTCAAAACTAATTTAGTAGGAAAGTCATGGTCTTAAGTTCAGAGCCAATTAGGTACTTTTAATATGTGTTGAACTAACAAATGAATTTAGAATCAAGTTTATACCCTAGGCCCCATAACTGTTTTGAAATTATAAGCAACTAATTTGGTAATAACATAGCTAAATGTCTTTCATATTAGAAATTTCCATTTTCATCATTGCCAGATTAGAATTTCTGGGTTTAAATGAATAATCATTTATTTATAATATAAATAATATAATGTAGTCTTACTGATTATGTAATTATTAATTATTAACAACTAATTACTAATATATACTGTTATATATTATAATACAATAAATTTTAATTCTCACTTACTACTTCTGCAAATATGAAAACAGCTCTTGCTTTATTGGAATGCCTTCTGGTATACTCTTGATTTAAACTGATCCTTAAGGGGTGCCTGGGTGGCTCAGTTGATTAAACATCCGACTTCGGCTCAGGTCATGACCTCACGTTTCATGAGTTCGAGTTCCGCATCAGGCTCTGTGCTGACAGCTCAGAGCCTGGAGCCTGTTTCAGATTCTGTGTCTCCGTCTCTCTCTGCCTGTCCCATGCCCTGTCTCTCTCTGTCTCTCAAAAATAAATAAATGTTAAAAAAAAAATTTAAAGTCTTCAAAAAATGGGTTATAAAATGAATTACAAAAGTCAACTGCAAAGAAGTTTTGCAAGATTGAAAGATTAGATTTGTGCTAATTATTTATTAATCTTGCTTTCATCATCATATTTGTAGTGTCTCATAGGAAAGCTAGATGAGTGCTTGATTTTTGGCAAAGAGCATTTCTTCTTTATAATATGTAAAATCTCCAATATACCATTTTAGAGGGTGATTAAGAGGGACAACCAAGGGGGACACCTACCTTCCTTCCTTCTCTCCTTCCTTCCTTCCTTCCTTCCTTCCTTCCTTCCTTCCTTCCTCTCTCTCCCTTTCTTTCCCTCCCTCCCTCGCTCCCTCTGTCCCTTCCTTCCTTCCTCCCTCCCTTTCTTTGTGACTATAATTTATGTGTCTCATTTGAGTTTTGGATGTGGTTCTGGTTTAGGGTCCCTTTGTTAGGTTGCATCCTTTAATTTCTCTGAGGAGCCAGCTAAATGGACTGGGAAGCTGAGAAAGAAAGCTTCTTTGGTTCATATAGCACCCTCCACCCCCCCTCCCCACCAGCACATTTGTAACTCAATCTCCCTTTCTGACTAGTGTTCACATCATTTTTATCCTGATGGTCTGCTTATGCAGTTTGCCTCATATTCCATAATAGATGAAGGGTTATTATTTTAACCCTATGATATTTAAGTATATATTTGGTGGATGAGATAAATATTATATGAAATCTAATGCACTAAAATGAAGAAATAAGAAATTATTTTGTTATAGGCTTCCTAGAGGGAGTTATATTTAAAGTACAAACCTAGGGGCCCCTGGGTGGCCCAGTCGGTTAAACGTCTGACTTTGGCTGGGGTCATCATCTCTTGGTTCATGAGTTCAAGCCCCGCGTTGGGCTCTGTGCTGACAGTTCAGAGCCTGGAGCCTGCTTCAGATTCTGTGTCTCCCTCTCTCTCTTCCCCTCCCCTGCTCATGCTCTCTCTCTCTCTCTCTCTGTCTCTCTCTCTCTCAAAAATAAATAACATTAAAGAAAAATTTTTTAAAAAGTACCAACTTAAATATTTAGTGTAGAATAGGTGAAATAGTCACATAACTCTTGTTAGTGGAATTAAATGAATAAGGAAAACATCGTTGTATCCTAAAAACATACCTAAGCTGTCCAATCTTAGGGTCACAGTATGGCTTTGGAAATTATTACTCTGTAGCGCCCCCCACGCCTTTTTTTTTTTTTTTTTTTTTTTTTGGCCTCCAAAGCACCACATTTGAATTAAGATTCAAATGTAGCAAGCTGTAAGCTATGTCTACTTACAGTCCTTCTGTTTATGCTCCAAGAGGAAATTCTTGGCTTATGACCAATTCTTTACCCTCTTTGGACATCATCAGAACTGTGGATGCTGCAGCCTTTTCTTCCTGAGATGAATCAGCGATGCTGTCTGGCAGTCAGCTCCAGCCGTGGCTGGCTTTTGACTCTAATAGTTGGGCCCATAATGTTACATGAAGATGCATAATGTAGAAGATCGCTGAGCCACTTGATTTGGGCCAACAATTTGAAACAAAGAAATGGTATGTGGTTTTCTTTTTCACATTTTAAGATTGCATAAATTTATAACTACAAAAATTGAAGGCTAACTTTGCAGAAAGACTGGCAGAATTTTTTAAATGGATTCCTGAAATAGATTTTTATGGAGCATGCTCTCTGGCATTCTTCCAATTTTAATTTTCATTTCTATCTTATTATCATTTTAAATTATTTTTTTCTAATGGTAAATAAACTTTAGTTCTAGTTTATTTAAATTTATATGTTGTTTCCATACTACCTGGTACTTACTAGATCTAGCGAATGGTATCTGTTAAACGTCTTGATTATTCAGATTACTGTGATAATATTCGACTTTTGGCTGGTCAGGAATATAAAATATTAAAACCATATTTTTGTGTATTTGTATACATATATTTACATATTTTACATATTATATATATTTTCAAAATACTTTTTTGAATAATTACATGGTTCCAATATTTCAATAAAGAAATGGGAAAGACCTGAGAAAATGCCTTTATTTAGATGAACATAGGTGATAAAAAGACTACGATGGAGTTCAGAAGTTAAGATCAAGAGACAGTAAATGGTTTTTTGTTTCCTTTGGATTGGCATTTGAGTAAAAATGTTTTTTCCCTATTACCATTCATAAAATGGGAACGAACCACAACTTATTTAGGGTATTTTATTTGGTGAGTGTTCATAAATCTATTTTCATATCATTTCATTTTATTGCAAGTATAGAAACAGGAATTAGAGAAGGTGATTTAATATTAAAATAGGTAAGAGAGTAGACTGGTATAAACCATGTAAGCTAATCCATTAGAGTCAGTTTCAGAGTTTGTCCTCCTTCTTTTTTGATGTAGGCTTTGGCAGACAAGAATATCATCTAGACCAGGTGTGGATAAACCAGATATTAAAGTACCTCTGATGCTAATTTGTGATTATTCAGAAAGAAAATTAAGATTCATTCTTAGTTCTGTATCTCCAAAATTTCACAAGTAAAATAATAGATAGCTGCTGTCCCTAACTGTAAAAAGTACTAAGCTTCACTATGTATCAGGCTCTGTGTTCATATTTCTGAGAATGAGAGACACTGCCCTTTCCAACAAAGAACTTTAAATCAAATACTTTAAAAATATGATACAGTGTAGTAGATGTTGTAACAGTGGTGATGCGCCAAAGAACCATTAATTCCATTTAGGAGATAGAAGGCAAAGAGGGACAACTAAGCTGTATTTGAATGCTGGGTAGTGAAGGAAGATGTTCTAGGATTAAAGAACAACATAAGTAAATGGACGCAAATCAGAAAATGAATAACTATTTCAGGATTGTATTTTTATCCTGTAATTTTATCCCTACCTACAATAACTTTCAAACATATTTGGCTGCAACTCATGGTAAGAAATACCGTTTACTACTTGCCATAGCATACACACACGCACACACACACACACACGCACACACACACACACACACAGATAGAAATAAAAGTTTCTAGACTCAGTACTTACAGTTAATACTATTGCATGCAATGCAATCTGGCACTGTTATATTTTTATCTCTTCTGTTATTTCATTTAAAAATGTTTACTGAGGGGCACCTGTGTGGCTCAGTCGGTTTAGCATCTGACTTCAGCTCAGGTCATGATCTCACAGCTCATGAGTTCAAGTCCTGCGTTGGGCTCTGTGCTGACAGCTTGGAGTCTGGAGCCTGCTTCAGATTCTGTGTCTTCATCTCTCTCTGCCCCTCCCCTGCTCATGCTTTGTTTTCTCTCTCTCTCTCTCTCTCTCTCTCTCTCTCTCTCTCTCTCTCCCTGTAAAATAGATAAACATTAAAAAAAAATTTAAAAACTGCTTACTGAATGTCACTAAATTGATTTCATGAGCCTCTGTGGGTCTCAAGGTTCATTTTTGAAAGCAAAATAAAAACAAATACCAAAGCTCAGAATTCATGGGAGGCCCTTTCAAAACCAATATGCAGATTTGCAAAGGAACTATTTGACTTTTTTCTCAGCAGAGTTTGAAAATTGTAAGAAACATACTGATGGCTTTGGGATATTTGCAGTTCAGAAGGCAACATGGTATTGTGCAAAGAAAGGTTTTGAGAGTTGAACAGTTCTCTCCAAGTCTTTGGCAAGTTACTGACTGTATCTCTCTGAGTCTCAGTTTTCTGTTCTATAAAATGGAATTAGTAAAGTAATCCATAAGGACTAAATGAAATAACGTATCTCTTTAAACAGCAGTTGGAGTGCCTGGGTGGCTCAATCGGTTAAGTGTTTGACTTTGGCTCAGGTCATAATCTCGCGGTTTGTGAGTTCAAGCCCTGCGTTGGGCTCTGTGCTGACAGCTCGGAGCCTGGAGCCTGCTTCAGATTCTGTGTCTCCCTCTCTCTCTGCCCTTCCCCTGCTCATAGTCTGTGTCTCTCTCTCTCAAAAATAAATAAACAGTAATAACAGCAGTTGTCAAATTTGGCTGTACATTTAAATCACATGGGAGATTTAACAAATTTCTATGCCCAGGTTGCATCCTAAACCAATTAAATTGGAACGTTTGGGGCTGGGACCCAGGCATCAGTATTTGTTTTTCTCTTTTGAAACTTAATGCTCTTTGAATAGCAGCTTTCCAAATACCCTCCCTCCGGGTCTTGGCAGCTACCATTTTATTTTGTGTTTCTACTTGTCTGACTTTTTTAGATACTTCATAAAAATGGTACTGTGCAATATTTTTACTTCTGTGACTGGATTATTTCATGTAACATGATGTCCTCAAAGTTCATTCGTATTGACATATATGGCAGGATTTTTATCTTTTTTAAAGCTGAATAATATTCCATTGTATGTATGCACCACATTCTTTTTGTCTGCTCATCCACTGATGGACATATAGGTTGTTTCCACATCTTGGCTATTGTGAATCATGCTGCAATGAACATGGGAGTGCATGTATCTCTTTGTAACCTTGATTTATTTTAATTTTTAAAATTTTAATTCCAGTTAATTAACGTATAGTATAATGTTATATAACTCTGATTTAAATTATTTTAGATAAATACCCAGAAGTGGGATTGCTGGATCATGGGGTAGTTCTTTTTTTAACTTTTTGAGGAACCTGCCTACTGTTTTTCCCAGTGGCTATACCATTTTATATGCCCCTAACAGCATGCAAGAATTCCAGCTTCTCATCCTCATCAACATTGGCTATCCTTTGGTTTTTCTTTTTTTGATAGTAGCCATTCTGATGCGTGTGAGATGATATTTCTTTGTGGCTTTCATTTGCATTTCTCTGATAATTAGTGATGTTGAGCAACTTTTCATATACCTGTTGGCCATTTGCACATTCTTTGGAGAAATGCCTATTCAACTCCTTTGCTCATTTTTAAATCGTTTGTTTGTTTGTTGCTTTTGAGTTGAAGGAGTTTCTTATATATTTGGATAATAAACCCTTATTAGATACATGGTTTGCAAATATTTTCTCTCATCCAGTAGGTTGTCTTTTCACTTTTTTTTTTTTTTGATTGTTTCATTTGCTGTGCAAAAGCTTTTTACTTTGATGGAGTCCCACTTGTCTATCTTTGCTTTGGTTGCCTGTGCTGTTGGTGTCATATCCAAGAAATTATTGCCAAGACCGCTGTCATGAAGAATTTCCCCTCTGTTTTCTTTTAGGAATTTTACAGTTTCAGGTCTTACATTTAAGTCTTTAACCCATCTTGAGTTGATTTTTAATGTATTGTGTAAGATAAGCATCCAATTTCATTCTTTTACACGTGGCTAGTTTTCCCAACACTATTTGTTGAAGAGACTATCCCTTCCCATCGTTTATTCTTGGAATTCTTGTTGAAGATAAGTTTGCTGTATTTACATGGCTTTGTTTCTGGATTTTCTAATGTTCCATTGGTCTATATGTCCATCTTTATGCCAATATCATACTGTTTTAATTAGTATTAAGTTTGTAATGTCTTTTGAAGTCAGGAGGTATGGTGTCTTCAGGTTTCTTGTTCTTTCTCAAAATTGTTTTGGTTTTTTTGGGTCCTTTATAATTTCATATGCATTTTAGGATGGATTTTTCTATTTCTGAAAAAGAGGTGCCTTTGGGATTTTGATAGGGATTGCACTGAATCTGTAAATAATTTTGGGTTGTATGGACATTTTAACTGTATTAATTCTTCCAGTATATAAACATGGGATTCTTTCCATTTGTTTGTGTCTTCTTTAATTTCTTTCCTCAACGTTTTGTAGTTTTCGGTCTTTCACATCTCAGTTAAGTTTATTCCTGAGTATTTTACAGGCATTGATATTTTTTAAAACTCCTCTGGTGCAGCCTATGTTGAAATGCCTCACTGTGAAGGCTATATAATGCAATGTGTGGAACACAGAAAGCATTTGGATCATGTCTGGTTTCCTTGGTGAATAATACCAACAATTATGAATAGCTAACTTTTTTTGTGGTGCCTACTATGTTTTAGGCAATGTGCTAACAAACACATTTCGTATCATGTAGAAAACACTGCGTTTTGTTTTTGTTATTGTTCTGCCAAATAATAGATTACCATATGGCTGACACAAAAAGGGAGAGCACTGCTTATTAGACAGGAAATGGCTACTTTTATCAGGAGCTTAGTTACCCACATAATTATTTCAATGAGTTATGGAGTTAGCTTTCATTGAACAGCCTCAATAATATAGATTGAATACTTTAAAATCATTTTAGATTAAAGTTTAAACTTTACAGAGTGACTTACAGGGCAGATAGAACAAATTAATTTGTTACAGATAAATAATACCTCAAATATGTAACAATCCTAATTTTAGCAGAAGTATATTGACGTTACATAGTGTATTGTATCTGGTATATATTTTCTAGATTGTACAAAGAAGTGAGTATTAACCTACAAATGCTTCTGCCATGTTATTATACACTTGACACCCAAATCTGTTAGGCTTAATGTCATGATGACAAGAACATTTTTTTATGTGTTTATTAGCAAGAACTATATTTTCCATTGTATGTATTCTTTTTTTCATGGGTGTATGTGTTCTTTACATTTAGTATATTTTCAGATAACAACAAACCATTTCCTCTGTCCAGTAAATAGATTTGTAAATTGCTACATCAGCTTTGCTTAGATGAAATGCAGGCTTATTTTACCTTTTCCTTTGTGTATTTTCTTTCAACCTATTAATTATTAAATCATTTGTAGGATACCTATAGTTCTACATTTAAATGAGTTAATAGATGTTATGTTATTAGAATAGTATCTGGTGCTTATTAAGTATTTAGTACATGTTACTCATTGTCTAGTGCTAGTGACTTACAAAAATGCATAATGCAAAAATGTGCTATGGTAGAATCAGATATTTGCAAAGGAAGTTAAGGACCTAAGTTTTGGAGCGTCTGGGTGGCTCAGTTGATTGAGCCTGACTTTGGCTCAGGTCATGATCTCATAGCTCCTGAGTTTGAGCCCCTTGGGGTCTGTGCTGGCAGTGCAGAGCCTTGCTTGGGATTCTCTCTCTGTTCTCTCTCTCTGACCCTTTCCAACTTGTGCTTTCTCTCTCTCTCAAAATAAATAAAAACAAACAACCAAATGAGAACTTTAAGTTTTGTGACTGAGAATAAACATTTGTATTTCTGCTTGTTAGTGCACCTAAAAATGAGATGCTTAAAAAACCAACAGGCATCATATATTCAAAGTTGAAATTAGATATTTAAAGTTGAAGTGTCTGATTGTATGTAGAAGGAGAAATTAGGTTTTTGAGGTTTTACAGATAATTTAACTTAAGAAACTTTTCTATTAAGGATATTAAGAAAATTAAAGAATTTTAAGCCCTAAAGAAATGTTTAATCCTATGCTTTTGTTAGCCTTTGTAAGACACAAGATTAAATTCACTCAAAAGCAATAGAACAGTTTGGAGGTAAAATATTAGAGAATGGAGGAACATTTTCTGAGTGTAGGTTTTGAATGAAGGATTATTTTTTTCCAGAGCATTCCAATATGATAAGAACCAAGCTAGGGATAATTCCCTTGGATTGGATTCTAGAGTTTGTGAGAAGTATCTAAACCATGGAGTTGAATTTTATGAAGACTGGCATGTGTCGTCAATGTGATTATCCGCCTTGTCGTCTTATTCTGCTGTCATCACTCTCAAATTATCTCCTCTGACATTGTGGAACTATAAGAACCTCTTGTGATTGAAAATTGAAATATAGAATGTGTCACATGGATAGGTTTTATGTCAGAGGCCATGAGATTTACTTAGGATTAATGACTAAGCATGTTTTGTAGAGGGTAATGAAATCATATTTCCTATGTGGCTGAAAAAGCTGGCTTGATTTTGCTAGGAAGAAAAATTTAACTTTCCACCCTTCCCTCCCACCTTCTTCTTTCCTCTTTCCTTCCTTACTTTTTCTCTTTCTTTTTCCTTCCTTCATTTCCCTTTCGGAAAAATTAACTGCATCCATATTCCCCCGTTCCCTTTTATTACGAGCTTGAGATGTGTTAAAATGATGCTAATAAAAAATAAACCATGGCTTTGTTGGTCATTAGCATACAACTATGTGTTGTTTAAGGTGCTCTGCTGTGTCTGTTCTCAACTTTATTCATTTCTAAAATGAAGGTAGTGCTGATTGAGAGTTTACTGTGCAAGTCCATCTTGAAAGGAGAGATTTGGTGAATCTGAATGTGGATAGCAGTAGAGGGATAAATTTGGGGCCTGGTTGCAGGGAAGTAGAGGGATCAAGGTTTTAAAAAAGCAATGAGGGGTGCCTTGGTGGCTCAGTTGGGCGTCAGACTTTGGCTCAGGTCGTGATATCCAGGTTTGTGAGTTTGAGCCCCGTGTCTGGCTCTGTGCTCACAGCTTGGAGCCTGGAGACTGCTTCACATCCTGTGTCTCCCTCTCTGTGTGCTCTTCCCCCACTTGCACTATGTCTCTCTCTCTCTCTCTCTCTCTCTCTCTCACTCAAAAATAATTAAACATTAAAAAAAATGTTAAAAAAGCAATGAACTTGGTGCTGGATCTGTGTTCTAGTTGTAACTGGTATTTTGCATGGCCTTAAGCAAGTTAACTAACTTCTTAAATATCAGTTTCTTCATTTGTCAAATGAAAAAATAAACAATCCTATTAAACCGGTCTTATGGTGTTGTGAAGGGCAAAGGGATTAAGAGTGTGAATGCCTGAGTAAAACTGTTCTCTGCACATAAATGGAAGGACAGGAGTCTTACCACTTGTGGCAATGTAACTTCATCTATTCATATGCAAAATGGGAATGATAATAGTGTTTTTGTATCATGTAATTATACAAGGGTGACCTACATAATGTATTTAGCATAGTGCTTGGCACAGAGCTTCATTCACTTATTCAACAAATATTTACTGAGAGTTTACCTTGTCCCAGGTGCTTTTTTAGGTTCTTGGAATACACCTGTGAGCAGAGTCAAACAAAACCCCTGTTCTTTGCAAGTTTATAGCCTGATTAGATTAATTAAAAATAATGCATAATTGGGGTGCCTGGGTGGCTCAGTCGGGTAAGCGTCTGACTCTTGATGTCAGCTCAGGTCATGACCTCACGGCTTGTGAGTTCGAGCCCCGTGTTAAGCCCTGCGTTGGGCTCCGCGCTGACAGTGCAGAGCCTGTTTGGGATTCTCTCTCTCTCTCTGCCCCTTCCCCGCTTTCTCTGTCTCTCTCAAATAAATAAACTTGAAAAATAATGTATAATTACTACAATAAGTGCTATGAAGGAAAGGTACCTAATGCTGTGAGAATAACATCAGGGAAGTTGGGCTGTCACGAGGCAAAGGCCAGGAACAGATGGGGGTGGAGTCCAGTCAAAAAGAATAGCATGTATAAAGTCTATGTAGTGGGAATATGCAGCGGGTGGTTGCGACACTGAGAGTGGCTGAGAATCAGGCTGGAAAGATAGGCAGGCTGGTAGGCACTTGTATCTGTTAAGGGTTCCTCCCATCAGGGAAGCAGAATCACTAAAAGGGATATGGAATAAGACATTTATGATAGAGATAGGAAGTTTACAGAGGGCTTGTATCTTGTATCTGGTGGTAGGTCAGCAGAGCTGGCAATCAGAAAGAACAACTGGACGTGAACTAGAACCCACTAGAATAAATTGGAGCCCATAAGCACAAACTAGAGCCTGTTGCTGATTCCTGCCCCCTCCAGTCTTGACGGTGGGGGTGATCTCCAGGAAGAGCTGGTGTTCTTTGATATGGAGCCTCACATGTGCCTGGCACAGGAGGCTAGGTGTGCCAGGATTCAGGAAACTGAAGAAGATCCGGCAGGAGCTGGAGGAGCTGCAGGCTCAGATGCTTTCCGCCGTCCACAAGGGGAGCAAGCACGTCGGTGTCGACACGCACAAGCTCCGGCAGTGCGTGGTGCCTTACGCTGACTTTGAGAGCATAGTGGCTGTTGCTTTACTTCTGCCTTCAAAATTGCATGCAGATTGCTTTTTTGGTGAACTAACCTGAAACTCATGTCTAGGAAATTATTTTTAACTCACTGGCTCTCAAACATATTTGAGTTTTTTTCTGCCCACTAAAACAAAAACCAAAAACCAAGAAAACCCAAAACTTACCTGTAGACCTTCTTTCTGTTAAACTACACACCATCTTTTTTTCCCCGTTACTATTTTTTGAAGGTCATCTCCTCTTCCTGTCTAGTAAACCCATGGTAATCTGACTTTTTCTGTTGCTATCCTCAAAATAGTCATGACCTCCACTTTCCTAATAAATGACTACTTCTTGACCTTTTTCTTTTTGGATCTTTCCTTCTGTAGTACTCATATGATTGCCTATACTGTATCTTTTTGCAAGTCTTGTTCTCCTTTGAATTCTGTGACCCTGGAATCTCTTCATCCTCCGATTTCTGATGATTATGTATTGCTACCTTTCTAAAACTTGAGGTCACAGACACACAAAAATGTATGTAACATATATAAACTTCGCAGATCCTAAGGGTACAGCTTGATGGAATTTTAAGTATGTATACATTTAGTAAACATCACCCAGGTCAAGATATGGAACATTTCTAGCATCCCAGAATGTTCCCTCATGACTATTCTCAATCAATGATCCCGAATCCTGCCTAGACTTGGCCTTTGTTCTGACTTCTATCACTTTAGACTTAGTTTTTACTGTTCTTTTTTTCCTTTAATTCCAGTATGTTGACATACAGTGTTATATTAGTCTCAAGTGCATAATACAGTGATTTAACAATTCTGTACATCACCCAGTACTCATCATGACAGGTGCATTCCTTAATCCCCATTACCTATTTCACCCATCCTTCCAGCCCTCTGCCTTTTGGTAACCATCAGTTTGTCCTCTATAGTTGAGTCTGTTTCTTAGCTTATCTCTTTCTCTTTTTTCCCTTTGCTCATTTATTTTGTTTCTTATGTTCCATATATAGGTGAAATCATATGATATTTGTCTCTCTTTGGCTGGCTTATTCACATATTGTTATACTGTCTGGCTCCATCTGTGTTGCTGCAAATGGTAATATTTCATTCTTTTTTATGGCTGAATAACATTCCACCCATTATACACACACACACACACACACACACACACACACACACACCCCACATCTTTTTTATCCATTCATCTATTGATGGATACTTGGGCTGCTTCTATAACTTGGTTATTGTAAATAATGCTACAATAAACATAGGGGTGCATGTATCCCTTTGAATTATGTTTTTGTGTTTTTTTGGATAAATACCCAGTAGTGCAATTACTGGATTGTAGGGTAGTTCTATTTTTAACTTTTAAAAAATGTTTGAGAGAGAGAGCGAGAGAGCGTGAACATGAGTGGGGGAGGGGCAGAGAGAGAGAATCCCAAGCAAACTCCGCACTGTCAGCGCAGAGCTCAATGTGGGGCTTGATCCCACCAACCATGAGATCATGACCTGAGCTGAAATCAAGAGCCTGATGCTTAACCAGCTGAGCTGCCCAGGTGCCCCTATTTTTAACTTTTTGAGGAAACTTCATACTGTTTTCCCCAGTGGCTGCATCAGTTTGCATTCCCACCAACAGTTCAAAACAGTTCCTTTTTCTCCACATCCTCACTGACACTTATTGTTTCTTGTTTTGTTTTGTTTTGTTTTGTTTTTTCCATTCTGACAGGTATGAGGTGATATCTCATTGTAGTTTTAATTTGCATTTCCCTGATAATAAGTGATATTGAACATCTTTTCATGTATGTGTTGACCATCTGGATGTCTTCTGTGGAGAAATGTCTGTTCATGTCTTCTGCCCATTTTTAAATTGGATTATTTGATTTTGGGGTATTGATTTGTGTAAGTTCTTCATATACTTTGGATGCTAACCCTTTATCATTTGCAAATATCTTTTCCCATTCTGTAAGTGGCCTTTTAGTTTTGTTGATTGTTTCCTTTGCTGTGCAGAAGCTTTTTATTTTGATGTAGTCTCAATAGTTTATTTTTGCTTTTATTTCCCTTGGCTCAGGAGACATATCTAGAAAAGTATTGCTATGGCCAGTGTGAGAGAAATTACTGCCTGTGTTCTCTTCTAGGATTTTTTTTTTTGAAAATTTTTAAATGTTTTTATTTATTTTTGAGACAGAGCATGAGCAGGAGAGGGACAGAGAGAGAGGGAGACACAGAATCCGAAGCAGGCTCCAGGCCCTGAGCTGTCAGCCCAGAGCCCGATGTGGGGCTCAAACTCATGGACTGTGAGATCATGACCTGAGCTGAAGTCGGACACTCAACCGACTGAGCTACCCAGGCACCCCTCTTCTAGGATTTTTATGGTTTCAGGTCTCACATTTAGGTCTTTATTCCATTTTGAATTTATTTTTGTGTATGGTATAAGAAAGTGGTCCAGTTTTAGTTTTTCCCATTTTTGAACCTCATGTAAATGAAATCATACAGAATATATGGACACACTCTTTTGTACCTGGCTTTCTTCACTCATCATTATGCTGTGTTAAATTCATGTTGTGATTAGCTATGGTTAATTCTTTTGTATTGTGCAGTTCCATCATATAAATATACCACGATTTATGTATTCCTTTTACATTGATATTTGGCTTGTTTCTGGTATTAGGCTATTATTACTAAAGCTGCTGTGAACATTCTCGTTTAGGTCTTTTGGTAGACAAATGCCCTTGTTGGGATTGTTTTCATTTTGAGATAGAAAATGACAGTAAGTATGAAATGTCTGAGGGAAGAGCTTTGACAATAGGATCTGGAGTTCTATGGAGAGTTAGGAACTAGAGGTCTAACTGGTCTAAATCCATTCATCCCACCTCTTCTTTTGTCTTTCTCTTACCTTCTAATTTTAGGATGTCTAGGACTGTTGATGGGTTTTGCAGGGGACTAGAATGGGAAGTTTCTTACTGGAGGGGCAGAGGCATCAAAACCTTAGAACTAGAAGAGCTAGAAGATAGGACTGAGTGGGCTGTAAAACTGTAGGGTCCACAAGATGCATTCAGGGATGGGGTACAGAGCCAAGAGTGTGGCACCCTTCAGGGAATGCAGTAGAGTTGACAGTCAATTAAGGTTCCAGCTGTGGGCCACTGAGAGGTATCCTGTGGGTGTGAACCGCATGTGACCATTCCACATCAACTCCATCAAACACACGCACGCGCACGCACGCGCACACACACACATACACACACACACACACACACACACCACAGACACCCAATCTAAGTAAATGTAGAATACCTGCTATGCAAATAAACAATATAAACAATTAAAGTATACTTGCTGTGCACTACCAAATCTCCTAGTACCACCCACCAAAACCAGATTGTCATTCTCAAATCCTCCACATAAAACTGGATCCCAGACCTTGCTGAGAACCAGTGCTAATATTTTAACTTGTTTTTATATGATAGGTAGGCCATAGATGATCTATTGGTTGAATTTAAAGGGCATGTGTGGATCCATCCTCAAGTAAGTGATAATTGAAGTCTTGGGCACAAATAATGTAATTTAGGGATAGTTGTTTGAGTAGAAGCTCTCAGTGCCTTGCCCATATCCCTGGCACCTTACCACTTCATTATGCTCTTCCTACTTCCAGTTGTCTGCCAATATCTACATTTCTTTTCCTAGGGCGTTTGAGGACTTTTCTAGAAGCCATGGGACTAGGGGCCCCTTGCCTGTACAGGCTGCCTTCCCCCAACTCTCACTCTCACTCCCCCGGGAGGACTGGAAGTACCAAGAAATTAATACCCACCCTACCCCTATAGCAGCCCTCAACAAATGATTGGGTTAACTTTGAAATGGTTGTATTTTACCCTGCTTCTCAGAGTTCCCTAGGGGATTACACTCCAGCCACCCACAGTGTAGCTGGCTTTGTAACACAACCTTTATTGGCTGCCTTCCTTTCCCTGTCTCATTTCTCTGCTCCATCAGTATTTCCTTCACTTCTCTAAATAAACTACTTTTATGTAATCCTCATTCCAGAGTTTGTTTCCGGGGAACTCAAAACTGAAACAGATTTTTTGGATAATACCCACAGTAAAAGGCAGGAAAGGGAAGAACTACATGTCATTATCATTATTATTACTTTGATTAGCAATTATTTTAATTTCTGACTGTGTCCTGGAGTTTCTGTGTTGTGGACATGCTGTTGATGACCTCAAACCTGACGTGGCCAAACTGAAATCAGTACTTAAAAAACACAGTGCTCCTGCTTTGATTAGGAGAAGAGTCCTAGGATTTTACCTTCTTTTGATTTGTCTCTAAAAGGAAAAAAAAAATTAATGAATTCAGTATGTACTACGTGTTCCTAATTTTCTCTGATTTGGGGTGTGAATAGCACTTCAAACAAATATAACCTGTACTGTAACTTCACTGCTAGCTATTTTTACTTGACGATCTGAGTGTTGGCTTGAATTCCTGGGATCTGGGATCAGTTAGTTTACATTTTGATTTACTCCAGAGGTGTTAACTTCAGAGGTAGTTTAGCAAATATTCCAAGTACCAAAATAAATGTAAAATATTGTAAACCACGCTCACAATGCTTGTGTACTACTTAAGAATCAGTGTCTTTTGGAATTAGTCAATTTTATAGATTTCTTTTAAGAGGTTTTTATTACTGTTTAGAAAAATTCATCTTGGCATTGGATTCCTGATTGATAATTTCCATACCTTCGCTTTAAAATATACTGAACTTTCATAAAACAAATGCGATGTGATGTGACATGGAAGGTAGATAGATGGTGAATATAATATCCCAGTTGAGGTTTATTTGTTTAGGTTTAGTAAACTAAAGTGGATCTTCTACAATTGTATCATTCATGCATGATAAAGTAAATGACATTATTTAAGTTATTGTGAATCATCCATATTCTTTCTCAAATAATGTGCCTGCCACATGAGTAAAAGTTCATCATAGTCAATTTTAGTGACCATGTAATAACCCATTGTTGGCCAAATCATAATTTACTAAATTTCTCTGTTGGATACATTTAGGTTGATTTCAGTTACAGGTATACATAATGTCTTGATATACATCCCTGTTCACTAGTATTCCTCAACATATTAATTATGGATTCCTGAACAATCCATCAATATTTTGGGTGATTTTATTAGGTAGATTCCTAGACGTGGAATTAGTAAGAGCATAAATGCATTACATATTTCAGGTTTTTGCTGCGCTTTTTAGTTGCTTTCTAGAGTACTTTGTTTAGTGACTGAAAAAAATTATAGGCTATTTAAAATAAGCAAACTTACTGTTTTGAGTTTGATTTCAGTTGTTGGGATTTTAATTTATTTTGCTAAGTTTTCTAATGTTAACAGTACTAAAGTCAATTGGTTGTTCTTAACGTGATAATTTATGTCCACAAAAGTGATATGTTTAATTTTGTATTATCTGAGATATTACTTGTAAATAACACCTCAAATTTATTGATATAAAAATCAATAACATTGATTGGAGTCAGTATTACCTAGAGAGTAAATTGTGAAATTTAACTAGTGTCTGTCATGACTAGCTTGTTCTAGTGTATTTGCATCCTTGCTAGAAACCTAAATATTTTATATACCAGATTACTTTATTACTTCATGGTCATTTTACTGACAGTAAACCTGAGTAATGTAACCAGGAAAGTACTGACATGAAGTATGATTAAATGGATGTTTTTGATAAATTTCTAAGAATATCCATGTTTACTTTTAGGTCATAATTGTAAACAATAAAATTGAATAGAAATTTTTTGCAATAATTATTTAAAGTTATGAATTTAATTCAAGACGTATTTATGTATGGAGTGTCTACAATGCTCAGAAGGTGTTTCTGTATTCAAGGGAAAAGTACTCTTTTGTGTAAGTTTTTCTTATTTTGCATTATGATATGATGGATAAGAATATTCTTAGAGAATATAGATTTTTTAATTTTTTGCTGTTTTTTTTTTGAAAGAGAGAGCACACGTGTGCGCAAGTAGGGGAAGCATAGAGGGAGAGAGAGAGAATCTTAAGCAGGGTCCATGCCCAGCAAGGACCCCAATGCGGGGTGGGGGGGTTCAACCTCACCATTGTGAGATCATGACCTTAGCCGAAATCAAGAGTGGGACACTTAACTGACTGAGCAACCCAGGTGCTCTGAGAATATAGATTTCGTATTAAAATAAACATCTGCTTATCTTTAACTCATTCTTGTCAGTAAGAAGGATAAATTATATAAAAATAAAGTATAATTATTATAATTAACTATATAACTTTAAAGTTCATTATTAATATTTCTCACTACAGCTTACTGTCTCTTTGGGTGAAGGAAACTTCCATTTGACGGTGTTACAGATTGAGATTATGGAGTCAGTGTTTTGTTTTTCTTTGACAGCATCAGCTGGGACTTCTGGGGGGGTTGGGGGGTAATCATGAGGAAGCCTGAGTTGAGAAAAATACCTCTGTTCCCTAGCCTCAGTGTCACGAGGCCAAAGAAATGATAATTTTCTAGGCCAGTATCCTAGCTGACTTCTATTAGTGTTTGTAAACCTCTTCTTGGAACTCAGCTGCTTCACAGTCTCCCCTAACTAGAACCCCGTTGTTAGTTCTACTTCTTAGTAGATAAAATTGGCTTCCTCATAGCCAAAGTGAGTAATGTCTTCATGGAAAACATGAATTCAGATATAATCTGTTTGCCTTTGGATCTCATATTAAAATTCTTATCCTCTTAGTGGGTGGGTGAGATGAGTAAGGAGGGCAGAGAAGAAAGGGCAGGCAACTTTATTTGGGGATTAGGTGCGATGGAGGGTAGGTACTCATGATTCTAGTATTTTTCTGGCCCAGTAATGTTAGGCAGGGTAGCAACCATGACAGCTGTAATATTGGTCGTCTCTGATTATTTGCCATGGAGCTTGCCCTTCTTTTTGACAATACCTGTGGGCATGGTGCTTTCCCCCACTTTGCTCCAAATCAGGTCAGTTCCCTATGCATCAGAACTGGTGCCTTTCATGCTCTTCTCAGCCCTGGTGGAACTGCTGCACCGATGGGCGTGGAGGGTGGTGGTGTATGGGGACGGCTCCAGGCGCAAATGCCACTTCCACCGCTCTTACCCAGAGCTCAGTATCAGTAGTTTTTGTTGAATAAAACTTTCTTGTATGCCGTTGGACATTTTGCAGGGTCCTGAAGAGGTTTTCTGACAGTTCTGTGCAGTTTTATCATTGTTGTGGGAGAGGAGAATTGCTGAACTCCTCACCCCACCCCAAAATAGGAAGTTTTGCATTCAGGGTCCAATTTTAATGGGAATGTTGGAAGTTCTATTGGGAGCGAGGCCTGAGTAGTAAACCTATCCAGATCACAAATGCCCTAAATTATCCTTCTTTATTCTTTTTCTTTTCTTCTTTTCTTTTCTTTCATTTTTTTGAGGCCAAAGATTTTAGAATTTTAGAGCTAAGGGCTCTTAATTTCATTTTCTCTTTGTTCAGATTAATAACTGGAAATATCAGTGCCTTATGCAGTTACCACACAGGTTGTTGGTGTCAGAATTGGATTTGGACATGGATCACTTACTCATTACTTCCCCTTGCCCTGTGCAGGAGCAGGTACTGTTGTCCTTTCTTTGCAGGCTTAACTCTTTGCCCCTGAGGCAGTCGTGCCCAGTTCAGAGAGTACATGAAGATTCTCAGCCCTGCTGGAGAGTGAGGTCTTCTATGAGTTGGGCTGCCTTGAACCAGATTGGGGCCTAGCAATCTTATTCAGACTCTCCAGGAGATTCTGGTGCATATTTAATTTTGAGAACTGCTGGCATATAGTAAAGGCCTGAAACGTTGTTGCAGTTGTCATCAGTTCTATACAGTACAAAGTCTTTTGGCCAATATACCATTATTTTTCATCACAGTTAAATCCATGTTCGTTGTAAGACACGTTGTTTTATTTCCTTGGGAAAAAAACCCTCTGCAATTTCAATTATGGAACAATGCTTACTTAGTATAACTTTATGCATGTTGGAAGAGCCTTTGAAAGGTAATTTTAAAAATAGCATTCATTACTTTATGCGTACAAAAAAGGAAAATATAAGTAAAATAAATTGATCAAGGTATTCCTTAAACTTCATTTTCAAAGACAAACACTTGAACCTCTTCTTTATTCACTGTCCATGTTTTTCTGAACAACCTCATCCTCTGTGTCATGAAGAGTTGGTGATGCAACATTTCTTTTTTTTTCTTTTCCTTTTCCTTTTTTTTTTTTTTTTTCTTTTTAAGAGAGAGAGAGAGATGGAGGGAGAAGGAGTGGGGGGAGGGTCAGGTGGGGGGAGAGAGAATCACAAGCAGAATCACATGTCAGCATGGAGCCTGACATAGGGCTCAAACTCATGAACCGTGTGGGATCATGATGTGAGCTGAAAATCAAGAGTCGGATGCTTAACTGACTGAGTCACCCAGGCACCCCACCTTTTTTTAAAGGGCAATGCAACATTTCTTAAAAGAGTGTTCCATTATTATGTTTGGGGTTTTCTCTCCACTTCTGGCATGGATTCTGCAGATTTTGATGTGTATGTGCAGGCATATGATAATTGTGTCAGGATTGCCACCTTGTAAGATCATCACAATTTTAGATGTTGTTAAGTGTTAAAAAAAACAGTATGCTCTCTGTCTCAAAAATAAAATAAACGTTAAAAAAAAAATTAAAAAAAAAACCAGTATGGTTTAGAATCAGAAATATGGTTGTAATTATGGAGTACTCTGTGTTATCTACTCACTTCCTCACTTCTATTCTAGACATAGGTCCCATAGTTTGTTCTTTATACAGTGTCCCATTCATTCTCTGTATGATAATCTGCTATCTTTAAGTTGGTCTATATTTTCTTCCAGAAACTTCTTGTCTGAAGGTGTATCTTCAAATGGATTTTTAGTCTCATGAAATGTAGCTGACCCTATGGAATAATGAATGTAGTAGTCAGGGTTCTCTGGAGAAGCAGAACCAATAATATATATATGAAGAGAGGTTGAGAGGGATGGAAGTGGGGAGAGGGAAAGAAAGAATGAATGAGTATGAATTGGGTTATGTGACTGTGGAGGCTGACAAGTTCAAACTCTGCAGGGTAGTTTGGCAAGCTGTGGACCTAGGGAAGAGTTGACGTTGCAGCTCAAGTCCAAAGACAGTCCGAGGCTGACTTTCCCTTCTTGGGGGACTTCAGTCTGCTTACTCTGAAGGCCCTCCATTGATTGGACGAGGCCCACCCACATTTTGAAGATGTGAAGTGCTGTTGAGAGTGCAGAATATATACACTACACAAGAAGCTTATATTGTAGTTGTTCAAAGAAGACCTTCAAGTGAATCAAATAACAGCAGAGGAAAATAATGTAGGTAGAGATAGTATTTAAAATTGCATGTCAAGTGTATATTGCTATTGGAAATTCATCTTTTTTTTTATATTTTTAATGAAAAGAAAACTGTTTAATAGATTGGGAAAATATAAATGAAATTAAAAAAAATAATCTGTTGGTATAAGTTCCAACAATGTAACATAGTCATCAAAGCCAGTTCAAAACAGAAATAGATGATAATTCTGCAGTACAATGATTATAAAATTGCTGTAGAGAATGCACATTTTTTTCTAGACAGGCTTATATATGGATAATTTTGAATACTAGGTAAGATTAAAAAATAGTATACCCATGTGCCTATGAGGCACAACTGAAAATCAGCTTTGTTGATTTAGTATAATCCTTAACTTATAACACTGAGATGAATGTTTTGGATATATGGTTACATGCATAATTTTACAGATAGTTAGGGTCAACTTTCATTCTTGAGTGTATTTATGTTGATATTATTGTATGTCATATAGGTTTTCGATGACTTCTTGTCTTTTGATTGGTTTGGAATTTGCTAAGTAATTTCTCTAAAAGCAAATGTATGTATTGAAGGCCAGGCACGTTTTTTCTCACTAGAGCACCTACTAAAATGATGGTATTAAAAAATGTTTATTGCCTTAATTAGAAATGTAATGAAATAATGAAGGGAAAAGTAAACTTTTAAACAGATTGGTGATACACCTTTATAGTATTCACTTACTCCATGTAAGAAGGAGAAGTCGAGGCTAAGAAAGAACAATTAGACAAGTTTGTACTATTTGAGAGTATCACATCTGTGGATATTATGTCACTGTGTTCTGGTTAATTTCAGGCACCATTTCTGCATTCCATTAGTGTTTGCTAGAATAAAAGACCAAAATAGTTCTTTTCCTTTGAATTTCCATAAAAGGACTAGTTTCTCATCAAAGATCATGGTGCCAGATAGATACAGTGTTTTTAAATGCCTGGAATGACTTTTGGTAAAGAGTCTTACTTTTTTTTTTTAAGTTTTTTTTGTTTTGTTTTGTTTTGTTTTGTTTTTAGTATTCTCTACACCCAACTTGGGGCTCGAACTCACACCCCCGAGATCAATAGTCTCATGCTTTTTTGAGCCAGCCAGGTGTCCTGAAAGATTCTTACTTTAAAATAGGCCAAGTTTATTAAAATATAGTTAAATTTAATTATTTTTCTTCATAGTGGGCCTGTCATAAAGGCTACTAGTATTTTATTTCTTTCCAAAGATTGATTTTATAAATCAATTTGCACCTAGCTTAGTGATCTAGAAACAAAATAGCCTAGTTATTCTTTTCCTCCTTGGGTCTAACGGTTATACACATCTTATTTTAGCTGATGGAGGTATGCAGCGCATTATATGAACTCAGCCTGTACATTTTCCTTTTCCTGTATTGATTTTCTAAACTTTGACTGCATGAGTCTCAGACCATGGCATAATTTTACTGGGCTTTAATTTAATTTACAGGGGTCTGAAAACTATGACAAATATACATGATACCAGAAGTTAATAAAATTGAAAATTTCTTACTTAAAGTTCAAAACCTCCCAACAAATTGTATCCCTCTGATGTGGTAACTTCAGGCTCTGTGTCTGAGATTGAAGAATATGTAAATTCAAAGACATTTTTAAAGCTGCTGCCTGGGAGCCAATTGTCTCACAGAGGAAACATACAATGTAGCCTCCTCTTATTTCACTTGAATTGTGGCATTTTATGCAAGGATATTTTGAAGTAATTCTCTTTATTTAAAAAAAAAAATGGAACCTAAGTTCATTAATATTTGTATTGGTTAGGCACCTGGTTTAAGCAAAAAAGAAATTTGTTAGTTTATGTGACTGAAAAGTTCAGGAATGTGTTATCTATCTTTCTGCCTCCTTTATATAACTTCATCCTCAGGTTCTGTGTAGGGGTGAGATGGGGACCACCAGTGCAGGTACGTATGTTCTCAGATTCAAATCCAGCTCAAGAGAGAACCTATATTCTTTAAGAATCTGAAAATGAGTTCTTGGCTTGAGTCTTGCTGGTCTTAGTTGGATCCTGTGTTCATCTCTGAACCAATCCCATGATCAAGGAGATGGGATTCCTCAGTAATTTTAGATGTAAGTCATTTGCCCAGTGTTGGGGCTGAGATCAGCATCCACCCCATTCAAAGCACATGGATCAAGGCGGAGTCGTGCTTTATCAGAGGAAATTCAGATTACTGTTCACAGAAAATGGGTAAGTGTAGGCTGTGGCAAATGATAAATGATAAATGATAAATGATCGAGGCGGAGTAGTGCTTTATCAGAGGAAATTCAGATTACTGTTCACAGAAAATGGGTAAGTGTAGGCTGTGGCAAATGATAAATGTCCAAGGGCAGTGTGCTAGTGACTTTGCATTTAGGCTGCTATATCTTGTTCAGAAACCAAAATAATAATTCTATTGGAATAGCATGTCCAATACAAGGTTCATTTAGATGGTGGTAACAGAAACGTAAAATAACAATAGCTTAACAAGATGGAGGTTTATTTTCTCTGGACATAGTCAGTCCAAGACTGATAAAGCATTTCCATGACAAAACCAATTTTCTTTGAATTGCTGCAGCTCCTGCAATTGCATTTACATTCCAGGATGGAAGAAAAAAAAAAGCAAATAAAATGAGTGTCCACCAGTTGTCTACGTTCCTGTTTAATAACTCCCACTTATATCTCATTGGCTGGAACCTGGTCATATGGCCATGTACACTTGTAAGGAAGTCTGGGAAATGTGGTTATATAGATTGGTACAGTGCCACCTTAATAACCCAGTCAATATTTTGTTAGTAAGGAAGAACGAGTGAATGGCTATCAGGCAGGCAGCTGGTAGTCTTTCAACATGTGTTAACTTATTAACCAATATGGATGACATAGGAGGCTTGTTTAAAAACCCAATGAATTTTATATATTTAAGATTTAAAACTTGTTTTAGAAATAGATAAAAATATAAACAGTAAAAATAATCATACCCTAAAATTGGCAACAAGGTATGCATTGAATCAGTATCAAATAAGGTCAGAGGAAGAGTAAAACATGATTCTAATTTATCTGTCTCTGTTTGGCTATAGTGAGGTCCTCTGTCAAGATAAGGAACATAAGAGGAGTGCCAGGTTTTCAGTGGAAGTTAAAGAGTTAAGTTTTGGACATTTAAAACTATAAATGTTGGTATCAGATGACATTCGGGTGATGTCATTTGGTCACCAGCTAAGCAGCTGCACATTTTGATATCTATTGTGCATTTTCTGGCAGAGAACAGAGAACTGGATATTTTAGAAATTCTCCATTTCCCCCAGTCCCTCTGTTTCACCTTGTGATCTAGGTTACTGAAAGTTAGGGAGAGCTAGGTCCAAAGGACCACAGTTCCAACTCCGTAGCTTAGAACAAGAGAAGTCTTTGTGTCGTCAAGCATAGGTTGGGTGTTTTGAGGATATGAGGTTCAGCTGTCTTAGATTTGGTACTGTTCTTTGCAGGGTGAGGGAATGGGAGGAGGCAAATGGATTCACAAGAGGAGTGATATATGCAAAAACTAACTGATAACATCACATGTTATTCCTAAGGAGCAAATGAGACTTTTTTTAGGCTACTGGAGAATTTTATAGAACTGCAGTATTACATTCTAAAGGAAATGTACCCAAAGAGGATTTTGACTCTACTTAAGCCTTTGATGGTTACATTATCAAGTCACCTTGTCTTTTGCCACTTTGTTGACTGAATTATGGATGTTACTTCTTTGAACTTTATTTAGTTCTACATTTACTGAGTAAGCTTTTTGCCTTTTTTCATTATTCTAAGTACTGAAAATAAAACAACTATTAATAAGGGGAAAATGCCTTCAAGGTATGCTGTGTTATCATTTCCTATTTATCAGTTTCTATTGTTTTCATGTCATACTAGGCTAAATTTAAAGACAAGACATTCCACAGAGCCTAGTGGACATTTTGTTTGGATGCTGTAATTTAACCAAAAACATTGAACCAATACTAAGCAGGGTAAGGCGATTTGGAAAACAAATAAGCAGTACATTAGTGAGAGCTACTGTTGCTCAAAGTCAATATTAATTGTTACTAGAATGAATAAATAGTTCTTCTGTTTGTTTATTCTTATATAATGTCACACTTGGCTTTCTTTCAGGTTTTTAGAAGTGGTTGATCAAATGTTTTTTTCAAGTCTAAAACACTACAGAGCTAGCTTTTGGGAATATACCCAGTCTGAGAAACGGACACAGAAGTTTCTGTGTTCAGGAAGTAAGTAGCTTCTCTGAAAACCTTTCTAATTTATACACACAATGAGGGGTGCCAATGTACTATTGTTAGGATGGTTGTTTGGGTGATGTCATTTGTTCACCAGTCAGGCAGCTGGGCGTTTTGAAAATCTATTGTAATTTCTTGGCAGAGAGCACAGAAATGGGAGCAGTCAGCTTTGGAATGGACCTTTCTATGTTTAATTAAAATCATTTTATTTATGAAAGTAGAGGTTTTCCTTATCTACAATCACTCATTCTGTTGTGTTATTTTCTATTTTTTTTCTATCTGTCCTTTTCTGAAAATATAAAACTGAAATCACCTTACCCGACACAATGACTCTTCCTTCTGCAGGCATTCTCTTGATGACTGGTGCCCGCTTCTACCCAGATCCTCTAAACCAGAAATCTCCAAGTCATCTGATATCACCTTTCCTTTCTTGATCACCAACTGTAGTAGCAGTATCCCTTTGCCCTGTGTCTGTTGCTTTTATCTGTGATCAAGCTCGTACCATCTCTCTTCTGGAGAACGATGTCTTTGTAACATCCTCTCAGGACCGGGTCTCCATTCTTGCCCCGTCCTATCCAGCTCCCGTGATTACTGCCAGTACAATCGATTAAAAAGAAATTTAGGGGACGCCTGGGTGGCTCAGTCAGTTAAGCATCTGAGTCTTGATTTCAGTGCAGGTCATGATCTCATGGTTCATGAGTTTGAGCCTCACATTGGGCTCACTGCTGTCAGCACAGAGCCTGCTTGGGATCCTCTGTCCTCCCATCTCTCATGCGGTCTCTCTTTCTCAGAAATAAACATTAAAAGAATATTTAGATTGTGTTACTCCTCTTAAAGTCCTTCAGTGACTCCACATTTCTTATGAGTTAGGATCAGACCTAAATTTCCGACTTAGAACATAATTCTATTCTAAGGAGACATGTGATGGTTCAAATGAAAGTATCTTGGCCATTTTACTTTCCCTATTGTTTCAGAAGGCTAAACCATGATAAGGGTGCATTCATTCTTTATGTTAGGAATGACATATTCGATGCTCATCCTCTGTAGAACAGGACTGGCTGTTGCCTCCTCCTCCTCCTTTCTTATCTTCCCCATGTAGTTCTTGACACTTATTTCATTATATGTTCATTTCTAAGTTCTCTCTCTCCCTCTCTCTCTCAATATATACTATATGTTATTTATGTACTTTTAAACCTTGTATAAATAGTATACTACTATATGTATTCCTCAACTTTTTTTCATGTGCGTTATTTGTGTGATTCATCATGTAATTCTAGTTTGTTTATTTTTACTGACGCATAGTACTTTCGTTGCATGCGTGCAGCAATGTACCACAATGTTGATGTTCATCTGCAACCCCTCTCCCCCATTTCTCAGCTAATCATGACTGTTTCAGATCAAGTTACCATGCTCCTGGCCCGGTGCTTGAGAGCAGAGGGTATATTATTAATCTTTGTGGTTACTGTTAATCCTCATATGTGTAATGATTTTTAGTAGACTGCTTATCTTTAAAATGAATGTCTTGGTTGGTCACCATTGGTGGCTGATTTGGGCTCAAACAGGGGTATCAGTTGCCTTTGTAGATTAATAAAACCTCACCTCACTTAGCTGTCTCCAGTAGTAAATCCTTTGTAGTAAGGAGAGATCCTTTGTAGTAAGTGTCTTCCTTTCCAGCTGTTCAGAGTCCTGCTTGGCAAATGCTTTCTTTCTAAATCATGCACATGTTTCTGCTTAAAAAGACCAGTGGGGAAGGAGTAGACTCCAGCAGTGGTGTCCTCCACTTTCCTGGAGTTTGCCCCTGCCACCAGCTGTTGGCCCGTAGTCCAGTAGTTCTCAAACTTTAGCCTACATCAGAATCACCTGGAGAGCTTGTCAGTTGTTGAGCCTCACTCACCCTTGGAATGTGATTTGAAAATTCTGGGCTTGAACCCAAGAAAATGCTTTTCTAATAAGTGCAGGTGATGCTGATACTACTGTTCCTGGAGCCACACTTCGAGAATCCCTGCTCTAGGCCAACATTTCCTAATCTTTATTTTATTTTCTTGACTCGTGGAGCCCTTTAACATTAATATGGAATTTCATATCACTTACGTGAATTTTAAAGTCACTGTATAATTTTGTAATTTTTACATGTTATAAAGAAGGGCTTTAAGCTTAAAAAAAAAAAGTGTCAGCTTAGTATTAAACATTGTGGTCCCCTAGAGTCTTGCTACTCAAAGTGTGGTCTGTGGAGCAGCATACCTGGGAACTTGTTAGAAATGCAGACTCTGAGGCCCCACCCCAGAACTAATGGATCAGAATCTGGACTTCAACATCGTAGTTATATAGTATTCTCAGATGATTGGTATGCACATGAAAGTTTAAGAAGCCACTGGTCTAGAGCTCACATTAAATCCAATCCTGATAATATCAAAACAAATAAGAAACATTTCAAATTTTAATGTTTAAAAATTGGCGCATATTTCACTTACTTTCATTTTCTTACTGTCACTTAAGAAAAGCAGTATCTCAGGGCGCCTGGGTGGCTCGGTTGGTTAAGTGTCCGACTTCGGCTGGGGTCATTGCCTCTCAGTTCATGAGTTTGAGCCCCATGTCAGGCTGTGTGCTGACAGCTCAGAGACTGGAGCCTGCTTCGGATTCTGTGTCTCCCTCTCTCTCTGCCGCTCCCGCACTCACACTCTGTCTCTCTAAAATAAAATTAAAAAAATAAAATAAAAAAAGAAAAGCAGTATCTCTTTGCAAATAAAAATAATATATCAAATTTGGTTTGGGGACCAAGTGCTAAAATTTAGTGATGTGTTACAGCACAAAAATAGATGAATGTATTCATGACCTGATGTCTGGAAATATTTCTTTTTCCACACACAAAAATCAACTGCCTCAGTGTGCCTGTGTGGCCCAGTCGGTTAAACATCTGACTCTTGATTTTAGCTCAAGTTATGATCTCAGGGTTCATGGGTTTGAGCCCGCATCAGGCTCTGAGCTGACAGTGTGGAGCCTGCTTGGAATTCACTCTTTTTTCTCTGCTTCTTCCTCTCTCGTTTTCTCTCTCCCTCTCAAATAAACATTAAAAAAAAAAAATCAGCTGTCTCATTTGATAATTTTCATGAAGTAATAGATTTCTGACTGCTACTTGTAGTAACCTCTCTGCAATAATACATTATGTGTGTGTAGAGTGTTTTTTTCCCCTAAGTAAAAGCCTGATTGGATATGATTTTTGTAACATTATTTTTCAAATTATTTTGAAGTAGTACTAGAAACATCTTTCATGAGATAGTTACAGTTTAGAAATCCAGAGAGGATTATTTTGAGGCAAATTTGCAGAATTATCATTTAAAAATGTTCTTATACCTTGTGTTTCAATATCATTGTTCATCATACCTCTTTTCTTTTTTTTTTAAATTTTTTTTTTAAACGTTTATTTACTTTTGAGACAGAGAGAGACAGAGCATGAACGGGGGAGGGTTAGAGAGAGAGGGAGACACAGAATCTGAAACAGGCTCCAGGCTCTGAGCTGTCAGCACAGAGCCCGACGCGGGGCTCGAACTCACGAACCGTGAGATCATGACCTGAGCCGAAGTTGGACGCTTAGCTGACTGAGCCACCCAGACGCCCCAGTACCTCTTTTCTTCAAACAGCTGTCTATAGGGATAATAATAACGGCACCTTTTAGGGTGTGAAGATCAGAGTTTTAGATGTAAAAACCTAGACGAGTGCCTGGCACATAGTATGTTTAACATTTATTAAATGACTGAAATCACCCGATCCCTTCCCTTTTCTTTCTTGTGTTCTTCCTCTTCCTCATCAGTGTTGTTACAGTCCAGAGCACGTGAAGGATAGAGAAATTTAATTATCCATTGTATAAAATTAAGGGGTATACTGGGCCTAGTACAGGGTCTCGCTATCTTTTTTTTTCTTCTCCAGGCAGAGGAGAATACTATAAAGTGGAGCTATGGAGAACTAGAAAATAGTGCCCAGGGGGAGGTAGCAAGGTTCAAATAGGGAGTTTGTGATGGTTGTTAGTGTTACTGGTCATATGATAAGATTGTACTTCCTAACTCTTGTTGGCTGGGGTCATGTGACTTATTCAGGCCATTGACGTGTGAGTAGAAATTTTGTGTGTCATTAGTTGCCTATATAAGAGCCTCCAAAACTCTTTCCCTCTGGTACAGTGACTGGTTTTAGGATGATGGCTGCTCTAACAGCTTGGCTTCCTGTGTGACTGTGAAATGCAGAGCAGCCCTGCCAGTCTTTGGTTGATATGTAGCATGATTAAGAGATAGACCTTAGCTGTTTTAAGCTCCTGAGATATGGGGGATATTTATTATTGCAGCAAAATGTAGCCTCTCCTAATATAGATTGTTGTTTTGAGATCTGAAAAGTCATATCATTAGTAGGATAGCAAGTATGGAAGGGGGACAGGAGTAACTTAGATGCCAAAAACTATGATGCTAGGAGACAAGAACCCAAGAGAGTCATCAGCAGTATGTGCAAATCTAATGTCTGTCCTGGGGACACAAGGTGGAGAGAGGGGTTGGGATCTCCCTGCCCCTCTTCTCTCCTTCTCCGTCAGAAAATTGATACCCTATCAAAAGTACATAAAACTGGTTATATACACTGTGAAACATGTTTGTTCTCCTTGTCAGTGTGAAAACAGTAATTTTAAAACCAATGTAGAAAATAAATACATAGGAAAACCAGGATTTAGGAAGAAGAACCATATTGGAGGGCTTAGACATTGTTCAGTACCACAGAAATGGTATGTCTTCTCCATTCCTTCCCCTTCACACATGTTCATATCCTCATATGCTTACAGGCACATATGTGCACATACACATCAGATTTTTATCAACTCCATTTGTATTCAATCCATCTGGATTCAAATTTCAAATTGCAACTCTTGGGGTACCTGAGTGGCTCAGTTGGTTAAGCATCTGACTCTAGATTTCGGCTTGGGTCATGATCTCATGGTTTGTGGGTTTGAGCTCCGCATCAAGCTCTGCGCTGGCAGTACAGAGCCTGCTTAGGATTCTCTCTCTCCCTCTCACTCTGCCCCTCCTTTGTTTGTGCTCTCTCTCTCTAAATAAATCAACTTTAAAAAATAAAAAATAAAAATAAAAGGCTCTTCATTAAATAAAAATAAAATGAAATTGTAACTCTTCTCCTTACTTTCCCCCCACGTTCCTGGTCTCCTAATCAGTTGTGTTCCCCCCCCCCCCCCCCCCCCCCGGTACTTAGCATTTTCTGACGTTTACTTATTTAATATGTTTGCTGTTATTGTTAGTCTCTTCCCAACTAGAGTGTAAGCACCACAAAGAAAAAAATTTTTTTAACCTATTTTGTTCACTAAGAACAGTGGCTGCTACATAAGAGTATTTGTTGAATTGTAGTACCTTCATGAAGGAAAAAAAACAGGAAGACAGTCTGGATATGGATAGCTGCCTTGGGGTTCTAAGAAGACAGATTAAATCTGATGCAACTTTGTGATCTCAACTACATTTTAAACCACAGCTTGATTCTCTTGCTCTCATTCTCTAGCTTTTAAAACAGCTCCAGTCAAGCAGAATTAAGCTTCTTTGTGAAATCTTTAATGTGTCATGTTTAAAGACTGAATTTTGAAGGTAGCATACAAAGTGGGAAATGTCATGGGCTTTAAAGACAAGCCACTTCATTGTCACCTATTAGGTGTGACTTTGGGCAAGTTACTTAGCCATGAAATCTAAATTTTCCTATATATAAAATGGGAATAAAACATACCAGGGCATTTATTAGGTGGACTAAATACACATGAAGTTATGTGAGAAATGCTTAGTACACAGGAGGTACTGGTTTATATTCGTTTCTTTCTTCTTCCTTCTCATCATAAAAACAGCTTTTATTAAATTTTTATTTAATATAATTTTACGTATTTTCAACTTAACCCTAATTTTGGTTCCCACTGACCTTTGGTTAAGATTACTAAAATTTAGTAGTCTATGGTAATTAGAATTCTGCCAATATGTTTGAAGAACCCATTCTATATAGCATTCACTGGGCACAGATTCCTGGGATGTTGGGAACATCTGAGTTTCTCTCATAATTTCCACAAAAGGTGTTTGGTATTCATCTTATTATCAAAAATACCAACCAATGCTATCCTCATTGGTTGGTATTTTTGACTCTAAGGCTGGAGAAAGTCAATTTCTTCCTTTTGCACAGTAAGAAATTAAGTCATGTATCTGTTAAGTGGCAGAATAAAGGATAAGAATCGAAACTGACCTCTTGTTCAGTGCTCTTTCTGTCATATTATATTTTGATCTAAATGACATGCAAAGTTTGGTGGGTTTGTTATTAACATTGTAATGATGAAACAAACTTTTATCACATGTATCTTACTTTTTCAAAAGGTAATAGCGCGGGATACTAATGGCTGTACACGAAAGAGTGTCTCCTTTAGCTGTGCACCTGCCACAACAGGCTGCCACCACTCGATGCATATTTCCCCCATGCTCTTCTGTTATTTTACCCAGATGTAAACTTCTAGGTACTTGGCCTTTTTCACTTAAAAATGTGAAAGTAGTATATTGTAAATGATATGTGTTTGTTTCTCAGAGCCCCACGACCACCTCTGGTTACTGCCAGGTGGCATCATGAACAAGTACTTACTTGGCATTGTGTGAGGCAATGTTCTAGCCTCTGGAAGTGGAGGATTGAAGAAGATAGAAGAAAACCAGAACCACTTGTCTTCACAGAGCTTACCTTCTTAGTTTGTGGTTGGTGATATGATAGGGGTACAAATAATGGTCTCTGTGATAGACCAGAAGAGGGAGTAATGAATTTCTTCAAACATAATCAGAGGAAGCTCTAAGGAAAGAGTGGAAATTTGTGTCTGGACTTTAAGTGATGGGTTGTAATTCAACAGAAAGAACTGGGAAGAAAGAGCACTCCAACACAAATGTATTGGAATTACAGCTTTTTGTGTTTTAGTCTTATGTATCTATTGTTTTGCATGGTAGCCCTTGAACTTCTACATTCAAGGTGCCCATTTGCTTGACATTTCTGAGAATTGAGTCCTTCTGGAAATGGCTTATTTGCAGAACAAAATTGCTTATTTGTCTTAGAAATCAATTTCTGCTGATCTTCTAATTCTTTTTTTCCCCAATTTGTTTACTTCAACTAGAGATGAAGATTTTAATGGATGATTTTTTCTTTCTTTCTTTCTTTCTTTCTTTTTTTTTTTTTTTTTTACCTATTTGGCCTTTTTAAATACAGGTTCCAAAGTTTTCTTCTTTGTTTTACTTTTTTCTTGTCTGTGTATGTTATAACTAACTATTATTGGCTTCAGTGTCACTATGTGCTCGCAGCAGACGTCAAATTTGGCTGCATGACACAATTATATGGAGAGCTAAAAAATGCTGATGCCTGGGCCCCACTTGGGTCTGGGGTGTGGCCTTGGCACTAGGAGTTTCAAAAGTTTCTCAGGTGATTCTACTTTGCAGCCAAGCTTAAGAAACCCTTGGCTTGAAGTATTTCGGAGGTAACTGAAACATACTGTGTGCTTCTGGAAAGTAGGTAACCATGGCTCATTTAAGTGATGTGATCAATCTTGCCGTCTCACATCCTTCACTAGGGATACAATGAAATAATTAGAATTGAGATAGTAGGATGAAGTTCTTGAGTTTGTTAAAGCACTCTTACTGTTATTCACCAAAATATAAATGCAACTAAGTAAAGCATATAAAGATAGACTAAATTTAAGGTCTTTAAATTCCTGTGTGGTGAGTGAAGAGATAACAGTTCCTGTTTTGAGCTCTATACTAAAGCTGTTTGGCTCATTATTTAAGTCAGAAATTAACAAATCTGTTTTTAGAGCTGATAACAATTACTAACTTATTGTCAACGTAGTTTGGCAGATGTTGTCTCAAACTCTTCTTGACTTTGTCACCTACTTTCGATGTAATACGTACTCTGTTACCATAAGAGAATCTTTGTTTACTCCAGTAACAAGATGTTGGACAAGGACTTGTAAACCCAAATAGTTACCTCCCTGAGGTATCAAAGAGCTACCAGAAAGAAATCACACTGAACTTTAGACCACTCCTTTCTTTTATTCTGAAAAGTAATCTAGTCTATTTCCAGCTTGGAATTGGGAGCTCAGGTCAGGCTGGGGATGTTTACTGTGACTTCACTGTTTGATTTTGAAGTATTGTGATCTCCCACAATACACCCATATCTGGCAGTTTTGCACTGCAACTGGGTTACCAAGTTTTTGTGTTTTTTTTTAACATCTATATAGCATGTTAGCACGGGGTCTGAAAATAGTGGGGCTCTGTGAACAGTATGAACAATCAGTCAGAATTGGGTTCAAAGCCTAGGTTTCTATTTATAAACTGTGTTACCTTGATATATTTAACTTATTTAGCCTTGATTTCCATATCTAGAAAACTGCAGAAATGGTATCTCAATTCCAGGTGTGTTAATTAGGTAAGGTATTTTAGATTCTTAACAGTGCCTGTCCACAATTGTTCTGTAATAAGTAATAGTTAACTAGTTTTCATATTGAATTATTCTAGGTAATTATTCTAGTAAAAATGATACCCAAAAACTAAGTTCTAAATTTTCTTTAATAATGAATCCTATTATTAATAATGACTATTGAGGGTGATGTATTAAGAGTCACATTTTATATAGCTGAATTTCTGATAAACCTGATAACCTCCTGATAAAGGTATTGATACCATACCTTTGTTTATCATGATAGGCTTTATAGTTTTTCATTGTGTTTAGAGACATTTTACAAGAACTTAAAGATTCTTACAACATGAAGGGAGAAATTAGAAAGTTGACAGTATAGACTGGGCAATATAGTATAGTCAGGGCATAAATACCTAGGTTCATACATACACAGTGAAAATGAGTGGAGTGTAATATAGGCCTTGCTGAGGTGTAGCCGAATCAAATGAGCTCATTAAAAAATGTTTATTGCATTCCTCTGTGTGCCCAAATAAGATCAGCATAATGATGACTCCTCTCATTTTCTGCCTTTCAAAATTGTGTTCATTTTTTAAGGCACAATTCAAATGTGGTCTACTTTATGAAGTCATCAACTCCCTCCCTACCAACAAGCCCCCCTCACCCCCGCCACCCCTTCATGAGGAATCGCTTTTCTCTGTATTTCGTTGTATGTGATCTCTGCCTTGGCAGTCACTTCGCTGTGTCATGTTAAAAGTGATGCTGCACCTAACTTTCAGGTGTTGGGTTGAAGGTTGTGTGGGGTCCTAGTTAAGGCACTGACTTTGACACCAGAGAGTTGTTCACTTTAATCTCCACATTGTCACTTTTGTGTAAAGATTTGCCCTTTCTGAGATCAATTTACTTAACTGTAAGCTAGGGATAAAAGCTTCCACCTTATGGTTTTGCTGCAAGATTAAATGGCTTAAGTGGCCTACGATAGTCAGCGTTCAGTAGATGATAGCGAGTGTGGTTATCGTCATTATTTGTGTATGGCATGCTATTTATTGTGTGTAAATATGATATGTAACTTAAATAAAACCTCCTCCTCTAGACTACACTTTTTAGGACAGGGAACTATCACTTGGCATTTTGTGTAAGGTTTTATAAATTAACAAACATTTGTCGATTGAGTACAGTAACTTTCACCTTCACTTGACTTTTAAAGACAATAGAAAATTTTCATCAGAGTTGTTTTCTAAAATGACTTTGTTTTAAAATCCCTACAGGTACCTTCTCATCCCATAACTTCGGTGTCCTGAAATCTGAGGATTCCACCAAGATAATATGATAGGAACTTTCAGTGATTTGGAGCTGTATCCTACTTAGACTCATGCAGGCCTTCCAGATTTCCTGAGAGCTTGGTACAGCAACACACACTGGCACAGGCACAGACAATAATGCCATCTCTGCCTCAAGAAAGAGGTAAGCAGATTGACTTAATCACACTACAAAATGTGGATATATTATAGATCATCACTGAATTTTTTTTTTAAGAATTAAAAATTAATTGAGGACTTTTAAGTAGAATTTATAATTTTACTTTTTTTTTGGCGGGGGGGGCATTTGTGTTCTCTGCTATGGAATTTTTGTTATTTCAGTGATATTTGGCTGGTTTACATTTCTTTTAAAGTTATTCAGGGACCCTCTCCCCTGGATCTGAATACAGAATTGCCTTATCAAAGCACAATGAAAAGGAAAGTCAGAAAGAAGAAAAAGAAGGGAATCATTACAGCAAATGTTGCTGGGACAAAGTTTGAAATTGGTAGGTCTCCTCAGAATCATAATTGTTGGGGAAACTGGTTTGATGTTGAAAACAATGTAGAAATTCTGGAGATAATAATCTTTTGTGTAATTGATTTTTTTTATGTTTATTTATTTATTTTGAGAGAGAGAGGGCAAGCATGAGTGGGGGAGGGGCGGTGAGAGAGGGTGAGAGAGAATCCCAAGAAAGCTCTGTGCTGGCAGTGCAGAGCCTGATGCAGGGCTCAAACCCACCAACCATGATATCATGATGTGAGCCGAAATCAAGAGTCAGCTCAGCTTAACCAACTGAGCACCCAGGTGCCCCTGTAATTGATTTTTAAATGTATTCTATAAAATTTTCTATTTTATGAGACATTTAACATGTTAATAATCAGAAAGAACATCAATGTAAACATTGCTAAAAGCTTTAGCTATTAATGGGGTAGTATTCAATAGATGTGATTTTGATTAATACTTAGTTTTTAAATCAAGTATCAAATCAACATGAAACAGATTAAAATGTTAGATGCAAAATAAAAAAACACAAAATTTGAGATTTTTATTAAACAATGAGAACCTGGCTTAAGGAGTAAAAATATATTTCTCTCTGTGTTTTAAAAAATTCTTTTGATGATGCTGTTGCTTTTTATTAATGAAATTGCAGTTCTTATGTGTAAACAGTATCTGTAGTATAGAGAATAGATAAGAAGAATAATCATTTTAGATTAAGATACATTTGTCCAGCATTGCAAACAAAACTCTTAACAAATACCGTAAGTACTCAAATAATCTTCCTCTCAACCATTTTGCACTAAAAGTTAAGGAAAATCATGTGAACCTCAAGGATGTTAATTATTCTTACCCTTATTAATCTTTGGGAATCTCATTTCATTTACAGTAATTCACCAAAGTTCTTGAGCAATCAGTGGAATACTTCAATGGAATTGAGGTCCCCTGATACTCTGTTCCAACAAGTGGTCCTCAGAGGAAGGGACTTGAAGCAAGTTAGCATGGGAGGGTGAAATATGAAAGATTCAGGGTTTATCTGCAGCATGTTTTCTAGGAACAAGAGTAAGGCGACTGTTGTTAAAGTGATTGATGGGTGGTGTTAACTTACCCTCTTGCTTTTACGGTTCTGGTGGGGTTCATAAGGAGCCTTGATCTATAGGAGAGTGTTTCAGTGCACTTCCCTGTCACTTTCCCAGGAAGTCTTCCCAGGGCTGAAGTTGCCTTAGCATTCTTTATAATGATTCCTACCTCCTTGCTGAGCCTGCTCATTTGTGTTTAACAAAATTCCTGTAGGGCCTTGAATCGGGGACTGTTGAGAGAATACAGTGCTAACTAAGTATAGGGGAGGGAAAGAGAGAATGGACCATGTGTCTAGGAGAAAATGCTACCTTGCTTTTCCCTTATTTAAGCTAGTGAATGCAACAGTGTACTTCTTACAATTTAATTACTGCTTCCTTGACAGTTGACTTATATAATGGAAATACACTTAAGCCGTTAGTCAACACACCTGTGTTTTTGCCCTGGTGTTGCCTATTTCCTCAGGCAGAAAACCTTGCTATAGTTCTAATAGTAATTTTTTATAACCATTGGCCAAACATTTCCACGTGTATTATTTCACTTAATCTTCCAAATAACCCTGCATATAGGCTGCATTACTCCCTTGCTCCCTTTCCCCCTGTCTTCCCTCACTCTAATAGTGACTTTGAAGTGGCTAATAGCCATAAGAAAATATGCATGGAAAAATAAAAACAGGAAAATAGGATGAATCTTGTGGCTGATAAGAATACAAAATACATTCCTTGAGACCCTCTATAGTTAGAGATGGATTTGACTCGCAGCCTCAACCGAAGCAAATATTAAAACACAATCCACTCTAGAATGCACAGCAGGAGATAAAATCATACTGGTTATTCAAAGGATATAGGACTTCTGTGTTCCTGTGTCTTGAGAGAAGTTTTTCTTATAGTTCCTTATGAAGACACATTGTGGAAGAGTGAAGTGCATTTCCACAGTTCTATAATTAATACATTATGACATTTCACATGATTTTCTTAATATGTCCTTTATAGCAGAGTTGAAGAAACAAGCCCAGTGAGAGTTAGCAACTTACCCAAGTTCATACAGATGGCGAAAGTGGAACTTGAACCTGAATTCATTTCATTCCAGATTCAGTTTTCTTTTTACTATATCATGCTGCCTAAGTAAAGTAAGAATTGAAATTTAAAATGAGAAACAAATGTATCTTCTGTATCTAAAATTTAGATAGTTGCATGGATTCCTATTTGTAAAACTTCTGCTTAGCCTCTGAAAGCTCTATGGGTCTAGGGAAAAAAAATCATGGGACAAATTGTGAGGAATGTATTTTTGGTAATTTTTATTAAATGGGGACAAAAAAGATCCGAGAAGCGGGTATGTGATGTGCAAAGGGAAATGTGAGAAAGTGGTTCATATGGTTAATCTCTATTGTTCCAGTAGGGTGTTTGGCTTGGTAGAAGTTCAATGTGGAGGCAACTGTTTCACCTCCTTTTTAAAAGAGAGCTCCTAACACATCAGCCTTATAGGCATGGAGTTAGGCTTTAGGTGTCAACAACTTTCTATTTTGAAACGACACATTGAAGGGGTTTCTTTTCCATGTAGTGGAGGATGATATCCTTAAAAGATTCCAACTGATTTCTAAAATTTCAATTCAAACAAAAATTTGATTAAATAAATTAAACTTAACTGGAGAAAAAAGTGACATTTTAACTCCCGACATTGTATTTTGAAGTTCGACTTTGTCAGCTCTCCAAGCTTTGAACTTCATAATGAAAGAGACTTATATATGACTGACCTTACATATTTGATTTTGTGAATCTAAAGAAAGAGTAGATCTTTTCCACTATGGCTATGTAACCTGAATGTCCTCAGCCTCACTGGTTCATGTATACATTTATGACCACGTTTGAGTAGCTCATTATACCTCCTCCTTCTAATTGCCACCTGCTCCAATCCTCTCTTTAAGGTCTTCTCAGTGATTTCTGAGCAGCCCCAGACAGTGTCTCTCCTATACTCAGGAGCAGGTCTACTCTTGGGCTGATGCTCTGGCCTCATTATTTTTTTCTGCTTATGAGCCAGTTAAAGGAGTCTCCCAGACTGTGTGGCTATTGCCCTTGCCCTTCCTGGGAGCCCTACGTGGCACGGCAGGTCCTGAGGCCTCAGCTCACTAACGCTGCATGGTGGTCTGGGGCAGACCAGAGAAGAACAGCCCTTTTCCAAACTCTTGCTTTGTACATTTTTACCTGGGCCTTCAGAACAGCCCCAAAGGTTCCCAAGCCTCTCATGGAAAACTACTGCTCCAGCTCCACATTCCTCCGCCAGCCCCAACTTCACCCACCACCAATCACTGTTCCCTCCTTTTATGTCTGGGTTCTCAGAACCAGTGCATAAAAAGCCCTTTCCTTCTCCTCAGCCAAATAAGCAATCAGAGTCTCTAGGACTTGAGACCAACAGGTGTCTGTTCATCAGTTTTATGCCTGAGCCAGGTAGATTCAGACAACTGACCCCCAATTACCATTTTACGAAGGGTACCAGTATGTTTAAAAACATTTAAAAATAAAATGTTGAAGTGCATCTATACAGTTACACCATTCTATGAAGACTCAGAATTTTCGTTTAGTTTTTAAAAATATTTATTTATTTTTGAGACAGAGACAGCGCACGAGCGGGGGAAGGGCAGAGAGAGGGAGACACAGAATCTAAAGTAGGCTCCAGGCTCTGAGCTGTCAGCACAGAGCCTGAAGCAGGGCTCAAACCCACGAACCACGAGATCATGACCTGAGCCCGAGTCAGACTCCCAACCGACTGAGCCACCCAGGCACCTGTGCTTGTCTTTATTCTAAATTTGAAATTTGTTGGATATTAATTGTGATATTCAAGTCAGAGAGGGGCATATAAATAGTTTGTACTAAAAAACAAGCTTTCCTCTGAGCATAAATTCTTTCAATAGGATTAAAGGGTTAGGAGCAGATAGGAGGGCCAGTTTCTAGATCTCTGCTGTGAATTCTGCTTCATTATTTCATATCCTGGGTCAACACAGCTGACTTGGTTTTAACTGCTAAAAATAATTTGAACTGGGGAGGTGGAAAGTAAAGGATAGGTCTAATGATCAGGGACTATTATTACCTTTTCCCTTTTGTACCTAGCCCAAGGTCACAAAAAAGCCCTGAAGTACATTTTCCTTAGTAGAGGTGTTGTCTCAGCTGTGTGTATGTTTTCACTGTGCCATGAATAATCCCTGAACTCTTTAGCAGTGTTGTGTACCCGCTAAATCTCGGAGGGCTGAAACCAGGGATTTTGAGTGCAACCTAAAAACAGTTCTCAGTTACTGTGAGTATAATTTGGCCCTAGATAAATTGTTGTAACTAAAAACAAGGTTATGCTATAACTAATGGATATTTTGCAAGTGAAATACTGTGAGATAAAATTTGCGCATATCAGAAAATGTTTCCACAACGAATATACTTCAGAAGTATTTTAATTTTCATTTAACATAACCATTTACTTGCAGTTCGTTTAGTAATAGATGAAATGGGATTTATGAAAACTCCAGATGAGGATGAAACAAGCAACCTTATATGGTGTGATTCTGCAGTTCAGCAGGAGAAGATTGCCGAGCTGCAAAATTACCAGGTGGGGAATTAATCATGACCAATTATTGGTTATCAGGAAAGTTATATGAATTCCATTATAATTTTACTTAGATAGGGTTGGTTCTTAATGTGTTGACATATTAAATTTCAGTTCTAACTTACCCAAACAATCTGTTTTGTTGCTGTCCGGTTGTACTGACTCGTCACATAAGGCCTGAATTCTTTCAAATCGAACTTTTAACGTACCATGAGATCATGACCTGAGCCAAAGCCAAGAGTCAGATGCTTAACCGACTGAGCCACCCAGGTGCCTCATAACCTCTTTCCATCTTTAAGGAAGAATGAATAGGAGAAAAGTCTTCCTACACTGCTGCTTTGTGTTATGCTTAAAGATGGGTGATGTGGAGTAGCTTGCACAGACAGATCAGGAACTAGAAGTACCTTACCATGTCTGCTATGTGCAGTCTGGCTTCATTCTTTGATTTTTAGAATGTAATGCAAGCATATTAAAAAAATAGACATCAAACTAAAAAGCCAAATACACAGAACTTTAGAAAACTGACATTTTGTATAGTTCTTTGTTAGTGTGGTGGGAAATACAAAATTGACCATAGGGAACAAACAAGGCCATTTTCACCAATATTTATACAATGCTTATCTGTAGGAATATAGAAAATTGAGGATAATAGAAATAATTTGGACATAGAATTACTAGTTATTTGACACAGAAAATTGTAACTTTGATACCTGTGTAAATACCCTTTTCTGATTTCTGAAAAAATTTGCAATTTCATTCTTTGCTTATTGTAGATTCTTGAATTCTACAGATTCCTTGTAGGTCATTTAATTTTAAATGTTTTACGTTAATAGCTTTAAAAAAATATTTAACTCAGAAGATGGATGTAACTCTATTATAGTATAAATTAATATATTCATTAAGTCAATGAGAACATTAATGTTTACCTTTTTATTTTCCAGAGGATCAACCATTTTCCAGGAATGGGGGAGATCTGTAGAAAGGATTTCTTAGCAAGAAATATGACCAAGTAATCTTCATTTACTTATAATAGAGAATTTCTTATAATTTTTGAAATTTGCATTTTCAATATTATAGTGTATCTTTCACCAGGTTACATTGATTTGAAATGATACTTTGATGGAAGAGAGAACTGTAGAGTTAGCAGGGGTTAGAAGTTCCCTGGTTCTTCCTTCACTTTACAGAGGAGGTAACTGAGTGTCACAAAAATGACTATCTTGCACAAGTCAAACAAATAGTTAATAGCAAACCTGGAGCAGAATCCTAGTCTCCAGAATCTTAGGCTTCTTTTTACTGCAGTTTGGCAACATAATACACTGTGTGTGTGTGTGTGTGTGTGTGTGTGTGTGTGTGTGTAATCATATACTGGTTGTTGAGCATCTAACATGTGCAAGACACTGTAGTAGGTGAATTTGTATGCATTCATACATATAGACACATGTGTATGTGCCTACCCAGGGATATACATAAATTTGTCTGAGACCAGTGTTTGGAGTAACAGTCTTTTATAGGAAACACTGTTCACAAGTTCTCAAGTGCTATACCAAATGAACTGCAGAATTTTTAACGTGATGTATATTTATATTGATTACATTGTTTTTAGTTTAAGGAAGTTAAGTGATAATTTGAGAACATTTTTAGAAAGAAAACTCAGAAAGGTTAGTAACCTTGGTGTGTAATTAGATATTTATATGCATCATGTGACAGTTTATACATCCATTCCCTCAACAAATATTTTTTGCATATCTACTGTAGACTAGAGACTGCTAACTTTGAGGTAAAGAAGACAAATAAAGCCTAGTCCCTGCCTAGAACTCAAATTTTAATAAGGGAGAAAGAGTGATACATATAATACAGTTTGATGGTGCCACATTAGGGGCAGAGTCAGTGTATGGTGGTGACAAAGATGATGACAGAGGTCATTTCTAGGAGAGCAGGGAAGGCTTTCTGGAGAAATGAAAATCAAAATGGATATCGAAAAGTATATAAGAGTTTATTCTTTGAAAAGAAGTCAAGGAGTCTGTAGGCAAAAACAACAGTGGTAGAAACTTTACGGAGGCTTAAACCAACATGATATGTTTGGGGAACTTTTAAGCAGTTTCTGTGGTTTTATAGGGTGTCAGGAGGCTTAGCCTGAGATGATGCTGGAGATAAATGCAAAGGCCAGGCTGCGGATGCCATGTAACTATATTTTGTTCAATTATTTAATTATTGATTCTTTAATCTATTTAACTACTCAGCAAACATTTGTGTTTATCCTGAGAGAAGTGAGACTTTTTTTAATGGATTTAAGCAGAGAAATGATATGTTTTAGATAATCTTGGTGGGACTATAGATAATGGACTCAAAGAATGTAGAAAGGAGGAGAAAGCCCTGGAGTAGGTGATTGTCAACATCTAATACACTAAAGGAGAGCTAGTGGTAATGGGGAAGAGAAAATACATCTGGAAAATACGAAAGAGATAGAATTGACAGGACTGGAAAGCTGCTGTGATGTGAGAATCCAAGGGGAGTAGAGAAATGTTCAAGATGACTGGTAGGTAGCCTTCTGGTTTAGGAGATCATGAAGGTACAACACTTTAGTAACATAGGGATTATAGGAAGAACGGACATCAGAGGAATGGAAATTACCTCTGTAACGTTTGGGACGTGTTTCACTGAAGTCATTTACTTTCATCTAACACATACTTATTAAATATAATTTTTATATGTGAGTCACTGTGCTGGCCTCTGGGCTCATGAGGTGATCAAAAGCAGACTTGAGGCTTTTACAACATTGGGTTGCAACTGTGATAAGTGCTATGAAATAAAGGTACACAGTTGTAAGTCAGTGCATAGTGAAGGACTTCTGGCTTAGGGAGGCATTGGAGACTTTCCCCAAGGAAGTGATGTGGAAGCCTAAATCTGAATCCTGAGTAAGAGTTTATTGGTAAAATGGTATATAACAGCTTTCCGGGCAGGAAGAATAGTATGGGCTAAGGTCATGTTTGTGCAAGAAAGCAGGAATAGTCAGGATACTGAAATAAGGCCAAGTGTAGCTAGAGCACAGAGACATAGATGGGGACCAGGAGAGATTAGTTGAAGTGTGATGTTTAGGATTATAGTCCTTATCCCAAATTCCACAGGAGAGGAGGGGGAGATGAAATTGGTAATATGAGGAGATTTGCATTTCAAAAAGATCATTCTATCTGTTTTGTAGAGAACAGAAGTCTGTATGGTCAGGAGAGTCAAGAAAGTTGAATGTAGACCCATTAGTAGGCTATTAAAAATAGGCAATTTCTTATTTTTATAGAATCTTTGGAATTCTCCTTAAGGAAAAAATAATCTTCTATTAGATTGAGAGTTATGACCTATTTGAGAATTAACTAAATTACATGTTTAATATCATTTAGTAAATCCATGACAGCTATGAGCAGAAATTATTCCATATTTCCAAATTCCAAATTTCCAAAAGAGACTGCATGTCTCTTTTGAAGCTATCCATTTTTACATCAAATGATTTGTGCTAGATTGCTAAATGGAATAAAGTGTTTCTCTTCAATATATGTGTGCTTGGATTTTTTCCAAATATATGTGTGAAAGAATGGTATCACTCATAAATACTATATGATTAGTTTAAAATAGATTATTTTAATGAAAACTTTAAATTGATCTAATTTCATATCATTGGGAAAAATATAATAAATACACTTAAAGGTATTGGAAACAAAAACATGGACATTAGCACTGTTACTGTGCTTCCTTTAGATATATGTGTGTGTGTGTGTTTTCCAAACCAGTCAATGTTAGCCTATATTGTACTGAAATTAATTAGCTTGTTGGCTTATTCTGGATTTGATAGATGGAGTTGGTAATTACTTCCCTTATTATAATGGAAATATAAGTTTTTTACAGAGTTCTTTTGAAAGAGCACTTGAAATATAACCATAGGAGCCTACAGTTGTGGAGGCCAAGTGGCTCATGCATTCCACACCCTCCTTTTAGAATTTAGGCCCTACCTCTGTGCATACCATATATGGTGCTTCCATTTTAGTTTTGACTAATCTCATTTGAAGACAGTGTCATCTCATCTATAAAAGACTTATGTACATTTATTAAAAAGAACTTCCTTAAAACAATCAGATTTTCTTTGATTACATTTTAAAATATCTTCATTTTCAGTGGGAATCAATATGTACAAAACGGTTAACAATTGAGATTAATCAAAAGTAAACATTTTATACCTAGTTTTATCCTTATGTTTCAAATAGGCAGCCTGGTTTTTAGCAAATATAAAAATATCAGGACATACGTTGCAGCCATAAAACCACATGTATAGGCATATGTAGTTCATATAAACAAAGAAACACAAACTTCTAGTATACTTAGGCTTCACATGGTTTTCTCAGAAAGGTAGTTAAACTTCAAAAAACACTGGAGTAAAAGATGATCAAAGCCACTCCTTGAGGACTCAAAATCATCTTTAAAGAAGCAATATGAATGGCACACCATTTCCTGGTACCCGTCCTGTCATCCCAGATGCAGAGTTAATTACTATTTCCACATATTACCTTGCCATGTATGTCTTTATTGTATCTATCACATTGTATTTAATAGCCTATATGTGAATTCTTTAGAGTTAAGACCATATTAAATTATCCTAATATCCCCAGTGCCTAGCATAAAGTATATACTTAAATAATCTACCAATATATAAATTAGTACATAGGACAGAGGTTCTTGTCTATTTTTTTTCACTGATGTATCCTTCCAGTGTCTAGAATAATGCCTAGCACATAGTAGGTGCTTTACAGACATGTGTTGAATGAATCAATAAATGAAAAGAAATGGAGGGAATTTAAATCCTTGTAATAAATGTCAGTAGCACAGAGAAAGAAAATTTAGACAAGTTTGAATGGAAATTACTTTTCATATTATCTCTAATTTACAGAATGATCAAGTCCCGGCCTCTGGATTATACCTTTGTTCCTCGAACATGGATCTTCCCTGCTGAATATACACAATTCCAGAACTATATGAAAGAATTGAAGAAAAAGAGAAAGCAGAAAACTTTTATAGTAAAACCAGCTAATGGTGCAATGGGTCATGGGTAGGTATTTATCACCCAGAACATATAAAAGTTACAAATAAGTTTTTTTCTTTAGGTACCATGGTAATTGAATTGAAATTGAATAAAGCACATTTTAAGCTAAGACATGTTTAAGAACTAGACATGTTAGCTGAGCATAGATTTTACAACTTAATATTCCTGTTTCCTTTTGCTTTCTAATGTTAGTTTATTGCAATGTTTGTTTGTTTGTTTGTTTGTTTCAAAGAAAATGTGGCTGAGGTTGCTTTTAATAAAAACACATGAGTTATTTTAATTGTTTGATTAAAAAAAATTTTTTTTAATGTTTATTTTTGAGAGAGAGAGAGACAGAGAGACAGAGAGCAAGCTGGCTAGGGGCAGAGAGACAGGGAGACACAGAATCTGAAGCATGCTCCAGGCTCTGAGCTGCCAGCATAGAGCCCAACGTGGGGCTTGAACTCACAAACTTTGAGATCATGACCTGAGCCAAAGTCAGATGCTTAACGATTGAGCCACCCAAGTGCCCCAGTTGTTTGATTTTTAAAATGCTGTGGTGAAAAAAGATGTTTGGAAATGTAACTGCCAGGTAAATTATTGTTCAACAAATTTCCTTGTAATTTTTAATCATAATTTAATCAAATTATTTTAACCGTGGCTTATGTAGTATTAGTGGGAATTGTATATTAATTGTTTAAAGTTGGTTTGCTAAATGCTTGTATCAAAGGAAAATTTTTTGGGTGGGGCTTAGTAGATGTTCACATATTTCTAAATTTTAATGTTAATCATGTTTATATTTATATGTGCTAATATTTAATGTCAAAACATAAATAAGTAACAGTTTGGTTTGATGACAGTATAAAAATAGCTGAAAAAGCATACTGTATACATTCTGTGCTGCCAGAGTTTATCTCATGTAATGTAGCTGTACATAGTAAGGGACACCTCTCTCTGTGGTGTCCTTGCTGGTCTTCTGTTTAGTTGTTCTATCCATTATTGAAAGTAGAGTATTGAAGACTGTAACTGATATTGTTGAACTGTTTCTTTTTTCAATTCTATTGGTTTTTGCTATATATGTTTTGGAGCTCTGTTGTTAGGTGCATATATGTTTATAATTACTATGTCTTATTGATACATTGTATTTTTTATTATTATATATTGTCCTTCTTTGACTCTTGTAATAATTTTTGTCTTAAAGTCTATTTTGTTTGATACTAGTTTAACTACTCCAGCTCTCTTTTGGTTACTGTTGGCATAGGATATCTTTTCCATTTGTTCATTCTCTTTGAATCTAAAGTGAATCTCTTGTAGACAATGTGTGGTTGGACTATGTTTTTTTGTTTGTTTGTTTTTGTTTTTGTTTTCGTTTTTGTTTTTTTAAATACATTCTGCCAAGTCTTGGCTTTGCTTCTATATAGCGCTGTCCTTCTTTATGTTGTTTTTGTCATGAATTATATTTGCATATATTGTGTGCCCATCAACATAGATTTATAATTATAGTTTAATGCAATTGTATTTTAAATAATATAAGGAAAAAAATAGTTTCAAACCTAAACTACATTAATAGTGACTTTTATATTTACTTATGTAGTCACCTTTACCAGGTGTTTTTTATTTCTTTGTGTGGATTTGAGTCACTATTTTGTGTCCTTTTATTTCAGCCAGAAGGATTCACTTTAGCATTTCTTATAGGCCACATATACTAGTAGCAAACTCTTACCAGTTTTTATCTGGAAATGTCTTAATTTCTCCTTCAATTTTGAATATTTCTACAAGATAAAGAATTGTTGGTTCGCAGTTCCTCCAACCCCCCCCCAACCCCCCACTCCTTTCTGTCAACACTTTGAATAATAGGTCATCTCACTGCCTCTGGTCTCCATTGTTTCTGATGAAAAATCAACTGTTTATCTATTGAGGATCACTAGGGTTTGATAAGTAGCTTCGTCTTGCTACTTTCAAGGTTCTCTTTGTCTTGGCTTTGGACAGTTTTATTATAATATGTTCTAGTGTGGATGTCTTTGAGTTTTATCCTACTTGGAGATCATTGAGGTCTTTGGATGTATAAGTTAATATTTTTCATCAAATATTTTTCTCTCCTCTCCTTTTGGGATTCCCTTTTGAAGCTCTGTTCATTTTTTTCATTCTTTTTTTTTTTTTTTTCCTGTTTCTCAGACTAGTTAGTCTCAATTGACCTAAACTTTAAATTCACTGATTTTTTTTTTACTTCTTAAATCTTCTGTTTAATCTCTCTAATGAATTTTTTGTTCCATGAATTTTTTTTAACTCCAGAACTTCAGTTTGGATCCTGAAATAACTTCTTTCTCTATGGACATTCTCTATTTCATGAGATATCATTCTCATGATCTTCAGTTCTCTGTACATTGTTTCCTTTAACTATTTGATTTAAAACAGTTGATCTAAATAGTTGATGGTCTAGTAAGCCCAATGTCTGGCTTTCTATTAATTGGTAATTTTCATGCCTATGAGCCATACTTTCTTTTTTCTTTGCATGACTTGTAAATTTTTTTATTGAAAACTGGACATTTAGAATGTTAATAATGTAGCAACTCTGGAGATCAAATTCTTCCTCCTTTACAAGGCTTTTCTTGCTGCTTATTATGGTTGTTCTTTATTTGTTTAGTGATCTTTCTGAAATAATTTTGTGAAGTCTGTATATTTTGTTGTGTGTGGCATTGAAGTTCCTGTTCTTTTAGGTCAGTACTCACCTGGTAAGTGAACAGAGCTTTCCTCAAACACTTGCAGCCAAAAAACAAAGAAACAAAAACCCAAGAAAACCTCCCCCAAACCAAACACTCCCAATCTTTGCAGATGGTGTGTGTGTGTGTGTGTGTGTGTGTGTGTGTGTGTATGTATGTATATTGGGACATGTCTTCAACACTTAACTAGACAGTCTACAACTCTGCCTTATTCTCATTTCCTGCTCCTTCATTAACAACCAGAACCTGATGGACCTCTCAAGAGAGCTTTGGGTCTCTCAAGTCTTTCCTGAGCAAGCACTTAGCCCTGGGCACACACATGGTCTTCTAAATTCTCAGAAATGTCTGAGTTTTTCAAAGCTTTTATTCCCCCAAGATTCTCATACTTTACTCTTTCTTCCCAATCTTTTTAGTTAGTATATTGGTTTCCCCAACCTTTATTGGTTGCCATAGGCAGCAGGAACTATAATGCATTTGTCTTTAAAGGTTTTCAATAATGCATTCCCTCCCCCCACCTCCATGTAGCTGCCTCAACACTGGGAGAGTTCCCGTTTAGACAAAATATAATCAAGTTTGAGTTCCTTCAGGATATGACCACACAGGTGAAAAACAAACAAACAAGCAAAACAAACAAAAAACTACCACAAGAATAAAGTCTATTCTGCAGTCTAGAACCAGTACTTGTACTAGGAACATGAATTATTCTTCAAGGCCACTGCTGAGCCGAGGTTGAGAGATGGGACCAGAGTGAGTTAAAATGCCACAAAGCTGTTTTACATAGATTCAGCTGTTTTTTTGTTTAAGTGTTCCCTGGTTGTCACAAGCTTTTGGTCAGTTTCCAGAGTTCCAAAAAAAGTTGATTCTGACAATTTTTTGGCTGTTTTTGCTTTTGTAGGGGGACAGACTTTGGAATTCCCTACTCTACCATTTTTCTCTTTAGTATTATCTGTAGCTTTTTAAACATCTTGACACCATATCAAATTATCCTTTTAATTCTTTTTTTTTTTAACTTAGGATTTCTTTGATAAGAAATGGTGACAAACTTCCATCTCAGGATCATTTGATTGTTCAAGAATACATTGAAAAGCCTTTCCTAATGGAAGGTTACAAGTTTGATTTACGAATTTATATTCTGGTAACATCATGTGATCCACTGAAAATATTTCTCTACCATGATGGACTTGTGCGAATGGGGACAGAGAAATACATCCCACCTAATGAGTCTAATTTGGTAAGTGACACCAGCTAGAATCGATGATTTTATTCGTTTGTTCAACATGTACTTTTTAAAGTACCCATTGTTTATAATGATTATATGAATCCAAGTCCCTTTTCCCCAGTTTTTATAGTCAGGAATTGTGTGCATAAACAAGACTGCTTCTAATTTATAGACAGCTTTGTGAAAATTAGAAAGAATGATGTCTCCTCCAGCAGGCTAATTAGGAGAAGGCACTCCCTCTGGGTGCTGTGAGCATAAGGATGGATTTCAAAGCACACACGTGTATGTAAAGGGCTTGTGTAGAAATGACATATACACATGTGTATACAGTGACCCTATATAAAAATGGATTTCAAAGCACATATGTGTATACTTTGGATAGAAATGACTTATTTAGAGATATATGTAGAAATAATATCTCATTGAGAAGTACAGACAAAGTGTCATGGGGTTGAGTTTCGGGATAGTTTGTGTTTAGCTCCTTATGGAGAAAGCTTTGAGAAAGCTTTACATAAAAGGTACAGTTTAACATGTAGGATGTGGGAGAAAGTGTATGAAACAGAGGAAGCAAAAGTTATCAGAAAGTAGAGTTGTTAAGTTTTGTTTGCACAAATGAAAAGATGGTAAATTTACATTCACCAAATGTGAAGTAGAGACATAAATTGGCAGTTTCTGGGTGCATTTTAAAATCTATTAAATGGAACTTTCTGTAGTTATTTTTCCATTAAGATTTCCTTTGTGCCGTCATAACATATAACTGGTTTATAATTTATGAAGGTCAAGCTGTAATTCATTATGACAATTTTTCATGCAAATAACAAACTTTGATTTATAGTAAACTGTAATTTATTATCTATACTTAAAAGTTTAGTTAACCTCTACCCTGTTTTTGGATCTGCTAATTATAGTAAAAGTTACAAGTAATTAAGTATCGTTTCCCATTTTATCAAAGGCCTGGTTATTGTTCTCTTCCAATGTTATACACAGAATTAATTGCATTAAGAGTGGTCATATTTTAAAAATTATATAATGACTGATCATAAATGTTGCTATGTTCAATTAACTGAGAAATATAAACTTGGCAAAGGAAGAATAAGGGAACTGTCAAATAAGGGAACTGTTTCCACTGGAAAGGAAGATAAAAGAAAGAACCATGTCTTTAAAGGTCATAAGGTGTGAATATATCCAGTCACCAAGTAATATTTGAACTCTACTGCGTTCCAGGCATTGTGCTGGTTTTGGAAAAACAGTGACCAAGACAGATACAGTGCTTGACCTCTCAAAAGCAACAGTCTAGTGGGGAGGCAGAAAATAAAATAAGCAGTTATAATACCTAATGGTAAGTGTAATGGTCTAAGAAACTGAGGGTGCTATGGCAGTGCATAGCAAGAGCATCTAACCCAGTTGGAGATAAAGGTTAGAAAAGGAGTTCGTAAAGTGAAATACGAACAACGAAGGGTCAGCCAGGCGGGGGTGGGGGGGGGGTGGGGGGGGGGTGGGATGGAACTCCAGAGAGAAAAATGGCCCAGAGATACGGTATATCTGGAGAAAGCAGACATGTTCAGTACTGCTCTATACAGACTATGAAGGGGTGGGTGTTCAGAAATGAGTATGAAGATCCTAGAGCACAGATCTTTCAGAGCTTTTTAGGCCATGTCTAGGATTTGGGGATTTAACCTAAGAAGAAAGGGAACATTAAAAGATTTTAAAGAAGGAAAGGAGGAATGAGATTTTTGTCTTCAAAAGTTCACCTAGTCTGTAGTGTGGGGAATGTGAGATGGGGGTGTAGATGGATGGGGGAGGTGAGGGTAAGGAAAAAGCTGTTGTTTATACTAACCACACGTGAGAGAAAAGATGGCCTTATTTGAAGTAACAGTAGTAGGGCTAGCCAAAGAATAAGAACATAGATCTAAGATACATTTATGATAACATGGATAGCATTGATATAATAATATACTGTGAGGTTGGATTTGTAGAACAAAGGAAAGGGAGAGAGAAAGTAAGGATAAAAACTCAAGATTTTTGGCATGGGCAGTTGGGTAGATGGGGTGTTATTCACCATGATAGGTAATATAGGGCTATTAAAGGTCTTGCAAGCTGGTGTGTTTGGTTCAACATGCCTGCAAGGGCCTCCAAATGGATCTATGCTATAAGCATTTGGATGTATAGTATAGGTCTGGAGTTGAGACAAGAGAACTGAGCTATAGGCCTAATTTGAGACTTGTCAGCTCTTAGATTATAATTAAAATAATTGATGTGGGGAAGAATGGGTTATAATACATGTGAGGCAGGTAGTCATGTTTTAAGAGAAAAGAGTAAGGGAAGACATAGGAAAGGGTGAGATATGGAAGCTCATTTAGGTGACAAAGTGATTTATTCTAATACTTTAAATTATATGTATATGATTTACTTAAGTACGCTGAGTTAGGAAATCATAAGGAAAGACCATGAGTCAGCAAATGTATCTCACTTTGCCAAGTGCTTTTGAATCATGTACTCTGTGGCTCTGGGTCACATGTACGAAGAATGATCTCCTAGATAAATGTCAATGTTCCTTACATATCTTTAAAATTCAAAAGTTCACTTTTTTCGACTTCACGATCAAGTTCCTAGATTAAGATATGAAAAAGTAAAAAAAAAAAAAAAAAGAAGTACAAAATTTTATCTAAAGTGAGATCACAGTTATGTAAAAGGTAAGCTTAAGAAAAAATGCTGGAAAAAATAAACCAAAATGCTCTCATTGGTGGTTTTTGGATGGCATAATGCTGCATGTTTGTTTCTTTTTCCTATTTCCAATTTTTAAAATAGTGAGCATATATTTTATAAAGAGCTGTGTGTGTTTATAAGAATTAAATATGGGTAAACTACATATAAGGAGATCATAAGACAGAATTTCAAACATTGAAATATAGTAAACATTTATTTTTTGCTACCAGTAGCAGTTGGCAGGTTCTTGAAAAGTTTTGTGCATCCCAATTCATTGTATTGGGCCTATATGCTAAAAAATAGGGTGGAGAATATTTATATCCTATTCATACCTTGCAGGTTGCTATTTGATTTATAGCTGTTTTCACTGCTTATGGCTAATGTCCAACTGGCAATAAAATGCTTAGAAGGGGATTTTTGTCAAGGTAGATGTGAAATTGGAATTTCTAATCCTACTTACAAAGCGACTGTTTTAAGAAAAATGCACAGTTCCATTTCTTACTCACTTTTTTCATTAGGATAGCTAGAGTTTTTATTACTGCTAATATTATTTATCTTAAAAAAATTCTTGCCAAATAGAGAACCCCCTCAAAAATTATTTTCCAATTTTTTTAAGTTTAGAAGTGATTTCTATTTTGGAAACTAGGAAATGCTGTAGTTTGATTAATTTCCTTTTTCTTCAAATCAAGCAGTTAAAATTAGACAAGTGTAAGATTTATGCTCTTTCTTTCAAATATCACTTAGTTTAAAGCTTTTTCCAAGTTTCATTAGGGCAGAGACTGTGTCTGTCTTGTTCATCTTTGTATCCTCAGTGCCCAGTACAAGTTCTTGGAGATAGTAAGTAGGCACTCCTTAAATATTGTTTAATGATGAAAAAATAAATTCTTAATTAGCAATGGCGCATGGGTCAGTAAACAGCATGTAGCTGAGATGATAAGTTCTGCACATTTGCATCGAAGATGTGAATACTGTAGATGGAAGTAACTGCAATGGAAATAAAATATGATGCAAATATACTTTGCTATTAACAAGCCTAAATAATAGCCATGTACATGAAGTATTTGTTCATTGTGAAGCACCCTGCTATTTAAAGTAATTTCTGAGAATAGGATCATGAGGGCAGAATTTATAGATTTGATGAATGTCTATGATAGATTGGTAGGGAACCATTAGATGTGTCTTAGTTGACAGTTACAAGAGGTTTTAAATTTTGGATTACTTTTCCGGTTTATTTGAGGATAACAGTATCAACAAATGTAAGACTATAAAGAGACCAAGGCACGGCAGCTCCAATAAAGAGCACTATAAATTTATACTGTTAATCATTTGGACTCTGTACAGCATTGTGTGGTGCCTCTGTTTGCTGGCTGTAAGTGCACTCTGTCTTGCGAATGAGTTCAAGTGGCCTCCTGGTCAGCATGGGAGGGCAGAGGTTGTGTTTGGTAGTCCTGCCTTTTGGTTTATGCTACTTACTTGAACTTTTTTTTTTTTTTTTCTTTTAAAAGATATAGAATGCTCTGTCAGAAAATGCCCTTCCCCAAACAAATTTGGGTGAAAACTGTAAGTGACTAAAGATGTTAAAAATAAATATGAAAACTAGGGCGCCTGGGTGGCTCAGTTGGTTGAGTGGCTGACTTCGGCTCAGGTCATGATCTCGCAGTCCGTGAGTTCGAGCCCCGCGTCAGGCTGTGTGCTGACAGCTCAGAGCCTGGAGCCTGTTTCAGATTCTGTGTCTCCCTCTTTCTCACCCTCCCCCATTCATGCTCTGTCTCTCTCTGTCTCAAAAATAAATAAACGTTAAAAAAATTAAAAAAAAAAAATAAATATGAAAACAAATAGCATTTTTCCTGCTTAGCAATGTAGAATTTCATGCTTTCATGTAATTACTTTGTATATTCGTATTATTTTAATACTTTAAAAAATGCTTATTTATTTATTTTGAGAGAGAGAGAGAGTGTCCAAGTGGGGAAGGGGCAGACAGAGAGGGAGAGAGAGAATCCCAAGCAGGCTCTGCGCTGAGCAGAGCCCAATATGGGCTCAATCTGATGAACCATGAGATCATGACCTGAGCCGAGATCAAGAGTCAGACACATAGCCAACTAAGCCAATACTTTTTATGGTAGATACATTTTGAATAATATATAAAGTAACTTTGTAGATGACTATATTTGTAATCCTTTTATTGGAAATTTGCCGTTTCGCTTAATTTGAAACCTAAGTCATAGTGAAATTGTCAATTTGTATGTTTTAAATTTTAAAAATGTCTTTCATCTTTGGATGCTTTATGTTCTGTGAAACCTCACAGTTCTAGAGTCTCATAGGTGATAACTTTGGTTCTTACTTGTTACAGACGCAGTTATACATGCATCTAACAAACTACTCTGTGAACAAGCACAATGAGCGTTTTGAAAGGGATGAGACTGAAAACAAAGGCAGCAAACGTTCCATCAAGTGGTTTACAGAATTCCTACAAGCAAATCAACATGATGTTGCTAAGTTTTGGAGTGATATTTCAGTAAGATTATACCATTTCACAATTATAAGTGTCTTTCCTCAGATTAATTTAAAGGATCATCAGCATTTTAAATAAAGAACAGATTACATTAGGTTGGACAAATGAAGTATTGTCATGAAGGAGGTAGGAATTATGACAGACCTTGATGAGCAGTGTTTCTTCTGCTAGGGATGGGAGAAAGGGGTACTAGGTATAAGCAGAAGCATAGATGTAGGGGAATAGGGAAAAGTGGCCCAGGTCAGCACATATGGTATTTGTGGGAATTTTGTGGGGATTTATGGCTGAAAAGATATGTGGAGGCAAAATTTTAGGTCTGAAAATCAATGGTTAACTTGGTAGGCAGTAAGGATTCAATCTTTCCAGATTTTAAGGGAGAAGAGAAATAAGGCCAAAGACCCTGAATTTAAAAGATAAATCTGAAGATGGGTGTGGGACGGGTTAGAGTAAAGACTAAGAGTAGGTAAAGGAGGGCACCGGGGTGTAGTTTAAGTGAAAAGAGTGGCCTGAGGTGAACCAGCTCAGAGTAGAAGAGGTGACAACGAAGTAAACATTGAGGTTAACTGAATGTCCAAAATCGGGGAGAAGTATTCAGAGATTCCTCTGCAGTTTTAAGGAGGAGTTATAGGGAGCATGGTTTGGCTTTATCTGAAGTAGAGTAGAGAGGAATTAATTTTGAAAAGATGTAGAGCTTAGTTTTGCAAGTGAGGGAAAAGAGTTCTATTCATTTATTCATTCCATTCATTCTTTCAGTCACTCAGTAAACATTTATTGAACCCATAACCTTGTTTCTGACTGATAATTTGAAGATTTAGAAGATACAGCTCCAGTCCTCAAGAAATGTTAGAGTTTTGTAGGAAAGACCCACATACAAATTGTTAATAAAATATACCATAGCACGTACAACAGAGGCATGTGTTGGATTTTGTGGGAATGTAGAGGAAGACCACATATAGTAACTTTCCGTGGGAAGGGATAGGAGGAGGACTCCCAAGAGGCATTGGCACCCGAACTAAGTTTGTAAAAGTTCATGAGGCTATGATAATGAGGTCTAGAGATTTATTGTACTTGAAATGTTTTCTCAGGTAGAAAGATTAAGCAGGTAGTTAAAAGTGCATGTTTGAAGCGTAATTGATAATTAAAGCCATGGCAGTGGGTGACACTGCAAATAAGGGTAAAGAGGGAAAAGAAGCAGATCTGAGAAGATAACCTGGGTGAAACTGCCCCTTTATAAATCCTAGCAGAAGTATCACAATGGTATTCAAAGTTAGAAGAGTGTGTTTCTTGAAAGTACTTAATATGATAGGATTATGCAATATGATTTAGCTTTTCTTTGGGAGCGGATACTGTATAATTTAAATAAATCTATCACGGAAAATGCACATGAAAGTTTATAGTTGAATTTAGTTCTCTTGAGATAATTAGAAAAATCAGCGTCATTAGACTTATCCTTTTCTTGTTTTGTTGGTTGAATTTCTTATACCTTATTTTCTATACCACAGAATGTAAATCCAGAGGTCCTTTGGTGTCAGATAAGTAAAAGGAGTGAAATGGTCTGGATAGAAGTAAATAGAGTATGCGGGGAACTATGGTAACTTGAAGTGTATGAGAAGTCTGAAGGGGGTGGACACTACTCAGCACCAGCCTTTTGTTGCCACATGGTATTGTGGGCCCAGTGTGGTTCATTCTTCTAATTTGACAATAGAAGCTCTAAGTCTCCTGATTTGTTAAAATGTTGACACCACATTTAAAACTTTTTGAAAATGTAGGGGCTTCACCAAAAATGTGTATCAACTGGATTTTGTTGGAGGCCCACCAACTTGTTAACTTTCTATCCTATCTTCCTGGTGGCCTAAATGCATCCAAACAAGAAATTTGATGACAATTCATTCTGTGTTTATTTATCTACTTATTTATTCTATCAAGGCCAATTTTGCAGAAATTCAAAAAATATTTTAATAATGATGGTTTATTATGTCAAGATGCATCAGAGGTGTGAAATTTGTTATTGTACGAATAACAAATGGAAGATCATACATGTTGATACCTGGATGATTTAATGAATGGATCATTTGATGAATAGCTCAGCGAGACCAAGAAGGTTTTATATGCCCTGTGATACTCCTTTTTTGTTGTTGTTGTTTTTACCAAATTTGTCACTTCCATGTGGGTTTTACTTCTTTGGAGAAGGGGGTGTGAAAAGGTGGAACTTCTTGGACTGCCTTGGTGAGGAATGTGTAGAAAGAATCTGAGAGAAAAACGAGTGTCATTAGTTTTATATCCATTGGTTTTAAGTGGTACTTCCTGTACATAATTAATTAGGAGAAGGTATAGAAGTGAGACTAATATTAACAAGAGGGTATGGAAATGGACCTTTCTGGGAGAGCCTAAAATATAACATTCATATATAACTTGAACATGGCCAGTGTGTGCCTACTAAGCTCTGACACATTTGTGGTGTCTTCTATAAAGGGGTAAATTCTGCATCATTCTTGCTTACATTAGTTATAATGTGTAATAACAATCTACAAATAAGCAATTAGTTAATATTAGTAAATTACTAACTTTTCCAAGTATGTATCTTTAAAAAAATTTTTTTTAATCTTTATTTTTGAGAGAGAGAGAGAGACAGAGTGTGAGTGGGGGGGGGGGCAGAGAGAGAGGGAGACACAGAATCTGAAGCAGGCTCCAGGCTCTGAGCTGTCAGCACAGGCCTGTGAGCCCGACGTGGGGCTTGAACTCACAAACTGCGAGATCATGACCTGAGCTGAAGTCAGACGCTTAGCCTACTGAGCCACCCAGGCAACCTTCAAGTGTATATCTTTTAATTATGTTTACCTTTATTAAGAATTGTATATAAAGATATCTGTTTAAGATGAGTTAATGAAATAATAAATATATTATTAAAAAAAAGGAGATAGAGAAGGCAGTCAATCAGTAAGTTTGTATCTTTGTGTCGTAGTTTACAAATTTCATGAATTTAACTTTGGACTTTTTTTTCAATGACCTCTTTTTTGGGCAGCAATTTCTCTAAAAAGTAACTGTCTATATATGAAAACTGACGTTCAGTACCTCCTGTGTAGCACAGAGATGTGTGCTTTTGTGCTGGTCAAGAATGAGTGAGAAATCGGGGCTCCTGGGTGGCTCAGTTGGTTGAGCTTCCGACTCCGGCTCGGGTCATGGTCTCGTGGTCTGTGAGTTCGAGCCTGCATCGGGCTCTGTGCTGACAGCTCAGAGCCTGGAGCTGCTTCGGATTCTGTGTCTCCCTCTCTCTCTGCCCCTCCCCCATTCATGCTCGTCTCTCTCTGTCTCAAAAATAAATAAACATTAAAAAAATATTTTAAAAATAAAGGATGAGTGAGAAATCAATAGAAAATCAAGCCATGGAGGTTACTCATAAACCCCGTTCTCTCAATTCTTTTTATACACTGTAGATACAGACCTACAAATCATATTTCAGAGCAATGACAGTATGTTGGAAATTCTCAAAAAAACATTAGTGGAGTTTGATTTGTGTTTCGTTATATCACTCTTGATTTTCACATACACCTGTAGTCTTACCTTTGCATTCCTAAAAATGTGGTGTTTTATGCAGAAAAAGCACAGATTTGTAATTCTTCAGGGTCAATTAATATTCAGTCTCCCCCCCATCTGAGTTGTTTCATGCAGACATTGATTAGTCAAGGCTTTAACTTTTTTTTCCCCTATTTTCCAGTATCTTCACTAATACATCCAAAGATTTATATTAAGTGATTTTTTTTTGTCTTTTATCTTTATATACTTTAGTGTTTTTGGTGTTCAATTTTTTACTTTGAGTAAAATTTTTCCGAGAATAACCTCTCATAACATCTCTGATACTTACCCCAAGTATGATCTGGGTTGGGATTCTGGATAACAGCAAGATTAATCTGTCCCCATTTTTTCTCCAGTATAATGAATATTGCTCCCACCAGGTAATGGAATGTTTGTTTCTGACCTGAAATACGAAGTGGAGTGAGGAATGGCAGAATAATTATAACAATAGTAGTAGTTAACACTTACTGAAGGTTTGCTCTGTTCTAGGCACTATGCCAAGAGTTTTACATGGAGTCTCATTTTGCACTTACTTCAGTCTTTTGCAGTAGGTATTATTCCTATTTCCCCTTTGCCTTTGGGAAAGTGAGATTCAGAAAGCTTAAGCAACATAACTGAGTTTGTACACTAGCAAGGAGCAAAGCCAGGAATAAACCCAGAAAGTCTGATGTTAGAGCCAAGTTCTTAACTGCCATGTTATATTGCCTATGCCTGTAGAGAGGGACTTAAAAAGACAATATATTCTAAGGCAAAAAAACCCAGCAAAACCACTTTTCCACAATCCATAGTTTGTTCTTAAACTTCAGTAAACCAACCTTTTGTTTTATTAGCATTAGTAACTCATTCTAGTAGTATTGTGTGTCCTCTTATCTCCAGTAAACCTTATGAACTGCAAAAGCATCACCACACAAAGAAGCCCACCTCTCCTAGATTCTGTCCCATCCTTTCACCCATTGTCTCAGTGGAGGCTCTATAATGTTGTTTGTGAAGTAGTTGACCCTCGCTGTAACTTTTCTTCCCTGCCACTCCTAAACCCTCCCGTATGGTTTCTGAGAAGTCTAGCATGTGCTCCTACCCTTATTTATTTACCAGATAGAAACCACATTTGTCAACTTGATTTTTGTTTTTGTTTTTCTTGAGAGAGAGATAGACAGCATGAGTAGGGAAGGAGCAGAGGGAGAGAGGGAGAGAATCTTAAGCAGGCTCCATGCTCGGTGCAGAGCCCAATATGGGGCTCCAACTCAAGACCATGAGATCATGACCTGAGCTGAAATCAAGAGTTGGATGCTCAACTGAGCCACCCAGGCGGCCCATATCTTTTTATATTTTATTTTTATTTTACTTTTATTTTACTTAATTGTTCACAAATATTTTTGAGCATCTACTAAATGGCAGGCACTAGTGTAGGCACAAGGACATGGCTGTAATTAAAAAAGAAAAATATCAGCTGATTCTATGCTGTGTGAGATGGTACAGTAAGGGATAGCCATGACTACTTTTGACTCCAGGGTCAGGGAAGGCCTTTCTGAATATCAAGGAGCCAGACATGGGAATATTGGGAAGAGTGTTCCAGAAAGAGGGAACAGTTACTGTCAGAGAGCCTAAGCAGGCAAGCGTGGCTGGAGTGTAATGAGTAGAACAAGAGTTGCATGAAATGGAATCAGAGTAGCGGCAGGGGCCACATGTCATAGAGCTTTGTGAACTTGGCCAGTGTGCTGCTCTGCAAGTTTAGGCCTTATTTCCACATATGTAAATAAGATACAAAAAAGTAAGGCATTTTCACATTTTTTTTTTTAAACACTCTATTTGCAGGAATTGGTTGTAAAGACTTTGATTGTAGCAGAACCTCATGTCCTGCATGCATATCGAATGTGCAGACCCGGTCAGCCTCCAGGAAGTGAAAGCGTCTGTTTTGAAGTTCTGGGATTTGATATTTTGTTGGACAGAAAACTAAAGCCATGGCTTCTGGAGGTAAGGCATTTCTATAAGAAGAAAGAGAAGTTACTACTGTTCTTGTGCATTAAAACAAATGTTTTTTAAATGAGTAGTTGGCACAGTTGTCTCATTAACCGAGCAGAAAGAGGCCTGAATGGAACATGTGGGAGGAAGAGAACAAAAATTCAGAGAATAGAACAGTTCCAAGAACGGACCAATATGTGTTTGATATTACTTTTCCCAAGTTAATTTGAGTGCATTTCTGGGCCAGGAATTTTGAATGTATGTGTGGATCTGCTTCTACTGATTTATCTCCTTTCTCCACTATTTCCTCAGTCTCACATCCTTCATTACTTCATTACTCCATGACCTCTGGATGTTGTCTTTCCTCTGTGTGGGTGCCTGGGCTTGAGGACCATGGCCTCCTTGTCTTCATTGGTTTCCTATTCAAACTCTCCAAGAAGAGAGAGACTCTGATTGGTTCATTAATCAGTATTCAGTATCTCATACCCCAGCTGGCATGGCTTCTCCCTGAAGGCTATATTATATGCCTGGGACTCCCCCCATGTCCAGTCTGTTAACTGTGCGCCTTTGGGTTTGCTGCCAGTCCCTGGTATGGTCAGAGTCATCGTTATTCTTCTCTTGTTATAAAAGATCACTTAATATTAGGAAAATATGAAATGATATAAAAGAGAAATAAAAATAGTCTCTTCTTAAGATTTGTGTACCTTTCCTTCCAGTCATACTTATACTACATCCAGAAGAAAACTTAGAAGTTTTCTATCCCATTCAGCAGTTTCCTCTCAGACCCTTGATCTGGAGTCATAGAGTGCATGGGCACAGAACACTGTGTTTAGGAAACTTTATCAGGAAAATAGCACATATCTAAACAGTGTTTGCTAGATTAGTTACATTTTGGAACATATTGCTATAGAAGGTATAATCAACAAGTACCTTTCATTTTATGCTGATTATCTCTCTTTTTTTGTTAATGATTTCGAAGGTGGAAGTTCTGTCTGTAACGTGCAAAAGCAAATTGAATGAGTGATAGATAATCAAGACATTCAAAATATATTTTTAGGAAGGAGCACTTTTCCAATTAGAGGGCTAATGGGGGTGTGTGTGTGTGTGTGTTCAATCTGCTCTGCTCCAGCGTGTTGTATTTCCAATCAAATACAGATGTCAGATGTTCAAATTTTGTTCCTGCTTGGGTCCTGGAAAATAAGATTTTGCTATCTTTTTGTGTCCTTCATCACTTGAACATGAAAGCATTTGACTCTGCGCCTTACTAGGCCTGACATTTTCTTCCCTAGGTTTCATACTTTGTCTGCAATTATTCTTCCTTGTTCTTAACTGTATTTTCCCCATGCTCCTGCTACTTGTCTTTTATCCTTGACAGGGTGGAGAAAAAGTGAAGGCACATGCATGAAGTGGCACTCAAAGTATAGTAGGGAGTAATGACTATAGATAGTTTAGTTACCTGTTTTTAAAAGCATTTGTCTAACTGGAGCTTTGTATGAGCTTGGTAAAGCAGAATTGACTGAATGGTTGAATTCTATATTTTTTCAAAGGCTCAAAACACCATTGTTGGCATTAGTGTTTCTTCATACTTTGTTCTCTCCTTTATCATGTCCAGATGAATAACCATTAAAAAACTCCACAATACTCAACAGCTAACTAGCACTGTTTGCATGAGCATATTTTCATTTTCAATTCATTTCTTCATCATTTCCAGATCAGTCAGAACCATTACAAAGACTTTATAGTAATCAATCACTATGGATAATGAACATTTATTGTATTAAAACAGTTAAAGTAATCTTATTTAGATCTTGCTTCTTTGTGTTTTCTCCCAGCTGCAATTGTAGTGGTTCTAACATATGTTGTTAAAAACCTTTTGGCACCATCAAGTGGAATAAGATAGAAGGTGCATCTGAGGATATGATAACTTTTAGTTAACTGGAATAATTGCAGGTAATGATTCATAGTGACAAAATTGCAGAAATTTTCAAGCACAGAAACATTGTTAGGGAAAAGTATGAAAACTGGGCAGGGTATGAATATACTGCTAATACTTTAATTACCCTTGAATTATTTCAACGAGTCATTGTGTCAGGGGGTGGAGATAAAAGAAGACAGAATACTTGCCCTGGTTTAGTGGGGACTCAGATATGTGTCTTATGGTAATATTTACAGGTATAAGTAGGGAACAGGATACCAGCACAAACAATAGAGTGATTAATCTCTCTATGTACAAGTGTGTATTTGACAGTTAAAAAAAATCTTTGCAGAGGAGGAACTCCTGAGCAGAGTATTTAAGGCTGTAGAAAGTACGGTGGGGACTGGAAGTTGGGAGAGATGGGGGCGGGATGAGGAGAAGTTACTGGGCAGAGGGAATAGCATTAATCTGTGAGCACAAAATCTGTTACGTATACTTTGTTATGTGCATGAAATTATTGTGCTTGTTTTGATAGTAAAACTATCATTTGGTTGGTTAATAAATAGTATTTATCAATTTAGTCTGCTTTCTAATAGTTTTCATTTTTGTGTGCATTTACAAGCTGCTGAACGTTAAGACCCTAACATCTGCAGAGTTTTGTCTGTTCTAGAATTGGGGTAGGAATGAGAGCCAAAGAAGCTGTCAACATCACAGAGTAGAATTTTGACTGAATGAAACCCTAATTTTCAGAGTTTCATCTGTCTTTAGTTTTTACTTTACCTTTCTCATAAAACTTTTGAGAAATCCAAAATGTTAATTGCAAAAAGTTTTTCTACCTTTTCATGTATTACTTGATCTTGTGTGAGTACATTTGTCCGTAGACCAATTTCTTTTTTATGGTAGTAGAGGGAAGATTCTGACATAGGTAAGAGAGGACCTGAGGTCACAACCATCCTGGAGGAGGGGTATGTCTGCCAGAGTTCCAGATGGCAGTTTTGGAATGGAACACCCAAGGAATTCTATAAAGATAGATTACATTTCAGTGAACCACTTAATCATTGTTTCCTAAATGTCTGGTTTATTTTATAATCCTGTTACAGGTAGCAGCTGAACTATCATTAATTGTATTACAAATTCCAGAGATTTGAATCAGTATGGAATGGTTAACTTGTTTTTTTCACATAAAATACATTGCCCTTTCTTTGCACTTGTAAGAGGAAATACTTAAAGAGTTTTGAAGTCGTGGATTAATAAACTTCTTTTCTTTAAAAAATTTTTTTTTTTAAATATTTTATTTATTTTTGAGAGAGAGAGACCGAGCGCAAGTGGGGGAAGGGCAGAGAGAGCGGGAGACCTAGAATCCAAAGCAAACTCCAGGCTCCGAGCTGTCAGCACAGAGCCTGACATGGGGCACAAACCCACGAACTGAAAGATCATGACCTGAGCCGAAGTCGGACGCTTGACCGACTAAGCCACCCAGGTGCCCCAGTAGACTCCCTTTCTTAAATTTGCCTGGAATAAATGGAGGTTCTTGTAGTTACTAAGCTATTCCTTTCTCCTTGGGACCACATCGCATAGGCAGAAATATGTCCGTCACCTTCTAAATCAAAAATCAGCAAAGGCATAATGTAGTTAGGCATATCTCTATAAATGGAATACCATGCATCAAAATGATGGCATGAAAGATTTTCATGATATAGTGATAAGGGAAAAACTTGGACTATAAAATAGTATTGTTAGTATAGGCATGTATATAGAAAGTAAAGTGAAAATTATAAATATGCATGCATGGCAGATACTTACACTTTATCAAATGGTGAGCAATACACTATCAAATAGATGACAGTATGCTAGGTGGTGGGATTACAGGTGATTTTTCTGTTCTTTGTTTAGCTTCTCTTTATATACTTATAGTTATACTTCCTACAATTGCCAGAGTTGTGAAATGCATACTATCAAGTTTTTTGTCTCTTATGGAATGGATTTGTAAAAGACAATCCTCTTTCAGGACTAGTAGCATATTTTTTTAGATCGTCTGTGGTGTTAGGTGGTGGTCATGAAAGCTGAGCTGTAGTTTAGAACTCAGCGCATTCTAACCAACCGAGTTAATTAAGTAATTTTCTTAAACACTTGCTATTCCAGTTACATTTTCATAACAACAGCAACAACAAACCCAATAGCAGCAAAGACAAAGACAGGAGCTCCAGCTCTTGGGGTGGTAGCATATTGTATAATGGGTTTCAGGGTACATACAGTTACTGTTACTTCTTATTTTTCATCTTTTTTTTTTTTAGATGTTTATTTATTTTTGAGAGAGAGAAAGAGCATGAGCAGAAGAGGAGCAGAGAGAGACAGGGAGACAAAGAATCAGAAGCAGGCTCCAGGTTCTGAGCCGTCTGCACAGAACCCAACACGGAGCTTGAACTCATGAGCTGTGAGATCATGACCTGAGCCAAAGTCGGACGCTTGACTGACTGAGTCACCCCGGCCTCTCTTTATTTTTTATCTTAATGAAATCCTGGAAATGATGTTGGAAAGAACACTCACAAATAACTCACTTATGCCCAGAATCCTTATATAGTTAGAGAAACTCATAGAGATTAGTCTGCAACTACCTTTAATGGTATCTTCTGAGTTATGCAGTTTTTGGAAATGAAAAATGATAAATTATTGTTTGATCCAGGTAGAAAAAAAATAGTTTATTTTTTAGACAGCAATAGACGAATTCATCCAGAAGATCTGAAGTAGTGAAAAGAGGGTACTGATAGTTTCTGTATGCTAAATAAATGCATGAGTATTGCTATATTGGTAACATGCATATCTTTTTTGTTACATCATCATTATTATTGTTAATACTGGTCTTCTAATCTCATGTCAGAATGAGTCACTTTTAACTTCCCTGAACTTAAAACCTAGCGCATGGGGTGTTGGGCTGAAAAAGGGCGGGGAGGAGGGGGAGGGCACATAGGCTGACTGAAGATCCTGAGCTAAGGCAGCAGGGGGAAGAGGGCCATGAGAGCAGTCAGTTCCTTGCAACTCCTTGACTTAGGGTGGCGAGAAGGGAGGTGTGACAGTGGTAACTGGGCCATCTAGTATGTGGAGCTTTGAGATTTATTGTAGAGTTTTTCTACTGGTTGGAGATCTTACATTAATTTAAAAAATAGGAATTGAATATTTACCAACCTACCAACATTTGGCCATTCTCATTGTTTCCTTTGTAAATTTCAGATTAATCGAGCTCCAAGCTTTGGAACGGATCAGAAAATAGACTATGATGTAAAAAGGGGAGTGCTGCTAAATGCATTGAAACTGCTAAACATCAGGTAAAGTCTTTCCTTCATTGTTTGGAAGGTTTCCAGCACATTTGGCCTGGAACAATCACTTGTACATGGGCTTGGCTTGTAACTTTTTCATATTTTGTGTTTTAAATTTCTTGATTCATTCCTCAAACCCATTTAGTGTTTTCTTTTTAAATATCATTTCCTCTCCTCTACATACTGCTTTTCCTTCTCCCTGTATCATGCTCTGAGTCTATAGTAAATATGGTTAAATTACAGTGTTGGTATAATTATTCAGTATAGAGTATAAGGTTGAATTGGAGACTACCTGAGGAAAATCTCTAGATTATCTTCCTCACCTTGCAAGAAGAAACTAAAGCAGACGTCATTCAGCATTCAAGAAGTAAACAACAACAACAACCCTCAAACACATGGATTTCCTACCTTTCTGTTCAGAAGTCTTCCCACTATATCATGCTGCCTGGGTAAACAGAAATGAGATGTTTATTAAGACAGGGTTAACCTTGCCATTGAAAATCATAGGCAGGATTTCCTATTTATTTATTTATTTATTTGTTTATTTATCTATTTATTTATTTATTTATTTATTTAGGCCGGATAACATTCCATTGTATGTGTATACTACATCATCTTCATCATTCATCTGTTGATGGACATTTAGGTTGCTTCCGTGTCTTGGTTATCGTGAATCATGCTACAGTGAATGTGCGAGTGCAGACATCTCTTTGCATCCTGATTTCAACTCCTTTGGATATATACTCAGAAGTGGGATTGCTGCACTAATATTATGATTAGTGTTATTATTAGCTGGTTGCAGTGTACATGATCATGGATCTCAAATATTGGAATTGCTATTTTGTGGGAAAGCTTTTGGCTCATTATGCAACAAATTTGTTAGAAGTTTAGTTGAAGTGCTTAATGAAGTAGTGAGTCACGTCTGCTTTTATAAGTGTTCAAACAGTGTTTAGGGTGTTGGATTAAAGGACCTCTGAGGTTATTTGAGCCCAGGGATTTTATGAATTCAGTTGATTCCCACTGTCATTTAAAGAACTCTAAATGAGTTGTGGGATGCTTCCAAGCAATTTATTTATTTTAAGTGTTTTCAAGCAGTTAGCAGATGCCTGCATGAGAAGTAGCTTTATATGGAAAGTATTATTGAAAGAAGAGACTGATACATAAATTTGTTTAGAAATTTTCATATGGCCCCTTCTTTTGCTTGATAAAAAATGATTTGCCTAAATTTAACTGATATTTCAATTACCCTAAAAGAAATGAATAGAAGAGATGTAGAAGGTGAAATTTTTGTTTATTTAGCTTACACAAGTAGTATGCCCATACATGGTTTTAACATTTACTGTTATCGTATAAGTAGGCCTAATGGTTTTTGTTTTTGTTTTTTGTATGTCATTGTCAGTGATGTTACCAATTTAGGACATAACCTATGGGTGTTTTGGTCTTTTTAAAAGTGAGATATATACAGTTCAAACAGTGAGAAATTTCTAGACTTAAAAATAAAGGAGAGTTGGAATTAATTTTCCTTATTTTTCTTTGCCTTGTTCCACGAAGAGAATTTAGTATAATTCTTAGCATTTAGAGCATGTGCTACTGAAGCTTACGTTGCACATGTGCCTTTTCTTCCATCCAGATGGAGTGCTCCATGGACATATAAATGTGTTAGACTTGTATTTCAAATCTGTGCACTTCTTAATACAATGTTTTACTTACAGTATGGCTCCACATACACCCCAAAGTTCATTTTGTGAGACTATTCTTTTAATCTCAAGAAAATCCAGAAGAATGTAGATTGTTCAGAGTATTCTATCACAAACCCTGGGAGTACAGAACCTCAACTACAGGGAGACCATTATTCAATGGATGATTAGATGAATATGATGTATATGAATATATATATATATGTGTGTGTGTATATATAAAAAAAATATATATATTTTTTTAAATTTTGGAGAGACAGAGAATGCAAGCAGGGGAGAGGGACAGAGGGGTAGAGAAAGAGAATCTTAAGCAGGCTCCATGCTCAGCGTGGAACCTGATGCAGGGCTTGATCCCATGACCCTGGGATTATGACCTGAGCCAAAATCAAGAGTTGGATGCTCAAATGACTGAGCTACCCAGGTGCCCCTGAATATAATAAACATTGATTCATATTCCAACGTTGTCTCTTCTTTTGCTAATTCTCCTCATAGGAATAAGATCAGGGCTTATTTGAATTCCTATGTTTTATATTTTAGGACCAGTGATAAAAGGAGAAACTTGGCCAAACAAAAAGCTGAGGCTCAAAGAAGGCTTTATGGCCAAAATTCAATAAAAAGGCTCTTACCAGGTTCCTCAGACTGGGAACAGCAGAGACATCAGTTAGAGAGGCGGAAAGAAGAGTTGGTATGAAAATTTTAACAACATACCCACAATTTGAATTGCATAATTCATTGGTCAGATTTTATTTGTAAAATTTCTTCATTTTTAGAAAGAGAGACTCGCTCAAGTACGAAAACAGATCTTAAAAGAAGAACATGAAAATCGACATATGGGGAATTATAGGTAACTGTGTTTCCATTTTCTTATATAAAATGGAAGAAGTAAAGTGTCAAAACAACTGTTCTACATTTTTTAGCCTTTTAGACTTATTTTGAGCACTGTTTGTTTCATTCTTGCTAGCTAGCTTCCTGGATGGTTATATGAGGTCTTTTAAACCTGATACTATCCTGTGGCCTTATTTGCTTATAATGAAGTATTTTGAGAAAGTCAGGTTTCAGGTCTCCTAGTTTTCCTTCTGTCAGTTCAGAGTGATTGCTCTACTTTGGTTAAACTTAGATGTGTCAGGAACCAGGCAAATAGTGAAAATGTTTGAAGGAGGCAGGTGTGAGATGATCCAGAGGAGTGTGGACTGTGTTGAACTGGAACCCTTCCACAATACCCTTTGACAGGATAAAAGAGGATCCCCCCCTTTTTAAATTCCTTGTGTCCCTGGAAAGACTGCCCCACCTCCCAACCATTAACAGAATGAGGAGGATTTGGGGCCACAGAGCTTCTCACACTCTTAGCAAAACATTCTTTCCTGCCTTAACATCCTCAGCAGCAACAATGACAACACATTCCTCTCATTCTACCTTTTACTCTGTTCTCTCCGGCAGAGAGGCAAATTGCAGCACCCCAAAAGAGAACCTCAGGATTAATGCCGGCATTCTTGTATGTCAGTAGCCACACTATACCTGTACAACTTCCAGATCGTCGCTCATTACCTGCTCACCCTCATGAAGATCTGCATTCCTTCAATATGCCCAGTTGTAATTTTTATGCAACCACTTCCCCACAAAAACCCTTATGCTATGCCTTCGGGAGCTTCATTGTTTAAGGACCGTTCTCTAGATAAACTTTAATTTGCGTAGGTAAACAATGACAATTTGTGAATTTCTTATACCTGCGTTCATCGTTATTTCTAGCACCTAGTAAAATGACTGGCAGAGTAAGTGGTCAAAGAGTATCTATGTAATTGCCCTTAACTCTTGTACTACGATAGCTTCTTTGAAACAAGTTGGTTTGTCTGATTTATTGTAGACGAATTTATCCTCCTGAAGATAAAACTCTGCTTGAAAAGTATGAAAATTTGTTGGCTGTTGCCTTTCAGACCTTCCTGTCAGGAAGAGCAGCTTCATTCCAGCGAGAGCTGAATAATCCTTTGAAAAGGATGAAGGTAAAGGAATGAATGTTTATAAAGAGAAAAATGAATGAAGCCAAACAATATGTTTTTAAAAACAACCCACCTTAGTCCCACATATAAAAACATTTTAGTTTTAAGAAGCATTTCCCTTCTATTTTAACCATTGGTAGCATTTCATAACCAACCAAGTGATTTAATAAATTAGACATCTAACAGGACACATTATGTAGCAGAGAATGTTGATATTATATTGTAATATCAATCTATTGTAACATGCCTTCTCACAGAGGCGTGTATATATAACTGAATAAAAAAATCCATTGAATTAATCTAGTGGTTTGTGATGCTCTTGTTATTTGGATTGTAACTAACATTATACAGTATTTTTCCCTGATATACTGCATAGATCTGGCATATGGAAAGTAATTAAAACACACACACGCATACACACAGAGTAATCTGTTTACCAAAATGTCTATCGGTTTTCTTTTGTAGCATAATAAACCATTTATTTGCTCATATTCTGTACTCTTGGCTAGTGTCAGTTGAGTGGCTCTTTGTTTTGGCTTACTTGGAGTGAATCATATAGTTGCTTTTATCTGGAAGCTTACCTGGGCTGGAAATGCAGGAGGGTTTCACTCCTATGTCTGCTGCCTCAGTTAAGATAGGTGGAACATCTGGGGGGCTGGCTGGATGTTTCTTTCTCTCTACATGGTCTCTTAGCAGGGTACCCAGATCCCATAATATGGTAGCTTGGAGTTCTAAAAGGAAACATTTCAAGAGGATAAACCCAGTGTGCAAGTGCTAATCAAGCCACTGCTTGCACTGTGCTTGCTAATGTCCCATTGGATAAGTAAGTTTATGTGGAACTATTAAAACTGTTAGTACTTTATATTACTGTCATTTCATTACAGTGATAACCTCCATTGCTTGGATACACTGTTATATTGAGTGATTCAAAAGTCATGATAAAGTTTATTATAGATAGATTTTGCCATGGGCTTTTCACTCAAATTCTGCGACAGAAGGATATAAAGCCACTTTCAATCTGGCTACACCTAAAAGACAGAAGCATAAGGAATAATGTCTACTGCAATGTTCTTTTCCTCTAAAAGTGTTTCTTTTGACATACGCAGATGTTTCCACCATTAGAATTATATTCTGTGGCCCATTTGCTTTTCTTGATCAAGACATGGGAGACTTTGTTCATTTTCCTTCACCTGTTCTGCACTGTTATTTGTCTCTCCTGTGGACACAGGGTCTGTTTCATCTTGTCATTACTCTGTTCCACAGCCCCACTTTTTCTGCTAGAAAGCCTAGGGATTTTGGAGCCAGATAGACCTACATTCAAATTCTAGTTGCCCATGCATTAATTTTGTAACCTTAGACTAAACTATTTGATCAATAGTTTCCTCATCACTAATATAGTATTGTTAAAACTATACTTGACAGGTTAGTTGTTAAAATAAAATTGAAGTTAATTAAAGTAGTCTAAGTAAAGTACTTGGCACATAATAAATAGGCTTCAAATCTTAAATTCCTGTATTCTTTGGATTCTTCAAAATCTAGTTTAAATGTCACCACTTTGCCTGTCCTATTCCATTGATTTGTGAACCTCTTCTTATACAAATATCATACTATCTGTAGTACTGTTGCTTTTGACTTTTCTAGGTCCTTTATGCTTCCATATAAATTTTAGAATCCACTTGATTCTAGATTTTGATTAATTTTTATATTACAAAGTGGTTGCTGGGATTTTAATTGGGACTATGAGGAATCTATAAAATAATTACTGGGGAATTAACATCACTGAGTCTTCTGATCCATTAATATGGTATATTTCTCCATTTACTTGCGTCTTTAATTACTCATCTGTGCTTATAACTTTTGGTGTACAATTTTTGCACATGCTGAACTAAATTTTTTTTTAAATGTTTAGTTTGAGAGAGAAAGAGTGTGTGAACAAGGGAGGGGCAGAGAGAGAGGGAGAGAGAGAATCCAAAGCAGGCTCTATGCTGTCAGTGCAGAACCTGACATGGGGCTTGATGTCACAAACCTTGAGATCAAGACCGAGCTGAAATCAAGGGTCAGACGCTTAACCAACTGAGTCATCCAGTTGCCCCTAATTAAATTTATTCTTAAGTATTTGATGTTTTTGCTACTATTGTCAATAATACAGTTTTCAATTTTTTTCATTTTTAAATTTGCTTCCAAGATGTAAACATATGATTATTTTTGTATGTTGTCCTTATATCTAGTAACTTTTTAATATTGTATTTTTATTAACAGCCACCTCAAATTAATTTCTGGTTTTAATTTGGTTATTTATTTATATATTTATTTTTTATATATTTGGAATATATATTATATATTTGGAAGTTTGTTGCTTAATTTTCATACATTAAAAATTTCTAGTTTTATTTTTGTTAAAAATTTCTAGTTGATTTCATTAGTGTAAGAAAACATTCTGATTTCAATATTATAAAATGAATTGATACTTGCTTTAACTCATAGACTACTTATTTTAGTGAATGTTCCAAGTGTACTTGAAAATAATGTGCTGCTACAGGTATTGGCTATAGAGTTTTATACATGTCATTTAAGTAAATTTGGCTATTAGCATTGTTCAGATATTCTATATCTTTCCTAATTTTTTTGGCCTACTTGTTCTAGCAGTTACTGAGAGATTGTTAAAACTTCCAACCGTGATTGTGGATTTCGTGTTGTCAATTTTTGGTTCATATACTTTGAAGTTACGAAGGTGTTTCTCTAATTCATTTTTTAAAATTTCTTTGTTATAAAGTGCTCATCTTTCTCTTGCCATATTCTGTGTCTTAAAATTTACTTTCTGTGACTAATGTAGCTGCACTAGTTTCTTTCTTATGGTTACTGTTGGAATGACATATCTTTTCCATCTATTTATCAACCTATCTGTGTTCTTATATTTAAGATGTCTCTGGTAAATAGCATGTAGTTGGGTCATATTTGCTTTAAAATTCAGTCTGACACTATCTGTGTCTTGATCATTTCACACATTTACTGGAATAGTTGGGGTTGTTTTCTCTCTTACCTTTGTTCTGTATCCCATCTGTTCATTATTCCTTTGATGTTCCCTTTATTCTTTTGGAAAAATCAATTATTTTTTGTTATGTTATTTTGTCTTCTCTTTTGGCTTTTTGTTATATTTTTAGCATAATGTTTATAAAAGAAATTACAACATACATCCTTTCATTATAATAATCAACCTTGAATTAAGGACCATAACAATTTCATTTCATTTAGTGACTCCCTCTGACTTTGTGCTGTTAACATCTATTTTACTTTTACATATGTTATAAACCTCAAAATACGTTGTTGTTAGTGTTGTCTAAGCAATTAGTGGTCTTTAATAGTTTTCTAACTAGCTTTTCCTATTTATTCACATTTATACCCTTTCTTGTATTCTTCATTTCTTCATGCAGATCCATGCCTCTAACAAGGGTTATCTGTCTTCAGTTTGAAGAAACTTACTTTAGTACTTCATATTCCTTCATATTCCTTTTATTTTATTTTATTTTTTTAATAGAAGAAAATTTGGCATACAACATTGTGTAAAGACACATTTACATATTTAATATGAGCCTAGAGCCCAATTCAGACTCTGTCTCCCTCTCTCACTGCCCCTCCCCCACTTGCGGGTGTGCACGTGCTCTTTCTCTCTCCCCTTCAAAAATACACATTAAAAAAATATTTAAAAAAATTATAAGACATTAAAAATAACAGGAAAAAGTGACCCATAATAAAAAGGAAAAAACACTTTAAAAAGCAGGTCTATAAATGATCTCCATGTTAAAATTAACATACAAGGATTTTAAAATAAATACTACACACATATTAAAGAAAATATACATATAAATAAAATTGATTAAAAATGAATAAAATGGATGGAAGATGCAGAATTTCAACAGAGAAATGAAATTTCAAAAACAATTGAAAATATTTTTTCAAAATACAATCAAATACTGAGCTGAAAAATACAATAAAAAATTAAGAAACAACCAGATAGGCTTATGGCAGACTGGGCAGAGCAAAGATATATCAGTGGAAATTATCCAAACTGAAGCACACAAAAAGATAAAAAAAGGAAAAACAGAACAGAGTTTCAAAGATAGATGGAATGCTGTCCAATGATCTAATATATGTGTAATTAGAGTCCCGTAAAGAGACAAATACAAAATAATGAAGCAGAAATATCTGAAGAAATACTGGAGGAAAATTCTCCAAAACCAATAGGATACATTAATCCAGAGCTTCAGGAAATTGAGAAAATTACAAGGAGAATTCATATAAAGAAAACTACATGGACACATGTGTAGCATAAGTGTGGTGGTGATTAATTTTCTCCTTTTTTGTTTGGTCTGAAATTGTCTTTCATTTTGCCTTCTTTCTTAAATGGTTGTTTGGGTATAGAATTCTATCTTGGCAGGCTTTTTTTTCTTTCAGCACTTTTATAGATGTCTTCTGGTTTCTATTGTTTCTATTCAGAAATCAACCATCATTATTCTTGTTTTCCTTCTGGATGTAATACGTCTTTTTTCCCCAGCTGCTTTTTTTTTTTTTTTCTCACTCAACATTTTTACTTTGGTGTGTCCAAGTGTCACTTTTTCCTGTTATTTTTAATGTCTTATAATTTTTAAAAATTTTTTTTAGTGTTTATTTTTGAAGTGGAGAGGGAGGGAGAGAGTGCGCACGTGAGTTGGGGAGGGGCAGTGAGAGGGAGACACAGAGTGAATTGGGCTCTAGGCTCATATTAAATATGTAAATGTGTCTTTACACAATGTTGTATGCCAAATTTGTTTCTATAAAATGAAGTAAAGTAAAGTAAAGTAAAGTAAAGTAAAGTAAAGTAAAGTAAAGTAAAATAAATAAAATAAAAGTTGAACTAGGTCCAGGCTGGGTTGTAGTAGTTTTATTAGCTTCTTGTTTCAAATGTGCCAAGGATAGACGTTACTTATTGATTATTATAGACCTCATTCTGTATCAGTATCTAAAATCTGTAAGGTTGCAGAGGAGTAGCACTGACTTTTACATACCTCTATCCTCCTACTCCACTACATATTCACTAAAATTGCTGTGGGGCTCCTCTAGATGTTACACTAGCCCACATGACCATTGAAAACTCTGTTGGATTCTCTTTATCCCACTAGAATCTCTCTGTCTATTATAGACATGGTCTCTGCCTTTCTGTGTGCAGACTAGACAAATGGTCCCAAAGTAGAAAGTGGCTACTCATGTCTTCTTACCTACAAGAACTTTCCCCCCTCTGGTATTCAGTTTCTTTTACATTCCTTTTAAACCACAGCTTTCTGATGTCTTTAAAAAAATGTGATTGTTTAATTTATCTGTCTTTTTCTAGCTGCTATAATGAAAGTATTATCTATTATGACCTTTTTTCTCCTAAGCAGAAACAGAACTCTTTGAGTTTCTTTTTCATTATCTTGTGTTGCTGTCCTTGGAATTCATTGTAGGATTATTATTTAATCAAAACATTATAACAAAAGTATTTTGGTATTTTAATAGCTAAACTTTATTGGATTGAGATGAAGAGTAACTTATTTTACAAATTTCCATTGTACCATGAGATTTCTATATTTTCAAAAACCTTTTTTTAAGGGACACTGAAATATGTCATAATACATAAGTGAAGATATGATATATTTATAGGTTGAATAAATAAAGAAACCATAAATTATACCTCTTTCAGTGTAGGTATTATATCATATTTCTCTGGTTTGCTCAAACATCTACTTCAGTATATGGTTTTATAACTTTTCCCTTTGACTTTAAAATGACTCTAGAAGAGCGTAAGAGAAGATACTATGCCCATAGAATGAAAACTTTTGATAAAGATACTCTTTCATAAAGATACTCTTGAGCAATAGTTAAAATAGTTAAATAGTTAAAATAGTTAAAATTTTGAAAGAATTTTCGTTAAATTGTGCCCATTAACCAAATACTAACATTAGATTGTTCTAAATGAAATTATTAGGCCAATCATCAGTTTTCTGCCTGAAGTTGTAATATTATTTTGCACTAATTAAATAGAAATAATTGAAGAAATTGTGCTTTGGAAACTAGAGTGTACTTTTAGAAATTTTAAAATGTTCAATAGGCTAATTTATTGAACTATTGTACTCTAAGATTTAGTAGTGTACTAGAACCTAAGGATACATTTATTTATGATATTAACACATTATAGATTTCAGGTATGTATTTTTTATATTGCCAGGTTTTAGTGAAGTTTTCTTCAAGAGATTTTTCCATAACCCTTTATTTCTCCTTTGATCTGAGCAATCTTCATTAAATAGTTCTAGGACTTTTTGTTGTACACTATTTTATGGAGATTAATGAACTTGGAAAAATTCTAGAGTTCATTAGTGACCACAATTTTAATTTGTTTTTAAGGAGGAAGATATTTTAGATCTTCTGGAACAATGTGAAATTGACGATGAAAAACTGATGGGCAAAACTGTCAAGCCTCGAGGACCAAAGGTACAATACCTCTACATTCTTGTTAGTTTCCCTCATTTTTTTTAATAGTTTCCCTCATTTTTTTATTCTTTCCCTAATGCTAGTGAAAACCCTATAAGTTAGGGCCAAGAGGGACTTAGAACTAGTACCTTTATTCTATATTCTGTATTACATTTTTCTCATATCCTAGACTTACAATGATCAGAGATGTGTAGCATTATAGATAAGGCAAATCATGACTCTGGAGACCCTCATGGGAAGCCCCACTTATCGTTGACCCAGCAGCATTGAAATTGTGTTCATTAAAATAGGTATGGTTTCTAGGAATAAACAGGAAGCTGTCATGCAGGCAGAAATGAGCAGGCGGTTGCTTTACCTTCATCTGCTCTTTAGTGATGATAGCTACATGCTATTTTTTTTTTTTTTTCATATGTCAAAGTCCTTGCTAGTAGAGTAGGAAAATATTGAGTTTCTAAAATCTTGGAAACATTTTTTATTGTTTTTTTAAACTATGTTTTTTGTTTGTTTTTAGTTTATATTTCTGCAATACAAAGCTATCTTTATGTCCTTACACACATCAGCATGCTCTGTCATGCTTTTTTCATGCCTCTGGAATGCCTTCCTATTTAAAAAAATCATTCATTACTTGACTGATTAGAGATCCCCTTCTAATCTAGCTGACCCCTTGCTGCCTCTGTGTAATCTTCCCTCACTCCCCTAGTTAGACTTCCTTCTTCTGCTTCTTCTGCTGTGCCACAAGTAACACTTCGTAGAGCAGCTGTGACAGTTGTGTGCATATTTGCTTTAGTATGAATTTGTAAGTTCTTTGAGGGTAGGAAGCGTGTTGTCATTTGTATACCTCTAGCACCTAGTACAGTGTCTGGCACTTAGAAGGTTCTCAAAAACCATTAGTTAAATTTGTTGAATGTGTCCACCAAAACCTTATTGGCTGGTGGAAGAAAAAATAGGTGCACCAAAACCCAGGTATATTGTGGCAAGTGGTGTAATAAAGGAAGAGGAAAGGGTGACACTAACATAGAGAAGAAAAGGATTGGTAGACTATGAATGGCCTCGTAAAGGAAATGCCATTTAAACTTGGTCTTGAAAAATGAGTAATGCTTTAATCTTTTAAAAGCAGGAGAAGGAGGGGCACCTGGGTGGCTCACTCCGTCTGTTAACCATCTGACTGGCTCTGGCCATGATTTCACGGTTCGTGAGTTCAAGCCCCACGTCAGGCTCTGTGCTATGAGCACAGAGTCTGCTTTGGATCTTCTGTCTCCCTCTCTCTCTCTGCCCCTCCCCTGCTCGTGCTATCTCTCTCGCTCTCTCTCTCAAAAATAAAATAAAAATTAAAAAAAAAAAAGAGCAGGAGAAGGATGTTCAGGGTAGAGGAAATATTTAAGGCAAGGACATGGAGGTGTGACACTGCATAGAGTATTGGAAAGAAAAGAAAGAATTTGGAATGACTCAAATGGAAGATTCCTGAGGAGTAAAACAGTGCAAGATGAATCTGGTGAAAAATATGTATCTGGTGGACAGCAGAGACCTTGGATCTTAGGCACCATTCTTCTGAAATATGTACTTTATACTGAAGAATTGTGGAAGATGTTGTTGATAATGCCTTTGGAACAGATATATTTCAGACTATCTGTAAAAGTGAATAGTTTTTAAACTTTATGTATTAATTATTGCAATTCAGCAAACCAGTTATGAGACAACTCGGGGACACAATATTTATGTTAGAACGACAAATGCAAAGGCCCTGAGACAGCCTTCTACTGTCATATTTTTCTTTGCCTCATCAAATAAGGCTTCTCATTCAAATAAAAATATAAGCTCCTGGAGGGCAGAATTCATATGATGTATTTTTTTCAACCCCTCTTATTTCTAGGCAAGTGGTGGAAACTAACTGTATTTGTTGAAATGAAATGAATTGGTTGCTTTCTGTAGTTATTAATGTCAGTAATATTTCCAAGTGGTTGAAAGCTGCATAATTGGTCTGAAGTAAAAGCATTTTTATAACTTTTAACTTTATGAACACTGAAGGTCTGGGCTGAGCCAAACTTCAAAGCAGGCTTTCCTTCATAGAGGGATGACATCACAGGGGACGCCTGGGTGGCTCAGTCGGTTAAGCCTCCAACTTGGGCTCAGGTCATGATCTCGAGGTTTGTGAGTTTGAGCCCCACGTCGGGCTCTGTGCTGACAGCTCAGAGCCTGGAGCCTGCTTCGGATTCTGTGTCTCCCTCTGCCCCTCCCCTGCTCACACTCTGACTCTCTCTGTCTTTCAATAATAAAAAAATGTTAAAAAAATTTTTTTTAAAGGGATGATATCATATGCTACACATTAATTTCCAGTGTGTTTATAGTAGAAGAATAATTGAAGATAGTGCAGGTTAAATGAAATGCGTACTAGGAGAAATAATAATTTTCCCTTATTTGAGAAACTAAGAAATATTAATGAACGATATAAATAATAAATACCACATAAAGTATTAGCTATTAGCATTGTTGTTGTTTTTTTTTTCAGCTGAGTGGTAGGGACATAAATATTTGTTTTACTAATCTTTCTGCTATTTGTATATTTTTATGTCTGACCCAATTCATAATAAAATTGGACATAAAAATAAGTAGTATGGTTTGCGTCCTAAGTCAATGCCACTTTACAGATTCCATTTTGTAATTAGGCACTGTTCAAACTTTATGCTGCTATGACTTCTTATGAATTATTGCTTGAACAGTGTGTTGGTCAAAAAGTCCCAAGTGCACATATGACACAAAGGTTCAGCTGTCTGCTTTCCCTTGTGATTCTTTATAGGATCAAATAACTCATTACGTAGTCAGCTCTTTAAGAAACCTTAAAGCTGTTTGCCTACATGAAAGAGGGCATTACTAGCAAGCCCGGTCGTGCCAGTGTTTCTTCTGGTTCTGTGAGACTTCTGAAGAAACGTGTTTCCTGTAGAATCCATATTCCCCAGGACTGTCAGAATGTTTGATGATTGTGTACTAGTCAGTGTTTGCATATATATCTCTTTGAACATTGCCAGTGCTCAGTAAATATTAGACTATCAAAAGGAAAGCATACTTTGAAATACAGGTTGGTACCTTAGCGTATGAAATTACTTTCCTGCTTTTGTTATTTTTCATCCTGTGGAAAGGCAGTAACTTTAAGAGGATCATGCTTGGGCTCACTGTGTATTCCAGGCACTTCATGAAATGCTATTTCTCTCTTTATCTTTCATCCTACACTGATACACAAGAAGATATACCTTGATATTTCAGTGAAATCCCACGGTAACCAAGGATTTCATTATGGTGTATGCTAACATCAAAGCATTTTTGTTTAACAGAGAACAAGAATCTAGTATACAACTACAGGCACCTTTCCCAGCAGGAGTAAGAGGCATATGGTTTGTATAATAAATAGTCTCCTAAAATGACTAAGTCAGAAAAATGTCTTGTTCTTGGTTGTGCACATTCTTTCTGAAGTGAAGCTGTCCCACTTTCCTTTTATTCCTTCGGCTGGCATCATTGGAGACATATTGATTGGGAGGTTGGGAGACAAGTAATTCTAATGGAGATTTTGGAACATAATACCATTTTGAATCATTACAGATTTTCCCTTCTTCTTGGCACCTGTCCTCCAAAAATTCATGCCATATTGATTTTTACATTATATTAATTTTTTTTATGTAGCATGAGCAATGAAAAGCAGTGTTACTCCATTATGGCCAGACCTATATGTCATAGTTAGAAATGAGAAAAGACAGGAATTGTTCATGACCAATATGGAAAGTAGATAATTAACTAAAAATTTTTATTTGTGAAAATATCCACAGCAAATTAGACATGTGAGGAATACCTTGCTTCTTGTTATACGTTATCTGAGTGGATAGGCTCATAGACTCTGTTTTATGATGTGACCTTACTTGACTTACAGTGATTTATGTTACTTATAGTGGTTTAACTGGCAGCTGCTTTCTTACCCTTTTTTGCCTCTCTTCCCCTTGCCTCTCTCCTTCTCTCTTTCTCTTTCTCTCAGAAGCAACATACATTCACACACACAATTATTGAGTGACTCTGAACATCAGTGGTACAATAAAAGTACATCTTCGTGTTTTGATAAGTACAAGTAATCTCTTTGTATGGAATGAAGAAAAGTGGTTATGCAGAATGATTACGTTTCTGATTTTTATATTTTCGTATCAAATATTTTATTTTGTTATTCTGTGTGAATACTCTGGTCATTTATTCAAATCATGCAGAAACAGCATTCTCCTCGTTATGACTGAACTGTATCATTTAAGAAGGAAAATTTTGCAGAAACGAACAATTAGTGAATAGCACTGTAGCAGTCATACTTGGGGGATTATCAGGCTTTTGTGAAAAGCAGCAGGCATAAACAGGAAATTAAAAATAGTAGCTAATCATGCTAATAGTTTGTTAATTTTTTGAATTCTAACAGAATAACACATTTCCCTCTATTTTAGCCTCTGTCCTCCATGCCTGAGAGCTCTGAGGTAATGAGAAGACAGAAATACTATAGCAGTGACAGCAGTTATGACAGTAGCAGCAGCTCTTCGGAATCAGATGACAATGAAAAGGAAGAATACCAAAATAAGAAAAGAGAAAAACAAGTTACGTATGACCTTAAACAGTCCAACCACTACAAGTTAATTCAACAATCCAGTAAGTTAATTTCTTCTAATTTAGTTGTTATATGAAGAATTATGGAACTGAAATTACTGAACTCAATAAAAGACCTTGGGCCAAATGAACCCTTGTTGTGTGTGAGGAGACCTGGATTCTTTCCCGCTTCCTTCCCTAACCGGACCTGGGCACAACCCACAATCCCTTTCAGGCTCTGTAGATAGAAAACAAAAGGTTTGAGTCAAGGATCTCTTACAGTCCATTGTCTTATATTTCATAGTTTTTGTTAAGTGCTAGATTTTTGCATGGATTTTATAAAACGTGCCTCATGGCTGCTAATCTGGTAATTCATTCTCTTTTAAGAGAGAATTCTCTTTTAATTGATACTCTTTTAAGACAGTATGTTCTCTCATTCCATTCCCCATTTTCCCTTCCTCCTGGTTACCCATTTTAGTTTATATTCTCACCTATAAAAATGTGTATCTCTCTAGGCATTTGACTTGATCATCAATTCTGTGAGCCACAGAATTGTGAAATAGTTGAAGTTTTGTTCCCTCATTTCCATCAGGGCTAAACACTTATGTGAGGGCTTTTGGGATGCAGCAAGTATTCAGGAGAGTAGCCGACCAGCTGCTGTGTTGTCTTCTTTCTGGTTTCCTCTTTTCTCTTTCTTCTTTTATTTCTTTTCACATTTTCTCTCTCCTCCATTCTGTCGTTCATTCCTTCCTTGATTTCAGAGGTGTCCACAATTCTTCTTTCATCCCCAAATGTCCAGTGTGGTATTGCTCTTTTCCCAGGCTCATTGGATACTCCAGTGCAGGGCTTTTCTTAACTCCCATCTCTGCTGTCTCTCCCTTGTTCTCTGTTGTCCCAGGGCTCTACTAAAGAGACCAGTTCAATCATGCAGTAAACACAACTGTGAGCCTTTGTTGATCTCCAGCAATGGTTTGTTTAATATGTTATTTCCCTGGTATTGAGTGGATTTTAAACCTGGCCTTCCATACTTTGGCACATAACATAAGGAATACAGCACAAACATGAAAATGTTTAATTATTCTTTTACCAAATTACCATGAAGATTTTTAATGGTCTTTCTTTTCTTTTTCCTTTACTTTCTTTTACTGAATTATTCCATAAATATACATGCTAATATATGTCCTGTCTTTGAGAGTTTATGTGTTTGGAGGGAACATAATGCATTATGTTCCATTTCATTTATTTAATTACTCATTTAAGATGTTTATTGAGCACTTGTTCTAGAATTTGCAAGCTATTTTATCAATTACTTCCTTTTTTTCTTAAAGACACCTTAAGTACTTTCAATATGTCTATACGTAAGGAGGGCTCTGTTTCTCTTTTGGAAGCTGACATTGTCCTGCCTAGATTTCATCAGTTTTGTTTTTTTTTTTTTAATGTTTATTTACTTTTGAGACAGAGAGAGACAGAGCATGAACGGGGGAGGGGCAGAGAGAGAGGGAGACACAGAATCAGAAGCAGGCTCCAGGCTCTGAGCCATCAGCCCAGAGCCCGACGCGGGGCTCGAACTCACGAACCGTGAGATGGTGACCTGAGCTGAAGTCAGACGCTTAACCGACTGAGCCACCCAGGCGCCCCTCATCAGTTTTTTTTTTTTTAAGCCCTCTTCAGTTGCTTAAGGTGTGCATTCCTAAGAGCATGAGCCGACAGAGGATAGCATAGAGAATATGTTGCTAGGATTTCTATAGCTCTGAGAGTGTTCTTTGTTCTCAGACCAACAGGCTAATAAATTGAGATCAGAAAAATAGTGTATTAAAAATGTTTTTAAGTGTGAATTCACATTTTAAACATAGCTTAATTCAGTTACATATCTTTTTATTTATTAGTTATATTTTATTTTTATAGTCATTAGGAATTACCTCAAAGGTTTAAATTTGTTTTATATTCTGTCTTTAATATTGCACTAGGGAATAGCCACAAACGCTCTTTGAGGCTTCTCTCGAAAGTAATGCTAATGACGGAGGACAAAATCCAGATTATGTGTAACATTTGTTAACTTAGGAAATTCAAACTTGCTATAGTTTCAGAGGTATATTGTGGGTTGATATAAGATGTTCATAAATGAAAAACGATAGGAAATATTTTCTCACATAATTTGTGTATGCAAGTTATAACCATTTTTTGTTTATCTACTTATTGGCATGTCTAGTGATTTAATTATTCTGTCTGAATTTCCAGTGTGTGCAGGGGAAAAATGGGAATCTGTGGTGATTCAAGAGAAAGGAAATTTTTCCTTCTGCACCTGTGATCAGGTTATACAGGTCCAAACTGTCACCTTAAGCCCTCAAAGAGAGCAGGACCAAGGCGTAGGTAGCACAAGAGTAGCACACACTTTTGTGTGTTTTCTTGGTAGAAGGTTGAGCAGTGGTGTGTTTTCCACACAGCCCTTTTCTAGAAGCATAGTCCTTTCCAAAAAAAGATACGACTTTCAGGTTCAGAAGAAAGTTAATAGTTAGAAAAAATGGAAGTTTTTTTTTAAACACCTTTTGTAATAAGCTTTAATGAGTATACTTTTTTGTACTTTCCAGAACCACATGGTTTTAGGCTTATCGTGTACTCAAAATATCCATTAGAAATACATCCCTAAATATAAGGTTTATGTCCATTGCCTTTATAAAGGTTTAAATTTTTTTCAACAGCTAATGAAGAGAATTATTTGGGTATTCAACCTGCCTTCATGTGAGTTTTATTAAATTATTTAATTAGTGAAGACTGATATATTCCCCAAGCAGAGAGAAAATATAGAACAGAGGGTATAAAGAATATATGAACTAAAAAGGATATAAGTGTATACTATTGAGTGATATTCTATTTCCCTGTGCAAGGAATCAAAATTTACCTGGAACAGTTGGTTCTCTTTCATAAATGGTCTCAATATGCATTGGGGAAGATATTCTATGGTTTTCCCTAGTTTGTTCTGATAATCCTCTAGATCCAGACATTTTTTTTTTCTTGACTTAAATCTTTACTATGGGAATTTAAACCTATTTTTTTTCCTGTCCTGTGAATAAGAAGACTATCTGTCTAGTCCCACTCTTGTAATAACCAATTACATACTTAAACTCCATTAGGATAATCTTTATGTTTTTCTTCTGTTTTATTTATTTATTTTTTTCATGGTTTCTGAAATATAACATCCATTTATCCTGGCCACTCTCTAGACTCCTTTGCATCCCTCCCTATGAATCTTGCTATAAAGTATTCTTTTTTTAACCTGTACACAGATTATTCTAATAAACTGTCAGTCTAATCCAAAGATAGTAGATGACATAATGCTTTAGAAAGAGGGAGGACACTGATGTTATGTAGGTCAGGACTTAAACCTGAGCTTTGCCACTTTCTCATCATGTGGCCTTGAGAAAGTTCTTCCTCTGAACCTCCAGGGGATGGAGATTCCTACTTCAGAGGGTTTCTGTGAGGATTAAGATAAAAGTGTATCACCAGGCAAGATGCCTGGCTTATAGAAGATGCTCCATACATGTTAGTTTTCCTTCCTTCTGGTTCTTTTATGTCACATTTCAAGAACAGAACTGTTTAAGAATTGTTCTCATGGTTGCCATTCTTCATACATGACAGGGGTTCTGCACCAAATTTACTGTTTATATTGAAGAATTAACTTCAAACTCATATTCTCATGATGATGTCTATGTTTTTTACATTTATGGCCATCCTGCTACCATGTGGTCTAATTGTTAGTTTAAATAAACTCAATGAAGTGGGAAACTTCTAACTGGCTACTGTACTATCATCCCTCTTCTCCATCATAATAGGCTCTATTAGGCGTTCAGTCAGTTGCCCTCGGTCCATCTCTTCTCAATCACCTTCCAGTGCAGACAACCGGCCGTTTTCTGCTCAGCAAATGATATCAGCATCCCGGCCGGCTTCAGGGTCTCGGTCGCATTCCTTAAACCGTGCTTCCTCCTACATGAGGCATCTGCCTCACACTAATGAAGCCAGCTCTACTAACTCTCAGATGGTAAGTCATCTATTTCGCTCCGAGATTACAGGAAGCACTACACTCAGGATTTAGGTGGTAAAGGGATCAGTGGGGAGGAGGACAGGTTGAACCTCAGATCCTTTATATAATTCAACTCATGGTCTTCTGGAATTTGAGTTATTCATCCAACTTAGCCTATAACTTAGTATGAGTTCTTCAAAAGCAGACTCTACTATATCATAGAACTTGAGGATGGACACTGAGAATAACGTTTTATGTCCATTTGCTGATGGTCTAGGGTAATTTTGTTGAAAATCATCTGAGTAAATGTATCACCTTGCAGTGTATTGTGCAGTATATATGTAAATTTGGGGGAATTCGTTGGATAGTAAATTTTCCTTAATGGGATGATTGATTAATAGGTTAAAAAAAACAAACCATTGATAACTTATCCTTAGGCTACTGAAGTATAACATAGTTCATAATGTTTTCTTCATGTTAACATACAGCATATTCCCTCCTTAGCACAAATCCCAGAGATTCAGTGTTAAGGAGGTCAGTGAACTTATTTTGCAACCAGGCATAGTTGTAGGTGCTCAAATAGATATCTCAAGGCACCTACACATAGGCCAGGGATTTATTTGTTTATTTAATGTGGATTATGTTCCCAAAGAGAAAAGTCTAGAAAATATAAATGGATGAATTTCATTTGGTAACTATCAATAATTATTTTTTCTAATCAAGAATTGCATAAGGTATATGGAACAAATGGAACCGACCAGGAAGTCTTTTTTAAACACTTACATTTTATTTTAGTGTTTTGTGCTAAATAAACTACAACTGTGTGGAAGTGTGAAAGACATTCTTGGAAAATCATATCCATTTAATCCTAAGAATAAATGTAAAAAAAAAAATTTTCTTTTTGTTATTTTTTTTAATTAAAAGTGCATCATTTTTACCTAGAAATATCTTTCAGATTATAGTGGCACAATGAAATAAGACCCCCTCCAAATATCTGTATTCTTTCAAATTTAAGAGTGAGTCTTTGCGGCAACCGAGAACAAAGGAACAAGAAGACCATCTAACAAGTCAGACCTTATTTGTCCTCAAGGACATGAAGATCCGGTTTCCAGGAAAATCAGATGCAGAATCATTACTTCTGATAGAAGATGTGAGTATTTAACGTATGAAATTCCAAGGTGGTTGTACCTTTTTATTGTTCTTCTTAAAATATTAAAATTTATTTCCTGATAGCATCATTCTGAATGTCATCGTAAACTTAATGTTCTTTTCAACCTCCACAAGCTTTAGAAAATACAGGGGTTATTTTAATTTTTATGATTTATGAGCAGTGAGATCACCATATCAATAAAGCAGAATATCTTTTAGCGTATAGTCCTGTTTTAATATTAAAATGATGAAATTGCCTCATAAGTGAGAATAGTTAGTGTTAAATAATTACTGTTCGTAATGATGAAAAAAATACCAAGTTAAGCCTCCTTCTGTAAAGATTTAGAAGGATCTAACATGGAAGGAATTGTAATGAAAAAAGTAGGGCCCTCAGTATAAAATATCAAGAATATTTGAATGTGGCTCCTTGAATGGTTTTGGTTTTGGTCAGATTTTAAAATGGCTTATGTTGGGGGTTTTTCTTGTTATAAACACATTTGCACCACCCAGTGGAACATTCTAAAATGACACAGTCCTAAAATTCATATTAAAGTCAAGGACTTTTACTTACTTCTATTTTAGAAAGAATGTCCAACTTTTAGATATTTCTGGTGAAAGAGCATTTCTTCAGTCACAGATTAATTTCATTTAAACATCTATTTCAAATTGACATGCTTAGATAATCCCCCAGTAACAGAAGGTTGTTTTCTGGTTTCCCTGTTCTGTTTGGTTTGGTTTTGGTTTTGGTGGGTTTTTTTTTTTTTGGTTTTTTGTTGTTGTTGTTGCTGTTGTTGTTGTTCCAGAGAAGAAGACACCATCTAGTGGCCAATTGTAGGATAAGAACCACAACAATGCACTTGGCCTTTTTCATGTTTTAGCATTACTTTAGACCTATCTAAAGGAACTGTCTAGAAACAAACAAAATAATAATAAAAATTTAACTTTCTTAGCTAAAAAATTAATAGTGGCAATTTCTATTTTGTAATCATGACATAGTTATAAGCAAAACCCCCCAAGTATTATTCCTTGTATTGTTATATATATTTTTTAAAAAGTGAAAATGATATCTTGCTTACCAAGATATTTGTTACATTGAGGAAAAAGGAGGAAAAGTGAACATTAATTATAAAGCTTTATGTACATTTGTTTTTATTTACATATTAATCTTATTCAATCAAGTTCTGGGTAAAAACAAAGTTTTTGTACATAAATTTTACTTAGAGATATTAGCTACATACCACCCTTTTGAATTAGGTAGAAGAAAAATTAGATAGAGAGTAGAACTAATATTTGTGGCTGATGTGATTATTTTATAAAGAATATATATGGGCTTATAGGGACACCTGGGTGGCTCAGTTGTTTAAACATCCAACTCTTGATTTTGGCTCAGGTCATGATCTTGCAGCTGTGCGATCGAGCCCCACATCCAGCTCCATGCTGGGAATGGAGTCTGCTTAAGATTCTGTCTTTCCCTCTCCCTCTGCCCTTCCCCCGTGCACATGCACTATCAAAACAACGAACAAAAAACCAAGGAAACAAAAAATAGAGAGTATAAATAAAATGTAACGAATAATTCTATAAGACATTAGACCGTTTACTATATGTTCACCATACGCAGCAAATATTTTAATCTGTTTGCTATAGTATATATTACTGGAATATATATTTAGAAATTTTGAAGATTTGTGCCAACAAAAACCCAATAAACAAAACAAAGGGATAATAGAATATATATGGGCTATCTTTTAATGTGTTGTTCAATATTCTGTTACTATGGGTGCTGTGTAAATAGAGCTCTTAAAATTAAAATGGAAAATCTGTGTTTTGGACTTCTTCCCAAATCTTATGTACCTCAAGACATTTGACTTTCATTTATTAGAGACTGTGTACTTTTAACAGCAAAAAAGAGAAAACTTTGGATTCAGATGGCATGTCTTTATGAAAGTAAACATTCTTTGTTGCAAGTAATATTACAGTGCTTCCGTTTCACAAATTAATAATATTAGTTTCACCCCATTTATTTCTCTTTTGTTCCTTTTAAGGAAAATTTTAGATTAAGTTTCTTAATCTTTCTCTCCCAAAACAGATCATTGATAACTGGAGGTATCATAAAACAAAAGTGGCTTCATATTGGCTCATAAAATTGGACTCTGTAAAACAACGAAAAGTGAGTAATTCCAAAAATAGTTTTGCCCTTTGGGATTATGTATTAAGATCATTCATCCATATCCATAATCAAGCTATATACATCTTCATTTGTTTACTCATTTCTTCCACAAATATTTGTTGCACACCTACTGTGTTTCGGGCACTGTTCTAGGTTCTGAGGATAAAAGAAGTGAATTTAAAACAAGCCCCGTGATCTCATAGAGCTTATATTTTAGTTCAGGTGTTTGATAATAAACAATATATAATAGAATGAAGGGCAATTCTAATGGGTAAGTACCTGAAGAAAAATAAATCAGAGTGAAAAAAAGAAAGAAGGTAACATGGGAGCAGAGACCTTAAGGAAATGCTACTATGCAGATAACTGCAGTTACAATGTATCAATCAGGCAGAGGGAAGAGCAGATACAGAGGGCCTGAGGTGGATGTTAGCTTGAGGTGTCCCTGAAGCATAGAAGGACCATTTTATTCCCTTATTTATAGGATCATTGGCTTGTGTTGGTGAAGAGTGAGTGAGGGGTGGTGAACGCTAAAGTTGGGTATATGGGCAAGGGTCAGATCACAACTTCATGGGCTGTCTAAAGACTTTGGATTTTATTCCAAGTAAGGGAAAGCCACTGAAAATTTTGAGCAGAAGAGGTATACAGTCCATGTACTTTTTGTAATCTAGAAGATGGAAAACTGTAGGTAAGTTGATAATTAAAATGAAATAGGCCAGAAGCAGATTAAAGTATTTATAAGATACCTATAAATAAATACTTATTTATAAATACTTATAAAGTGTTTATACAATATACTTACAATACATGATAAATGTGACATTTTAAAGACTTGAAGAAATGATCATTTTCCCCCCAAAATGATACTGAAGCAATTGGCTACCTCTTTGTAAGAAAATTAAGTCAGAGTCTTATCTCTCACCATATGCAAAAATAAATTGCAGATAGACTGCAGTTTATATGTAAAAAAAGGAAAATATTAAAAGTTTTAAGGAAAAGGATATGTTTATAACCTTAGAATGAGGGAACCATTTCTTAAGAAAGACTTTAGACCCAGAAATCTTAAGGAAAATACTGACAGATTTGATTACATGAAAATTTAAACCAAATTAAAGGGCAGAAGCTGTGAGGGGCATGGGAGGAGGGGTGTGGAGGAAGACAGACATTTGTAACACATAAAACACAAAGTAATACCAATAAACCAAAACTTTCTACAAATCAACCATCAAAAGACAAACTATCCTATAAATATTAATAAATAAAATGGCAAAGTACATAAAAAGACCATGAAAAGACAATTTATGGATCTTCAAATAGCCAATTAACATGTAAATAGATCCTTGGCCTCACTAATGATGAAGGAAAAGCAAGTAAAAGCCATCATATTAGCAAAAATTAATCAGACAGATAATATCCAGTGATGGAAATAGTATGGATAAAGGGCCTTTGCTATATCATTAGAGGGAGGATACATTGATACAACTCCATAGACAGGTGATTTGCAGTCTCTATTAAAATTACAAATTTTCATAACCTTGATGCAGCAAAACCACTTACAACATTCTATCCAACAAAATAATTGTCTGTGTGTATGAAAGATTTACATGTGTGAGCATTCATTGCAGTGGTATGTGTGAAAGCAAAACATTTGAAGCAGCCTAAATATCTTATCAATAAATTTATGGTTAAATATAGTGCATCCACACTATTCAGTTTCATTAAATTGAATACTATTCTGGAATCATAGATCTTAACCTGAGAGATAGCATCAGATTATGGCTAGTAACATATGAAACAAACATACATTAGCAAAATCAGCCAGTGGTAGCTAATCATGAGTGAAAGGATACAATCAATAAGGTGTCACCCGAAGGCCATGAGTCCATCCGCTATCAGGCATCCCTTTTCACACGTCCAGAGGCATTCTGGCTTCAGAGTGATAAGTGCCAACTATGTGTGGTTCACCTGCGTACGGAGGGAGCCTTCCAAATATGGGTGGCCTTCATTTTTCTTCTCCATTAGTCACCCATGTAGTCTTTGTGACTAACTTCTGTTCTCCAGTCAGCTGAAATAAAAAGATTGATTTACTATGAATGTTGTCCGATAGAACTTTCTGCAAAGATGGTAATATATGCTATATTTGTGACGTCCAAAGGAGTGGTCACAGACACGTATGTCCATTGAGTGAGCACTTAGAATGTGGCTATTGTGACTGAGGAACTGAACTTTTAATTTAAATTTAAATTTAAATAGCCAAATGTGTCTAGTGGCTACTGTAGTTGACAGGGTGGATCTAGACAGATCAGGGGCAGCCTTCTAATATGTTCTTAGATAAGAACTTTCTCAGTTATCTTCCTGCTGAGAAATTCCATTAAAGGGTTTGCAAGAGTGTCCAGTAAGGTCATGATCGCCTTGGGCATCTCAAAGAAGGAGCACCTCTGTCAACTTGTTCCTTTCTATATGCCATCCAAAAGGATATCAGGATAGTAAATCAAACAAACGTGTCATGTCGTACAATAATATGTGTTGTCCCATTTTAAGTGACTAATGTGTATATACTATTTTAAATATATATATCTAGCATAAAAAATTTTTAAAAACTAGGTACCAAATTGTTGAGAGGATATATTTCTAGAGGGTAGACTTATTGAGCCACAGGAAGGAAAGAGGTGACATTTGCTGTCATTCTTACCTTTTTTGTAGATTTCTATACTTTTTTCAAGTTAAAATAATCTTTTCAAAAGTGGCAGAATGACAGGGAGACACAGGCATTCCTGTGAAGCCTGTCTGGATTCCCCTACAATCACGTGTTATGTTTCCCTATTCTAAATCTTCATGGCACTTTGTACTCAGTTGTATTTATGATCTGCCTTGAGAGATTTTTCTATTAATTTTTCCCCACTTCTCTAAAAGCCAGGTGCTTGTCTTACTTTGTAGTTACCTGTAGGAAGCTTTCTGTAACCACTTATTAAGTTGATTCAATTCTAGGTTCTTTTATGAACTCTATCAATGGCAAGCTCACTTCTCTCTGCCTCCTCCTTTCTTCACTAGTGATGTGTGTTTATTTGAAAAATTTTTTAACATTTATTTATTTTTGAGACAGAGAGAGACAGAGCATGAATGGGGGAGGGTCAGAGAGAGAGGGGGACACAGAATCCGAAACAGGCTCCAGGCTCTGAGCTGTCAGCACAGAGCCCGACGCGGGGCTTGAATCCACGGACCGCGAGATCATGACCTGAGCCGAAGTCGGACGCTCAACCGACTGAGCCACCCAGGCTCCCCGATGTGTGTTTATTTGAACAGCAGCTACAAACGAGGACGCCATTCTGTTTTTTCACGTGTGATTTGAGAAGGTCTGATAAACATTGTAGAGGATGATCAGAGGATGTGTGTGAATAGTAATGACTTTTGTGAACTGGAAGAAAACTATTTCACGTTTTAGGATTGTTATGTTCAATTTATAAATTGAGTTTATAAATTTTGAGTAAAATTAAACAATTGCTTGTAAATTTACTTGCAAGTAGTACATCTACTTCTCCTGTACTGATGTCCTCTAAGAATATTTGGAGTGAGTTGTGTTTGTGTAGCCCTTTCCTTCATTTCCCAGATGTGTAGCCACATGTCCATGCTTGTCATACACTGTCATGTTACAGGAGTGGAAGCGCCAGTGTGAGGGGGCAGAATTTTTTAATACAACTTACATACCTAGGTATCCTTTCTTTGAACCCTTTGGTGGCTTCTTCCATTCCGGCATAAACCAAAAGTACTCTGTGTCCTCTATGCTTGTAAAAAGTAGTAAGACATCGCATCTTCAATGCACAACGTGTTACAGTCCCATAGTTTACACTACCCAAGCAGTTAAGGAAGTTCTGCAGAAGGTAATTTAATACTTGTGTTTTTGGCAGAAGAATCTGTAGCTGAATATTGACTCTCAGAGAACAGAAAGTGCTGATCTTAGCTAGAGCAAGTTTATCCTGCCACGTTGCCTGCTTTCAAGGAAGCCCTGAAAGATGGCTCAGGAATAGTAGGCCTAGGCTATGATGGAAAGGAAAAGGCCAGAATTTACACATCTACAACTTGTTTGCAACAATTTTTCGTGGTAACGTCATGATCACTGCGTTTCTTTCTCTTCCCTCAACCCTTTTTTTTAAGACACTGTTTTTCCAAAACAAACTCTAATTTCTCAGATACATCATGAAAGGTGAAGTGCTCCTGGGAAAAGAAACAGAAGGCAGCTCTCAGCAGCATTTGTCATGTGATGACACTCTCCCCCTCACTGCCAGGGCCACTGAGGAGCTGTCACCCATGAGGAATTACTGGGATAATAAGGAAACAAATTTTTGTAAATTTCTCCTTTTTGTAAAATTTACCCTGCCAAATGTATGTGTTCTTTCACCCATGCCCACAAAATAAGCATAACAAATACACATACCATGAATGCAAATCATAAGGCCAGCCAACGGTGGAGGTCTTGAGCTCTAAGAGACATAAACACAGAGTTTTTAATTGGGATTTTTTTTGTTGTTGTTTTTATGTTTTGTTCATTTAATCAATAGCATTAGAATGAATGAAGTGAAGTACTTAAAATTTAGCCCAGATAGGATAAGTATAGAGATATATTATAAAATAATCATTGGGACAAACTTAAGTATGTTTGTCTGCTCTAGTTGTATATATGTATATGTATATGTATATATTATAATATATACATACTTTTTCGCTACCTCTTCCCAATCTTGTTTTGTTTCAAATGAAATCAAGAGGTAAAGTGAGATAAGAGAATGACTGAAATATTTTTTTCTTGCAACAAGAGAGCTAGTATAATAATGAGTTGAAAAGTACATTGAAAAAAAATTAAGCTTTATATGTTGATAAGGGGCAATATTAGATAGTAGAAAGAGGTACTGGACTTGTAGTCATGTGGATTTGAGTTAAATACTGCCTCTGTCCTTTACTTGGGGCAGGTAACTTTTCAGAATTTCTGAGATTTTTAACCTTAAGATTTGGAGGGTTTTTGTAAAGAAATGAGACATCATATGAGAGGGTGTTCTGCCTTAGGAGGTATAAAATGCAGGCTGATTTTGTTTTCCTACTAAGGATCATCATACCAGGCTGTTTCTCCAATGTGTTTTATTTAACAGTGCTTCCCCCTTATTCGCGGGGGATTCCGAGTCCCCTAGTGGATGCCTGAAAATGGGGATAGTACTGCATCCTGTAGATATTCTGTTGTTTCTCATACATATATACATACCACTGGTAAAGTTGAATTTATAAACTAGGCACAGTAGGGGATTAACAGCAATAACTAATAATGAAATAGAATAATTATAACAATATGTTATAATAAAAGTTGTATAAATATGGTTTCTCTCTCTCTCAAAATATCATATTATACTGTACTCACCCTTCTTCTTGTGATGACGTGAGATGATAAAATGCCAACATGATGAGATAAAGTGAGGTGAATGCCGTAGTTATTGTGACGCAACGTTAGGCTACCATTGACCTTCTGAGACTACGTCCGAAGGAGTATCCATTTGCTTCCGGACAGTGGTTGGCCTCGGGTAACTGAAACTGTGGAAGGTGGAACTGCAGATACAGCGAGATTACTAAGAGTTCAGTTCTTCAGATGTAGAATTATTTTATGTAGAGTATGTGGAAATGAGGTATAAAAAAATTGTCTGTTGGGTTGTAATATATTAACCATTTATTTGGCCATCTGTTTGAAACCTGTGCTATTGCTTTTTAAAGCCAAAAATTGCATCCCAGAAAACAAAAAGAAACCTAGAATGTGGGTCAGCTGTTGAACGTAGACTTAGATATTATAAAACGTTACTTATTCATAAGGTCGTGCACTTAACTAATTTACATCTAGATGTGGATTAATCAGCTCTGTGCTTCTTTGGGCTGGGATGATAGTGATCATTGGAAGGCTGTGTCCTTTCAGTCTCCTGGGGAGCAGACATAAGACAGATTTAGAAGTGAAAGAGATTTATAAGAGAAAACTCACAAGAAAGATAAAAGGGTAAGAGAGTTCAAGTAGATAGAACGGGCCTTCAGACTGCAGTATAGGTCTGACAGCTGTGAATGGAAGGCAAGAGGGTTGGGAGGAAGAACCTGAGACTAGTGAAGTTCTCAGAAAGCCTTGTAGCGCTGGTGGGGAGGCAGAACAAGCATTGCCTGCTAGGCAGAAATGACGCCTCTCAGGTGTCCCAGCCATGCCCAACCATTTGGTTGGGGACAGTCAGAGGAGAGCATAAGCTCGAATGATGCAGTGGATCCTGAATGGGGAGGCTAACTCACTCTTGGAAGCAACTTGACCCAAATGGCACGTCTTCATGGCTGCCACAGAGGCTGCATGTCATGCAATTTAGTTTGACAAACATTTATTGGTTGCCATTTTGTACGATTACTGTGCTAGGCACTACTGGGGATTTTGAGGGTTGTTCATTCATTCATTTAGTTACTTGCTCATTCTAACATGCATTCAACAATATTAATTGAGGGACTATCATGTCCCAAGCACTATATTCGGTGTGGAATGCATAATTTAAAGCTCTTAATTCTATTTATAGACCGTTGTTGAAATGTGTATCTCACTTTTTCTGTTCCAGGATCAAAGCATTTGCTGGTTGCTCATTAAAATGTTATAAAACTGTAAGATTAGAATCCTCATACACAAACTCTTTCACGTGCCTTATTTCAAATTTTCCTTATTGGATGTAAGCGTTAAAGGTCAAGAATGAGGGAATTAAATACTGAACAGAATCCTCACCAGGTGAAAATGGAAACAGCTAATCTTATTTAATATCATGTTGTGGTAACTCCACACTTGCATAATACAGCTTTCTGCCAAGAATGCAGCTGCTTTCTATAATTTGTAAGGAATATATGAGAAGTATGAAAATACTGCAGTGCTGGCGGGCTGTGAAGAATGCCAGATCTGCTGAGAAGCTTATTCTCTGACGTGATACCTAGGCCTAAACCTAAGATTGGAGGATGAAGAGAAATAAGTAGTGATATTAAGGTTAGACCATATTTGCATTTATTTGGGGGTTCTGAGATCCTTGTTTATCAAGTATTCCTTCTCTACATGGCAATTTCTTTTTAATACCTACTGTAGCTGCTTCTTTGTGCATTTTGATGTTATTATTTCCCATCTCTTTTTCATTTGAGCCGACATAGATGCTGCACAGAGCTGTTCGTGTTGCATCAGCAAAAGTGCCTTTCCCCCATAGCCATGGCTGCTGCATGCATCATTAGTACAGCATGTAGTGATTTTAATGTTATTTCTAAACCTCCCTCACCTCATGCCATTATTTTAATTTAGAACCAACTGTTCAGCCATATGGAGCAGTTTGTCACTCAACATCTGTATGTTCTTGCAAAATATGAATTTGTGTGCTCTATGCCTTCAATGTGCTATATTTCATATGGAAAAGACAAATCTTTTCATTTTATTAATGTTTTCATTGACTGAATCTCCTATTTATTTTTTCCCTTGGAGAGTTTAATGTTAGATCGGGATGCTTTTAAAAGTCACAATGTCAGGAAATGCATACCTATATTCTATAACTTAGCCTCACTTGAGTCCACAGATAAACACAAAGGGCAACTTGCTGACCATTTGTTTTCGTGTTTCACAAATCATTCATCTACCATTTTGTTCTAACACCAAAGCACCCAGATATCCAAAATAGCATTGCAGATAGAACTGGCACTAATTTACTTCTTTCCAGTCTGATTTCTTGCCTGTCTGCCCTCTGCCTTCCTAAGATTATTCAGTGGATGTTTTGCTAAAGGTGCAGTCACTCTCTTGCCATCTGTGAGCCTCTTAAGCAGACTAGACCCTTCACCATGACCCTGATAGAGGGCGTGCCTGGGCAGCCTTCTTTATGTACAGTAACCCAACCCATTTTCCCAAGTATCACTTGATTAGAGGCAAATCTGAATCTAAGAAGTAACAATTTGATTCTCTTGTAGAGTTTGCTGTTCACACCTGGGCAGATCAAATTAGTTGTGAGGCAGTGTTGGGTAGTGCTTCCCCAGAAGTTCTGGCTACAGAACTGTCCATTTACTAGCTGTGTAATCTTGGCGAAGTTATTTACCTGCTCCATGCCAGAGTTTTCTCATCCATAAAATGAGATCCAGAAGTGTTCTCAGAACGAAAAAATGTCCAGGGTGCCTGGGTGGCTCAGTCAGTTAGGCTCCAACTTTTGATACTGGCTCAGGTCATGGTCTTGCAATCGTTGAGACTGAACCCCGCATCCGGCTCCACACTGAGAGGAACCCACTTGGGATTCTCTTTCTCCCTCTCTGTGCCCCTTCCCCACTGGCACCCCCTCTCAAAATAAATAAACAAAAAAATAAATGAAAAATTTTCATAACCGTTAGGCAGCAAAACCTAACCTACTTGAATTCATTTGATGACAATGACTTGACAGGAAGGTATGTGTTATTTTTGTCTCATGTCTTGGTTTGAATATTCATATTTTTCCTGTGGAAATAGAAATGTTTATGATTATGGAATCCAGCCTCGTGATTTTTTGGAAAAGGATTGTGGATCAATTTGTACCTACTTTATGTTTTTGTTCTGAGGATTAAGTGAATTGTTTTATGTAAAAGTGTTTAGAACAGTCCCTGGTTCACAGTGAGGTCTATAGGAAGCTCTCAAAAAGTGTGAGCTCTGATTTTTACCGTGTCTGCTTAGGTTTCACTTTGATGCAAGGAACAGTTTCACTAAGATAAACACCTATTGAGTGCTAGACCTATCTTCAGCCTTGAGGACATGATATGTTTTTTACCAAGATGGGCATAATGCCTCCCTTTATATGGATTAACAGTCTGTATTAATGAAACAGGAAATTAAAATAAAGCAAGGTAGTTATTAATAGAGGAGGAACCGGGGATTAAGGGATCATAGTTTAATGGCAGGTAAAGTTGTCCCTGAGTAGGTTCACCAGGTGAATAGATAAGGAAGACTGTTCCAAGCTGAGGAAAGAGTGCATATGAAGGCTCAGAGGGAAGATGAAGGGATTCAGGTACTTGTCCCCTTGGTTTACATGCCCTCGTGCCCTCCAAATTACAGGTCTCTCTAACCCCCTCCTTTCTCCAGGAGCAGAGAGCTTGCCTCCTTTAAAATTGAGGGCAGGGGCACCTGGGTGGCTCAGTCGATTCTTGATTTTAGCTCAGGTCATGATCCCACAGGTCGTGGGTTTGAGCCCCGCATCAGGCTCTGCACTGACATCGTAGAGCCTGTTTGGGATTCTCTGTTTCTCTCTCTCTCTCTGTCCCTCCCCCACTCGCCCTTTATCTCTCTCCCAAAATAAGTAAATAAACATTAAAATAAAATAAGATAAAATAAGATAAGATAAAATAAAATAAAATAAAATAAAATAAAATAAAATAAAATAAAATAAAAATAGGGCAAAGGGAAGCAAAGTAGAATGTATGTTCCCAGTGGGCTGCTCAGGAAAAGAAGGAGCAAGTTCCTGGGTTGCCTAGATCATGCTAGTCTCATGATTCTGGGAAATCATTCAGGCAGAGATACTTGATGTGGTGCAAGAGGCCTAGCAAATGTATTCATCTCTCCATTTTGGAGGAAACATTAGGAGTAGAGCACAAGCATTCACCACTCCTAATTCCCTAGCTGCTTTCTGAAGTTGCCTTCAGTCATGTGTGGGCTAGGATATTAGATGATCATGGTTTTAAAATTCCCTCTAAACTAAGACTAAAACATGTACAGAGCAGTGGCCAAGAGGGTCTCCACTAAATAATGCACCTAGTATAGTGCTTAGTATAGAGCAGGCAGGCTCTTCTCTTTGGTTCTTATGTGTTGTGTGCATTTTACCATAAAATGTATTCAAAAAGAAATAAACAAATAACTTATAATCTCAAATGCTTTAAAGTTGAATAGCTATTTATTAATAGAATATGAAATTAACGTTAGCATGGCTACTTTTTAAATTTGTCCTGTGTTATGACTTTTGGCCTGTTATTACTCACTAATACATAGAAAGTAGAAAGGAAAATTTACTGAAATTTATCATTTACTGCTAGTGTGGATTCTTCCATCACATCAGTCATGAGTACTGCTTTCTACATTAAAAAAATATAGAGTTTGGGGTGCCTGGGTGGCTCAGTTGGTTAAGTGTCCAACTTTAGCTCCGGTCGTGATCTCGTGTTCGTGAGTTTGAGCTCACAACGGTCTCTCTGCTGTCAGTGTGGAGTCCACTTCAGATTCTCTGTCTCCCTCTTTCTGCTCCTCCCCTGCTTGCTCTCTCAAAAATAAATAACATTAAAAAATATACATATGAGTTAAACTAATAGCTTAAATGAAAATTGTAAAAAATAAAAGGTATTAATCAATATACATATCAGTATTGTGAATAATTCATATTAAAAATTTTTTTAAATACTTCTTAATTATTAAGCATTTGTTATCTGTAATAACGAGCTTTTCCAGGACAATTTTTTCCCCAGGCGACTTTATTACAGATTGCATTCTCTCTCCTTATTCGCTGCCCCTTCATCTGACATACCCTTAACCTGCAGTGGGAGTTGCAAATACTGTTTCCACTTCATGGTGAACAGGAAGGGAAGGCATGAGGCTCACACAATTCATCGTGAGAAGTTGGAGTCGACCTTCTTCTCTAAATAAAGTGTTTTGAAAGCTTTTTACTAAATTGATTTTAAACAGATATTTATTCCACATTTGCCTTCTCAGAGAGAACTAGTATCACTTCTTTAAATATGGTTGTTTTAAAGACAGGCAAATTAAATTCTTCCTCTATCTGCCTCCAGTTCTCTCTACATTTGTGCCAATTGAGGGAAATCTGTCTTCCTTCAGCCTTGATGTTTGCAAGCTTCTTTCTCTTCTCACCACTCACTCACATACTTCCAGGCAGTTCCTTCAATTAGATAAATAAAATACAAAGTAAAAGTCTTGAATAACTGTTTGAATAACTGTATTTGTTGGTGCTTCCTATTTTTTTTTTTAAGGCTTTTCATTGGAAATACTTCATTGTATAATTATTAAATAGATGTGAACTGGGCAAAGTCAATTTTTGGGTTTACAAATTTTTTTAGAACCTCTAGGATTTCAGTTGTCCAGAATTAGATTAATCATAGTTCTTATTTCATGATACTCTCTCATTAATGGTCTGTATATGACCTGCTTTTATTTAGTGTTTGTAAGGTCACTGTCCCGTTTGTGACCCCCACATCTAAAACAAAACTTATGTTCCTGGCAGTGACCTGTTATTCAATCACATGACTCTACTCCATTCCCCTGGACATCCTCCCCATATCTCAGGGAGCCATTTTCTTGAATTCAGGATTTATTGGTTCTTTACTTTCTTTCTTTATAAATTCTTATTTGTCTATCTTTATTCCCCATAAGTATTTTTAATATTTAGTTGTTTTTACTTCTATTAAAGGGATTTCATACTGTATATTATAACTCAGGTTTGCATTTTTAAAAATGTACTATTATATTACTAGGATGCTTGTGTTTTGCGTGTTGTTGTATTTCATTCATTTTGATTATTGTATAATAGTTCACTGGAATGAGGGTATCAGTTTATTTGTTCAGTCTCCCATTGAAGGACAATTAGGATGTTCCCAGCTGTTTGCAATTGTGAACAGCTGTTAGAACATTCTTGTACATGCCTCTTGTTTTTAACCTCTGAGAGGATTTCTCTTAGGACCAACGTTGCTGGGTTATAGGGTATATGAATTTTTAACTTTAGGAGATAATGCCAAGCCATTTTTGAGTGACAGCACCAATTGCTACTCCCACCAAAAGTGTCTAAGACACCCTGCACGTCCCTGTCTCTCCAGCACTTGGTATTGTCAGACTTTGAATTTTTGTCAGTTAAATGGACATGAAGAGATATCTTACGGTTTTAATTTTTGTTTCTTATGTTTATTGGGCAAATTTATTCCCTCTTTTGTGAAATTCCAGTCCATGTATTTTTGTGCATTTTTTTCTAAGTTGGTGGTGTTTATGTTAACAATTTGTTAGGCATTCATTATGTATTTCTGATATTAATCTTTTGTTGGAGGTATATATTTTAAATCTATTTTCCCAGTTTGTAACTTGATCCTTTATTTTCTTGAATGTATTTTTTGATGGCCAGAAGTTCTTAATTTTAATATAATCAATCTATTATTCTTTTATGACCCACACTTTTTTGTGAGTTAAAGTAATCTTTTTTTAACCTAAGGACTAAAAGATATTCACCAATGCTTTTCACTAAGATATTTAGTGGTTTATTTTTATTTTATTTTTATTTTTTAAATTTATTTTATTTTTAATATAATTTATTGTCAAATTGGCTAACATACAGTGTGTAAAGTATGCTCTTGTTTTTTGGGATAGATTCCCTGGTTCATCGCTTACATACAACACCTAGTGCTCATCCCAAAAAGTGCCCTCCTCAATGCCCATCACCCATTTTCCCCCTCTCTCCTACCCCCTTCCACCCTCAGGTTGTTCTCTGTATTTAAGAGTTTATTATGGTTTGCCTCCCTCCCTCTCTGTTTGTAACTATATTTTCCCCTTCCCTTCCCCCATGGTCTTCTGTTAAGTTTCTCAAGATCCACAAATGAGTGAAAACATATGATATCTGTCCTTCTCTGACTGACTTATTTCACTCGGTATAATACCTTCCAGTTCCAGCCATGTTGCTACAGATGACATGATTTAATTCTTTCTTAATGGTTTATTTTTTAAACTTAAGACTCTAATCCCTCTAGAGCTGATTTTTTAAATCGAGTGAATGAGGATTCAGCTTTATTTTTTAAGTAAAGCTTACTATTTTTGAATCTCCATTTATTGATTTAATTTGCATTTAACTTAAATTTTAACCTCAAACTTAATCTCTTCTTACTCCAGTGGTCTGATTTGCCACCTGTGGCATACACCAAACTTACATAAATGCATGGGATTTTTACTCTGTGCTGTTGTTTAATGAATTAGTGTGTGTGTGTGTGTGTGTGTGTGTGTGTGTGTGTATTTATGCTTGAATTACATATATTCATCTTAGAATTTTAGACACACACTTACACACTTAGATTTTGAAATAACTTTGGTTTTTCCACTAGGTTTTGGACATAGTAAAAACAAGTATCCGTACAATTCTTCCACGCATCTGGAAGGTACCTGATGTCGAGGAAGTAAATTTATATCGGATTTTCAATAGGGTTTTTAATCGCTTACTCTGGAGTCATGGTCAAGGACTGTGGAACTGTTTCTGTGATTCAGGGTAAGTTCTAAATTATCTTTTATTATTGTTACTTTTAACATTTTATTATTTGGTTAGAGGAAGGCTAATAAAATGGTTGAATTTCCATAATGATCTCTTAAAATATGGATATTTTTTACTGCATATAATTTTTTTGTACTCAGCTGTAGTTTATAGCAGTTGAACTGATTTAGATGAGATAATGAATATGAACATAACACCTAACTAAATTGAATTCAATGGAGAGAAAGTAGTCTTAATGAAAAATCTCAACTACGAATCAATATTCTTAATGTTCTTCTGCTCTTTCCTTCATACAACAGACTTCCAAAATATGGCTACCGTCCCTCTCCAAAATTTCAGTCCTGCCAAAGCTATTGTGATTCATTGTTTCTTTAGCCTTAAGATAATTTAAAACCAAACATTCCCTACCTCTTTTTCAATTAGAAAGGGCTACCTTTCTGGCCTTCCCTTAATCCCTTTGTTATGCAGGTTTGATATTTTAGGAGCTTCTGCATCTTCAATTGTTTACTAAATCCTGTTAGTTTTTCTGTCACATTCCCATGGGGCTACTTTCTTTTTCATTGTTCTTAGCTATTGTTAAGTACTTATTACCGTGTTGAATACTTTTGGAGATATTGGAGAGTTGGAGATATTTGGAGATACTTTTGGAGAGTTGAATTCCCCACAGATCCCCGCAAGACTCTTAAAAATGATAATAGCTAAAGCTATACTACTTACTGTATGCCAGGCATTGTTCTAAACACTTTATGTATAATGAGTGATTTAATCCTCATAACAGGTTTTATGATTTATCACCATTTTATAGACAAGGAAACTGAGGCACAGATAGGTGCTAAGGACCTAGTGCAACTGGGATTTGGCTTCAAGGAACCTGGCCCAAGAATTTATGGTCTTAACCAATAAGCTTTGTTGCCTCTAGTAGACAAAAGAAGAGATATAAAAAAGTAATGATTATAAAAGAGACATAAAGTATTCTAGCCATTTATAGAAAGGCTAGGTAAGATTAGTAGATTTCTAGACATTTTTGCCTCCAGTTTTTTGTTTCCCATATCCATCCTACTGTCAGGGGTCATTTCCTAAAATCTGTAGTGAGTTCCCTCATTTATCATTAAAGTCTAGAGTTTTTATCTAGAGACACAACACTCTCTAACATGCTAATTCTTTCTTATTTCTCTAGTCCTCTTTCTCATTACTCTTCTACTTAAAGCTTGTGCCAGAAAAACAAGCTCGTTATTTTCAAATATCTTTAAAATGTTTTCTTTTCTTCATCGGAGCTTTGGTGTCCTTGAGTGTCTGACCGGGCTGCTTTCCACAACCCTATCCCTCCAAATTCCCTTTGCATTATTTAAATTCAGTGGAAAGACCCAGCCTGTACTTCCTTTTTGGTAAAATCATAACAGCCTATTGTAGTCTGAAATGATGTCTGAATGTCCTCCATTTAAATATTCTGGTCATCTAGTACTGATTCATTCATATCATTTGCAGACTTACTCTCACTAAAATCTCCTCAGTAGCCATTCACAACAGGAAGACTTTCTAAGGTGCTCTGGGTTTGGGTAAAACCTGAGAGTAATCTTGGCTGTAAATTATTTCCTCAGAGAGTTAAGTGGAATATTTGAACTATGCTCTATGGCCTGTTAGTTGTTGCCTCTTTGTAGAAGTTCTCTCAATCTAGACTCACAGTTGGAATGTTTTTTTTTTTTTTTCTCTGTTTGTTGATCCATTGGTTGGAATGCTACATATGAATCCCAGCTATTTTTCACCAGGGAAAAAGTCAGACAGTCTGCTACTGAAACTAGTGCTGGTAGCTTTGAGTTCATGAGATACTCTCCGACTCCAGACCCTAAAGATGCCCATCAAGTGGTTCTTCTTTGCCTCTAGGGCTCCTCTTCCCTGAACTAGTTTGGTAAAATATTAACTGATTCAGAATCTTTTTCTCTTGTGTTTTGCACAATACTCCCCTTAAATTTCTCTGGTGGTATCTATTATTATTGGTATTGATGATGAGAGTTAACAACATTTATTGAAGACTTACTAAAAGCCTGACGCTGTTTTACATATTAAATAGTCTTATAGTTGCCACTTTAGTGTTTTGAGTAAATTATTATTGTTATTCTCATTGTATAGATGAGGAAATTAACGCATAGAGAGAGCATGTAGTTTATCCAGGTTCTTATAGTAACTAGGTGAGCATGGATTTAAACCCAGGTTGTCTGAGACAAGAGCCCAAGCTCTTAGCTGTGTGTTTCACTGATTCCCTTCAAAGCAGCATTCCCAGTGGTTGCCAGACTTGCTTGATTGCAAGTCCCATAGCCTTAGTCAGATCCCCAGCCCCACCACATCTGGGCAAATAGAGCAGGAGTAGCTTTGAGCCCAATTTGACCTCCATACTCCATCCATTTCTTTAAAATTTTGGCGGTTTGTAGAGGTGAGTTTAACACTGGGATTTATTTTGCAGCCTTACGAATGGGTTTCTTAGGCTTCCTCAATTTCATGAAGTCACACAGCATTGTGTTTGATTCACAGGTTAGACCCAGAGTAGTGTTAGTAATCCTTTGAGTCATGTTTAGTCAATGCATACTCCTTTAACGTTTGGCCTAACAGCCCAATAGTCAAGGCAAAAATCTACTCTAAACTCAGTTCTAAGAGAATGATTTTAATAAAAGCACAACTGTCATTCACAGTTAGGTGTAAAATCTTGGAAAAATATAATTCAAATAAGTCTGGGCCACCTTGATTCTTTCCTCTGCCCATCAACACCCCAATAACAAAACAAAATAAATAAACCACTCCCTGTCCACATCCAGACACATCAAAGAATATCGTAGGAACCTTTGTGGCAGGTTTCCCTAGAGTTGGCCCAGAAGTTTTACTGATGCACCAAATAGAAAACACCCTTATCCCTCTTTCTTACTTTTCCAGGCTGCTAAAGCCCATGCTCAGTGACCCTTGTTACATGGAACCTTCTCTTGTTATCACATGATGCCCCACATTCTGAATGTGTTCTCTGTAGGGGAATAGCTCTTAGAATTTTCATGAATAAAATTATCTGCCATGTTTTGCTGGGATAGAGGAAGTCTTGGTGCTGTGGACTCAAACTCAGGTCTGAGAGCTCATGAAAGGTAACTAAAGGATGTAACATTTCAGCTGAGACTTGTAGGAAGAGGAAGAATAGTTTTCCAGGTAAAACAAAAAAAGAGGAGGCAGGGGGAGGTATGGGAGAAGAAATGTATTGTTTGGAAAAGCCTTTTCTCCACTCAAAACTATGATCTGTATACCCCAAAGAAAGAGAATCTGTTTGGACCTGTTAGCCAAAGGCATTTTCTAGTGGAAGTTTTTCATGGAAAAGCTTTTTCTCTTAGAATCTTCAGGCAAGAAGAAATGATAAGGAGTATTCTAAGCAGTCTACTTTCAGGCTGAATTATATGCCTACTTAAAAATATATGCATAACATATAGACTAAAAATGACATGAATCTTCCTGTTCTCATATCACTTTCAATTGGATGTGTTGTTGTTAGTACTTTTCAGCTCAATTGTTGCTGTTTATTCCGTTGATATAGGCCAGTTTTTGTTTTGTTTTGTTTTTATTTTCCTTTCTCCTTTCTGCTACTTAACTTTGGTCCACTCAGTCATCCATTCCGACTTCTATTAGAGAAGGAGAAAAAAGATGAATCAGTTTTACTTTTTAGATAACTACTTTATTAAATATTTTGATGAGAAAGTTGGTGAAAAATATTGGATTGCTGGATAATGAGAGGCTTTTCAAGTCTCTGGATTTCATTAATACCTCCCCTTTATTGCCAGAAGTATTCAGTATTCTGTATCTTATTGTTATATCACTAAAAATGGTTGTTTAAAGTTGTTTCCTGTTATGTATCTCTGAGCATTAGGGAATACCAAACAAATTTTTAACCAGTTAATTTTTCTTTTTGAATTTATGGATTTTGGCTCTTCTGTTTTTCGGAAGTTAGATACAGAAAAAAGGCAGATAAGACCTTGGGTTCTTTAAAAAGGAACTGGTATTATAAGTTATTTTTACATCCTTTCACCTTCTTATTTCTATATGCCTCTATATGCCAGGTGTAGTGGATAGGAGGTGGGAGACATAGTTCTAACATACTCAGTTTGAAAGATAGGTTTCCTTTGTGCAGAGAAAGTTAGCCTAGTACCAAATGAAGCAATTCCTATCCATTTTCTTTTTTTCTTTATGAACACTGGTGCGCTGACACTTAAATATGAATTAATAGAGTAGAACGTGGTCTTTGGCCTGTGGTGGTGAACATACACAACAAAAATTGGTAAAAGACTTTGATCCACATATTTATTTTAAATATTTAAGGAAGAATGAGAGATTGAGAAGCCAGAGCTGGTGATATTGTAACTTATATAATATTCAGACTGTTCCATCAAATTCGAGTGTTATAGAAAAAGCTCTTTTTACCTTGCTTCCATTTTATTTGTTCTTTTCTTACCTCTCTATACTCCAAATCAGGAAAAGAAAAATTGCCATGATGTGTGTAACTTGATAGTGGATCTAATCAAATGGCTCCAAAGGATCAAAATAAAAATATATCCAAATTAAGAGAAGAGGATGTAGCAATACTCAGAATTTCAGTGGAGAGAAAAGTCCTAAGCAGACAGTCGTAACACAGGATGTTTTCCTGAATGTATTTGTATTTATATGAAATTTTTATTTATCTGGGCCTAAACATGTAGGACTTTGAAATTAAGACATATTAATTATAAACACATTCCCTAATTAATTGGTATTCTCCAATATTTTTCTTGATCAAATTAGGTTAAGTCAATTGCACACACACACACACACACACACACAGGTATATATGGGTATATACAAACATGTATGTGTTATATCTAGTTTTTCTTATATTTAGTAATAAATTAAAACTTATTTTAAAAGTTAATTTAGCTAGCACATTACTGCTTCTTGAATGCAATAACTTTCTTAAAATAATAAACAGTATTATATTTAGTCCTGAACATCTCAGGATATGGAAGAAAATTTATTCCTTTCAGTCTATTCATTTGAATCTCATTCCTTTTAAGAAAACCTGTCATTCACTGATGACATGCTATCTTTTTAGGACCACATTTCTCCCGAAAAAATAAACAGTAGCCTTTCTACTAAAAAAATGCCTTTCTGAGTTTTTAAAGCATTTTTAAAAATTCCAAAGATATCAAATATCCACAGAAAATTGAAAATGGAGTCTTTGAATTTCCCACTGGGAAGTAAATTTCTTCAGAAAAATATTTTCCTTAATATTTTTTTCTTTCTGAAAATCTACTGTTTTCTTTCTCTGAGGGTTAAGCGAGTTGGTTTATGTAAAACGAGACCTGAACCATTACCAAGTCTCAAATAAAACTTTCCCCTTGAGACTTAAAAAGAGTTTCATTTACACTAAGGAAATAAATCTCTCTCTCTCTCTCTCTGTGTCTCTCTCTCTGTGGTGGTGGGGGTGGGTGATGAGGTGTTTCCTGATTGGAATCATCATGGTAAATTTAGAATCGTAAGTATATTTATATATATTTGTGTACCTGCGTGTGCATAGACACACACACACACACACACACACACACACACACACACACACACACATTAAGTTTACCAAGAAAGTGTGTGCTACTACCTGCTTTGGTATAAGTTGAGTGCACGAAAGGAGGAAGAACACTATGTTTGAGATTTCAGTCAGGCAGTATTCATTGAGATAACATTACTTCTAGAATAGAGAAACTGTGCTCTAGAAATATCATGGATATATAATTACATCTGAAAGGGTTTTGAAAGGAGTGGTCATAGTCAAAGGATTAATTTACATGTTCCTAGCACAGAGACCACAAATGAAATCACAGCAAATTTTAAATTCTTTTGTGAGATCATTATTTTTTTCTATTTTTTCATCTTTTATTTTTTCCCCCTTTTTAAAAAAAATAAATTTTAGTTAGCATACAGTGCAATATTGGTTTCAGGAGTAGAATTCAGTGATTCATCACTTACATACAACACCCAGTGCTCATCACAAGTGCTCTCCTTCGTACCCATCACCTTTCTGGCCCATGCCCCACCCACCTCCCCCCATCAACGCATAGTTTGTTCTCTGTCATTAAAAATCTCTTGTGGTTTGTTTCCCTCTCTTCCCTTCCCCACCTCCCCTTCTCATATGTTCATCTGTTTTGTCTCTTAAATTCCACATATGAATGAAATTTGTCTTTCTCTGATTGACTTATTTCACTTAGCATAATACATTCTAGCTCTATCCATGTCATTGCCAATAGCAAGATTTCTTTCATTTTGATATCTGAGTAATATTCCATTATATATATGTATGTATATGTAATATTCCATATACATATATGTATGTATATATATATCACATCTTCTTTATCCATTCCTCAGTTCATCAATTGACGGACATTTGGCTGTTGTTGATAATGCTGCTATCAACATTGGAGTGCATGTACCCCTTTAAATATGTATTTTTGTATCCTCTGGGAAAGTACCTAATAGTGCAATTGCTGGATCCTAGGGTAGTTCTATTTTTAGTTTCTTGAAGAATCTCCATACTACTCTCCAGAGTGGCTGCACAAGTTTGCATTCCCACCAGCACTGCAAGAGGATTTCTCTGCATCCTTTCCCACACCTGTAGTTTCTTGTGTTGTTAATTTTAGCCATTCTAACAGATGTGAGGTGGTATATCGTCGTGGTTTTGATTTGTGTTTCCCTGATGATGAGTGATCTTGAGTATCTTTTCATGTGTCTGTTAGTCATCTGGATGTCTTCTTTGAGAAAGTGTCTATTCATGTCTTCTGCCCATTTCTTAACTGGGTTATTTGTTTTTTGGGTGTTGAGTTTGATAAGTTCTTTATAGATTTTGGATACTAACCCTTTATCAGATATTTTGTTTGCAAATATCTTCCCCCAATCTTTGGGCTGTCTTTTAATTTTGTTGATTGTTTCTTTCACTGTGCAAAAGCTTTTTACCTTGATGAAGACTCAAGTAGTTCGTGTTTGCTGTTGTTTCCCTTGCCTTCAGCAACCTGTCTGGTAAGAAGTTGCTGCAGCCAAGGTCAAAGAGGTTGTTGCCTGTTTTCTCCTCTAGGACTTTGATGGTTTCCTGCCTCACATTTAGGTCTTTCTTCCATTTTGAATTTATTTTTGTGTATGGTGTGAGAAAGTGGTACAGTTTCATTCTTCTGCATGTTGTCCAGTTTTCCCGACACCATTTGTTGAAAAGACTGTCTTTTTTTCCATTGGATATTCTGTCCAACTTTGTCAAAGATTAGTTGACCATATAGTTTCTGTTCTGTTCCATTGATCTACGTGTCTGTTTTTGTACCAGTACCATATTGTCTTGATGACTGCAGCTTTGTAATATAGCTTGAAATTCGGAATTGTGATGCCTCAAGTTTTTTTGTTTTTTGTTTTTTGGTTGTTTTTAAACATTCGGTTATTTGGGGTCTTTTCTGGTTCCATACAAATTTTAGGACTGTTCCAACTCAGTGAAAAATGCTGGTGGTATTCTGATAGGGATTGCATTAAATGGATAGATTGATGGGTGCCTGGGTGGCTCAGTCGGTTAAGCATCTGACTTAGGCTCAGGTTATGATCTCGGGGTTTATGGGTTCGAGCTCCATGTCGGGCTCTGTGCTGACAGCTCAGAGCCTGGAGCCTGCTTTGGATTCTGTGTCTCCCCCTCTGTCTGCCCCTTTCATGCTCATGCTCTGTCTCTCTCTGTCTCCCAATGATAAATAAACACTAAAAAAAAAATTTTTTTTTTTTAATGGGTAGATTGCTTTGGGTAGTATAGACATTTTAACAATATTTGTTCTTCCAATCCATGACTATGGAATGCTTTTCCATTTTTTTGAAGAATGCTTCTTCAATTTCTTTTATGTGTGTTCTGTGGTTTTCAGAGTATAGATCTTTTATCTCTTTAGTTAGATATATTCCTAGGTATCTATTGTTTTTGGTGCAATTACAAATGGGATCAATTCCTTGATTTCTTTTTCTGCTGCTTTGTGATTGGTGTATAAAAATGTAACAGATTTATTCACGTTGATTTTATATCCTGCAACTTTAGTGAATTCTTGTTTTTGTTCTAGCACTTTTTTTGCAGTTGAACTTTCAGGTTTTCTGCATAGAGTATCACGTTGTCTGCAAATAGTGAAAGTTTGACTTCTTCCTTGCTTATTTGGATGCTTTTATTTCTTTTTGTTGTGTGATGCCAGTACTGTGTTAAATAGTAATGATGAGAGTGGACATACTTGTTCCTGACCATAGGAGAAAGACTCTGAGTTTTTCCCCGTTGACAATGATATTAGCGGTGGTTCTTTTGTATATGGCCTTTATGATGTTGAATTATGTTCCATCTATCCCTAATTTATTGAGGGTTTTTATCAAGAATGGATGCTGTATTTTGTCAAATGCTTTTTCTGCATCTATTGACAGGATCGTGTGGTTCTTATCATTTCTTTTATTAATGTGGTATATCACATTGATTGATTTGTGAATATTGACCAACCATACAGCCCATGAATAAATCCCCCTTGATCATGGTGAATAATTCTTTTAATGTACTATTGAATTTGATTTGCTAATATTTTGTTGGGAATTTTTGCATCCATGTTCTTCAGGGATATTGGCCGGTAATTCCCCTTTTTAGTGGGGTCTTTGTCTGATTTTGCATTCAAGATAATGCTAGCTTTGTAAAATGAGTTTGGAAGATTTCTTTCCATTTCTATTTTTTGGAAAAGTTTGAGAAGAACATGTATTTACTCTTCATTAAATGTCTGGTAGAATTCCCCTGGGAAGCCATCTGGCCCAGGACTCTCGTTGGGAGATTTAAAAAAAAATTTTTTTTTTTAATGTTTATTTATTTTTGATAGAGAGAGAGAGAGAGAGAGAGAGAGAGAGAGAGAGAGAGCATGAGTGGGGGAGGGGTAGAGAGAGAGGGAGACCCAGAATTCAAAGCAGGCTCCAGGCTCTGAGTTGTCAGCACAGAGCCCGATGCGGGGCCTGAACTCATGGAGTGCGAGGTCATGACCTGAGCCAAAGTCGCACGCTCAACTGACTTGAGCCACCCAGGCACCCCTCTTGTTGATTTACTCATTCAAATTCTTTGCCAGTTATGGACCTGTTCAAATTTTCCGTTTCAGTTTTGGTAGTGTGTTTCTAAGAGTGTGTCCATTTCTTCCAGATTGCCCAGTTTGTTTACATATAATTTTTCATAATATTCTCTTACAATTGTTTGTATTTCTGTGGCATTGGTTCCTCTTGCATTCATGATTTTATCTATTTGGTTCCTCTTTCTTTAGTTTTTGATAAGTCTGACTAGGGGTTTATCAATTTTGTTTACTCTTTAAAAAAACTAGCTTTTAGTTTCATTGATTTGTTCTACTGTTTTTGTTTGTTTCTATAGCATTTATTTCTGCTCTAATATTTATTAAATTTCCCTTCTTCTGCTGGCTTTAGGCTTTATTTGCTGTTCTTTTTCTAGCTCCTTTAGGTGTAAGGTTAGGTTGTGTATTTGGGACCTTTCTTGCTTCTTAGATAGGCCTGAATTACAGTGTACTCTTCTCTTAAGACTGTCTTTGCTGTATCCCAAAAGATTTGGACTGCCATATTTTCATTTTCATTTGTATTTTTATATTTCTTCTTTAATTTCCTGGTTAACCCATTCATTCTTTATAGAATGTTAACTTCCATGTATTTGAGGGCTTTCCAAATTTTTTCTTGTGGTTGATTTCAAGTTTCATAGCATTGTGATCTGAAAATATGCATGGTATGATCTCCATCTTTTTGTATCTGTTGAGGGCTGATTTGTGACCCACTATGTGATCTATTCTGGACAGTGTTTCATGTGCACTGGAGAAGAATGTGTATTCTGCTGCTTTAGGATGAAATGTTCTGAATGTATCTGGTAAGTCCATCTGGTCCATTGTGTCATTCAAAACCATTGTTTCCTTGTCGATTTTCTGCTTTGGTGAGGTGATATGTCCATTGTTGTAAGTGGGGTATTAAAGTCTCTTATAATTATGGTATTGTTATCAATGACTTTCCTTATTTTCATCATTAACTGATTTATATATTTGGTTCTTCCAAGTCGGGGGCATAAATATTTACAATTGTCAGATCTCCTTGATGGATAGGGCCATTATGATATAATGCCCTTCTTCATTTCTTATTATAGTCTTTGTTTTAAAATCGAGCTTGTCTGATTAAGTATGGCTATTTTGCCTTTCTTTGGACATCCAGGAGCATGATAGATGGTTCTTCATCCCCTCACTTTTAATCTGCATGTGTCTTTAGCTCTAAAATGCTCTTGTATGCAGCATATAGCTGGATCTCATTTTTTATCCATTCTGATACCTTATGTGTTTGGATTAGAGCATTTAGTTCATTTATATTCAGAGTGTTAATTGAAAGATATGAATTGAGTGCCATTGTGTTACCTGGTGATGCTCTCTGGTCCTTTCTAATCTCTGTGCTTTTGGTCTTCCCCTCACTCCCCCTCAGAGTCCCTCTTAAAATTTCTTGTAGGGCTGGTTTAATGGTCACAAACTCCTTTAGTTTTTGTCTAGAAAACTCTTTATCTCTCCTTCTGTTTTGGACAACAGCCTTGCTGGATAGTGTATTCTTGAGTGTATATTTTTTCCATTCAGCACATTGGATATATCTTGCCACTCCTTTCTGGCCTGCCAGGTTTCTATGGACAGATCTGCTATTAACCCGATCTGTTTTCAGGTTAAGGACTTATAGGTTAAGGACTTTTTTTCCCTTGCTGCTTTCAGGATTCTTTCCTTGTCTGTTTATTTTGTGAATTTGACTATATATCTTGGTGATGGCTAACTTTTTTTCAATTTAATGGGAGTTCCCTGTGCTTCTTGGATTTTGATGTCTGTGTCCTTTCCCAGATTAGGGAAGTTTTCAGCTATAATTTGCTCAAATAAACCTTCTTTCCCTTTTTCTTTCTCTTCATCTTCTGGGACTCCTATGATACAAATGTTATTATGTTTTAATAAATTGCTGAGTTTCCTAAGTCTGCCTTTGTGATCCCTGGCCTTTGTTTCCCTCTTCTTTTCAGCTTCATTATTTTCCATAATTTTTATCTTCTGTATCGCTTATTTGCTCCTCTGCCTTATCCATCCTCGTTTTTATGTCTTCCACTGGGTTGGCATCTCAGTGATAACATTTTTAATTTCAGCCTGACTAGAATTTACTTCTTTTGTCTCTGCAGAAAGAGATTCTCTGGTGTCTTCAGTGCTTTTTTCAAGCCCAGCTAGTATCCTTATAATCATTGTTTTAAATTCTAGTTCAGACATCTTACTTATATCTGCATTGATTAAATCCCTGGCCATCATTTCCTTCTGTTCTTTCTTTTGAGGTGACTTTCTCCATCTTGTCATTTTGGAGGAAGAAAACAACAACAACAATAATAATAGAATGGAATAAAAGTTTAAAAATTTTTAAAAATCAAATAAAGGAAGCTAGATCCTAGGTGTATTTTGGTCTGCTAGTTAAGAGAAGCTTTATAGGAAAAAGTGAAAAGAGGAAAGAAGGAGAAAAAAATTAAAAATTAAAAAAAAATAAATAAAGTGTCCATTCTGTATCCAAGAAACAAAAGAGAAGAAAAACACAACAAAAACAGAGGCACCAACAACAAAATGAGCAAACTAACAAACAAAAACACCAAATGAAACTAGATCAGGTTTCCCCTAGAGCTGAAAATTTGCAGTAGTCTATGGTAGGCTAAACTCAGGGAAAGGATTTGTGCTGGGCTTCTGGGAGAGGGGTCTGCTGCTCAGATTCTCAGGCCAACTTGTCCTAATGGAGATGTGCCTGGAGGGCACAAGGGGAGCTTTGTGTAATGGCTCTATTCTCCACTTGGAGGCACTGTTTAGCTCATTGGGGTGGATCAGTGTTGGTGGGCTAATAATGATAAATGGCTTCACCCCACTCTCTAGTCTCCAGGGAGGGAAGTTTGTGCCCTCACAGATGCATGATCAGCCACCCTTCCTGTGTCCACTGCTTCCATCAGCTCCCTGCCTTACCCCTGTCTGTGTCTGAGCTGTCCACCTATCAAACAGTGCCTCTCTCCAGAGTTTTATCTCAGGCACAGCTGTGTTTCAAAACCCCACACTTCAGAGACCTTTACAGTTCAGACCCTCAGTGATCTTCTGGGGGAGGATCTCACTGCCCTGTGGCCGGCTTGTCCCAGGAAATGGTCATGCCACCGTGCAGTGGCAGTACTCAGAGTTTATGGTAAATCACAACACACAGCTGACTCCAGGATTTGCTGGCCTCAACTGGCATCTTTCTTCCTATATCGGTGACAGCTTGGTGGTGCCCACCTTGTCTTTTACCCACAGAGAGGTTGTATCACCTCTACCAAATGTACTCCAAACAGAGGAACCATTTCTCCCTATGGGACCTAGGGGATCCTCAGGCCAGTTGCTTGCTCCTGGGGCCCGGACAACACCAGAGTCTGATCTCTGAAACTTCAGACTCTGTGCTCAGCTGTTTATAAAAAAAAAAAAAACTGGCAGTATTGAAACCCTCTCCTTCCCCCGCTCCGGTGGTTTTGGGAAACCATTTTCTTGTGCAGTCCCCTGTGTGTGTTTTCACTCTTTCTCTCTAGCTGCTTTCAGGGGGAGTGTTTTCTTATGCAAACCCGAGTGCTGCTCTCTCGCTGCAGCCACCTCTGTCTTTCCCCTCTCCATGAAAATAGCTCCCTCCGCTCTGCAGCACCGCAGCTTTTCTCTCCCCCAGTTCACCTGTCTGCACCAAGTACCTGCCTCTGCCTTCCTCTGTATCTCAAATTATGCAGATTGTTCTGTTAGTCCTCAGATCTACTTCCTAGGTGTTCAGAATGGTTTGAGGTTGGTCTAGGGAAGAGACAAGTTGGTCTAGGGAAGAGAACAAGTTGTTCAAGGGAAGAGACAAGTATAGGGTCCCCTTACTATTCCACCATCTTAACTCCTCAGATCTTGGGATTATTATTAATATAAAGGTAAAGATAACAAGGACTTTAGAAAGCTTAAAGTTTTAGAATACCTAACTTTTGAGAAATAAGCTCGATACTTTACATATACTTTAATATAGAGTAATGGAAATTTTTAGGAGGTGTTGGGAAGCCATGCTGATAGCTACCCACAGTTGGTATCAATAAAGTCTTTAGAGACAAATAGCATATGAATTCTATGTTGTGTTTTTTAATATAAAGATTAATTTTCAAATATATATTTATTTTATGCCTTTCAACCACCTGCGGTCACTTCACATGTTCTGAGGCCACTTCCACTTTTCCTTATTGGTTTGTTGCTAGGTAAGTGATAAAGCTGGTTGCCTTTTTTAACAGCCACATGAGGTCGTGTCTGTTTCCATGCCCACAGATCCTCTTGGGAGAGTATTTTCAGTAAAAGCCCGGAGGTGGTGACTCCTTTGCAGCTCCAATGTTGCCAGCGCCTGGTTGAGCTTTGTAAACAGTGCCTGCTAGTGGTTTACAAGTATGCAACTGACACAAGAGGATCACTGTCAGGCCCTGGTACTGATTGGAGTAACTCCAGGTACTTGCATACATTTCTACACCCTGTGAGTTTTATATAAAGTAATGCCACAATGCAGTTTGCAATTGAAAGTCTCTTTTCATTTATATAGCTAGAGAAAAAGCTAAAGACCAAAAATTCATACCCACTATTATCTACAAAAGACTTTTAATTTGCACAGTCTTTACCTTTGAAGGACCAAACAAGGACAACAGCCACAAACCTGAAGGTGACAGAAATAACCTACATGGAAATGAGATTATTTGGTTTATATACTTTTGCTTTCAAAAGCCAAGTAAAAGCATCCAAAAAATGGTAATAAACTTTTTGCTCCAATAAGGATATTTATCCATCAGCCTGATAAGTTGGGAAGATGCCTTTAGTTTAATTTTTGTTGTTCCGTATGCCTCCACTACTCCTTTCATCACCAAACAAATCTATGGGAGGTGAATTTTGTTAAGTTCCATTTAAAAACTGAATTTTAATAAATATTGTCCAGTTAAAATAGGTAGTTTTCCAAATCATAAAAAATAATATTGTTTTTAAGCTGCAAAAATACAGAGTAAAAAAGAAGTACATTTTAGCATTTTTCTGTACAATCATAGTTCCCATTAGAATTAAAGATGGATAGGGGCGCCTGGGTGGCTCAGTCGGTTAAACATCCGACTTCAGCTCAGGTCACGATCTCACAGTCCGTGAGTTCGAGCCCCACGTCAGGCTCTGGGCTGATGGCTCAGAGCCTGGAGCCTGCTTCCGATTCTGTGTCTCCCTCTCTCTCTGCCCCTCCCCCGTTCATGCTCTGTCTCTCTCTGTCCCAAAAATAAATAAACGTTAAAAAAAAATTTTTTTTTAAAAAGAATTAAAGATGGATATGCGACTTCATTTTTAGTATATATACATTGAAGTACTATTCAAGATAGAAGAGAATAAACCAGGGGTGCCTGGGTGGCTCAGTCGGTTAAGCGGCCAACTTCGGCTCAGGTCATGATCTCGCGGTCCGTGAGTTCGAGCCCCGCGTCGGGCTCTGTGCTGACAGCTCAGAGCCTGGAGCCTATTTCAGATTCTGTGTCTCCCTCTCTCTGACCCTCCCCTGTTCATGCTCTGTCTCTCCCTGTCTCAAAAATAAATAAAACGTTAAAAAGAAAGAAAGAAAGAAAGAAAGAAAGAAAGAAAGAAAAAGAAAAAAAGAAGAGAATAAACCATGACTTTGAAAAACTAAGTGATAGTCAAAAGATGATAGTATTCAACTAACAGTTGAATAGGCAATGAGGAAAATAGAACCACCATAGCTTGGATTTTCTTTTTGAAATACCTAGAAATTAATCTGTTTATTATAAAAATCACAGAGAGTATATTAAAGCTAACTTTCTATAAACTGACTTACAACAGCAGAATGGCTTGGAATATATTTAACAAAAAGTATTGAAATATGTATTTTTAATCTTTGTATTGGATTCTGACTGTTGCATTACCTTTAGAAGCTGCTTGATCAGAACAATGGTAAAGATAAAGCTAGCCATTAATATTTGAAATATATGAATATCAAAACAATATTCTACAGTTTAATGGTTTGAAGCAAATTATTGAACTACAACTTATATTACTTTCATTAGTATTTTCATATGGTTTGAAAGAATGATGGTCATCATTGAAATATTACAGTATATAAATGAAGAGGCTTCATTTTAAAGAGTGATACCCTGGAAGGATGATCAGAAAAATCTTAAGTTCCAGTCTAGGAAGCATGGTTTCAAAATCTTTAATGTCACACTTGCAATTACAGATTTTGTAACCCATTTTCTGTTGAGGGATCTTATAACTTTTGTAGACAGCCAAAAATAGGATGAGGTCATTCTGGAGGAAGAAGTTACACCTTGCAGTTGGTTCAGGCCTTTTTATTTTCTCCCCCTTTTGGTGGTCAGAAGAGATATTCTTGACTCTGGAACCTTGAGTTCTGGACTTCTGATAAATGCTCACTATAACCCAAGTATGGTGATTATAAGCATTTTGGGGGATGGATATTAGTACACACACCCTCTATTTCTGCCCAAGTTCAGAACCATTTGAGAGAGAAATGTAGGAATCAAACAGATGATCATCAGAATGTGGCTTTGTTACTGAGTAAAGCTACATTAAAGGACATGGTATAGATTTGAGCCAAGTGAGTTCTCTAAAATTGACTTTGAGAATTAAATGTACTGATCCGGTCATAAGCAGAGCTGGATCAACCCAAACCTTCCACACTAACCCATAAAGTCTAGTTCTGTTGGTGTTGGCTAAAGAACAAATAAGGATGCACCCTTTCTGCAGATAGACTAATCCAACAAGAGAAGGGGGCCAGGCCAAGCATACCTGGTTCCTTCTTTTAAACCTGAAAATCAGGGACCCCTGGGTGGCTCAGTCAATTAGGCGTCCAACTCTTGATTTCAGCTCAGGTCATGATCTCACAATTTGTGAGATTGAGCCCCACATCGAGCTTTGTGCTGACACTGCAGAGCCTGCTTGGGATTCTCTGTTTCTCCCTCTCTCAACCCCTCCCTCTCTCTCTCTCTCAAAATAAATAAACTTTAAACCTGAAAATCAGATAACTCACTTCTGGGAAAAGGCCAGAAATTTGGTGGAAATTCTTCTACTTGGAAACACAAGGAGGGAAGAGAAATGAACCTGTCTTCCTAATATCTAGCTATTAAAACCCAAGTCAGTGTCACATTAATTTAAAAACAGGTGACAACTAGCTGTATCTTCTTTCCCTTGTCAATTAAGAACCTATAGCATTTTACTTTATATGTAGAAGTCACTTAACTTACATTTATTAATGCATAGATAAATTTCATTTATTAAGTTACCTAGTAAAGTATAAATTAATATTTATAATTTAATATATACTTAATATAAATAATGTATGGGGTATACCTAAATACTTTATGAGGAGATATAAATTTAGTTCATTTATCTATAAAATTAAAAGAGAAGAAAATAGAGATAACATAATAGAGATAACATACACATATATATGTTATCTCTATTTTCTTCATATATATATCTATTTTATATATATATATATATAAATACACACACACATATATATGTATATATTTTCTATCTCTCTCTATCTCCAGGATACTAGAATTAAAATGTGTTTCTATATTTCATATACTGAGCTTTCATATAAACTCATTTCACAAGGTGTTTCATGGCTAAAAACATTTTTAGTTCAAAACATTTTGAGTTCAAACTTCTGCCTTCGGTAATGAGCACTAGGTTTTTGGACAAATCTTCCTTTTAATACGAACTAGAAAAGCTAGACAAAATACCGATACCTTGCTTGAAGACATTGGAGAGTTAATTGGGTACATAATGAGTGCTTGTTAGTATTGAGTAGTACTTTTTTTTTTTTAATGTTTATTTTTAAGAGAGAGAGAGAGTGAGGGAAGGGCAGAGAGGTGGGAGGACAGAGGATCTGAAGCAGGCTTTGAGCTGAGAGCAGAGAGCCTGATGCAGGGCTCGAACTCACAAACTGTGAGATCATGACCTGAGCCAAAGTCAGACACTTAACCAGTTGAGCCATCCAGGTGCCCCAGTACTGAGTAGTACTTTTGATAGACTCATGGCCTAAGGGAAAAAAGTAGCAGTTCAAGGTCTGCCAAAGATGGGGATATTGGTAAACACCCTAGATTCCTAGGAGTAACAGTCATCCAGATGTTTTGCAAAGCAGAAGTTAGCAGAATTACAAGGAAAAATAGATCTACAACCATAGATGCAGATCTATCTATATATATATAAATTAAAGATATAGAACATCTTAACAATATAACAGACTTAACTGTCATATATATGACTTAACTGTCATATACAGAAGTGAATCTAATAATCTCAGAATATAAAATACCAAGCACACCAGGAATTTTTACAAAAATCAATCATATAGTGGAATAAGAAAACATATTTCAACAAATTTCACAAGACTTAACTCATACAGAGTTTTTTTTCAGACCCCATGCTATTAAACTAGAAAATAATAGCAAAAATTATAATTGGAATATCCATACTTTGGAAAGATAAAAAAATTATACTTCTAAGTAACTGATGAATCAAAGAAGATCAAAGATCTTAATGGTCATAAGAAAATATTTTGAATGGATTTATAACAAAAATACTATAATAAAAATTGCAGTATATAAAAAATCATTATTATAAGCATATTTATAGACAATTTATATAAATTGTCATTAGGCAAGAGGAAGGCACAAATTTAATGATATCAGTAACCATTTTGAAAAATGACAAAATGACATTAAGATAAACCCAAAGAATACAGAGAAAGGAGAGAGCAGAAATTAACAATAATGAAACAAACAATAAAGATTAACTTGGCCAAAAATGTGTTTTTGAAAAGACTAGTAAAATTGATAAACAACTTGTGAGACTGATCAAGAATACAAGAGACAGAAATAGTTAACATCAAGAACAAAAATGGAGACATTACTACAGATCCTACAAACATTGAAAATTTTGTAAGAAAACAGAAACAATTTCATGCCAATAAATTTGGTAATTGAGATTAGGTTAACAAATTCCTGGAAAAAGACGTATGTATTACCAAAAGTGACACAACTTCTTGTTAGGAAGTCTTATATAGAAATTATTAAATAGTCTTGACTATTTAAGAAATTGAATCAGTAATTAAAAACCCTCTCAAAGGTCACTCTAGATTCATAGGTTTTCACTATCCAATTCTATTAAGCCCATCTAGAGAACAGACAAGGAGGGAACATTCTCCAACTTGTTTTATGAGGCCGCCATACATTTGATACTAAAACCTAACCAGGACATTATGGCAAAGGATAGTAACAGCTCAATCTTATTCCAATGTAGATGCAAAAGTCTTAAATGAAATATTAGCAAAATGAACCCAGAAACTTTAAATCGGATAATGTATCATGACCAACTTCTGTTTATTGCTTCAATTTAAGGGTGCAATAACAGTAAAAAGTGGTCAATGTAATTTTTATAGGATAAAAGATCATTTTAAAAGATACATATACATCACTTGATAGAATTCAGGGTACATGTTTTTTTTAAAAATGCAAACTAGAAACAAAAGGGAAATTCTTTAATTTAATGAAGAATAACTACAAAAAACCTACAACCAACATGCCTAATGATGAAATGTTGAAGGATTTCCTTATGAGATTAGGAACAAGACAAGATTGCCTGTTATTACCACTTCTATTTATTACTGTACTAGAGGTCCTAGCTGGTTCAATGAGGCAAGAAAAAGAAATAAAAGGCACTAAAGTAAAACTCAATGCTAGTGGATATGATTATGTTCATAGAAATTTAAATAAATCTACAGATAAATTATAAAGTAAATTTAATAGTTTTAATGAAATCAAGGTCAAGAAAATCAATTGTATTTTTTCTATATAAACAGCTCAAATATGAAATTTTAGATACGATATTATTTTCAGTAGCATCAAAGAATAGTTAATACTTAGGAATAAATGTAACAAAAATGTGTAAGACTTTTAGGGAGGAAAATGTAAACTCTGGAAAGATATACCTTGTTCATCATTGGAATCAATATCATCAAATGTCACATCTCACATAGATCTGAACATCTCTAAATTCAGTGTAATCATAGTATAAATTCCAACAAATTATTTTTTTGGGGGGGGCACAGTATTTGACCAAAGCTTATTCTAACATTTACATAGAAAAGCAAAGGGCCAAGAATAGTTAGGACACTCTTGGAATAGAAAAATAAAATGGTAGGGTTTATTAACTATAGTGTACTAAGACTTTTAATAAGTTAAAGTAATTTAATTTAATAGTGTAATATTGCCAAATAGATAAATAGACCGACAGAAGCATTCAGAAAGTCATAAGTAGACCCAGGCATATATAGAGACTTGATTTATGAGAAAGGGAGGTGCATTTGATTTATGACAGATGGGAAAAAAGAAATTTGTTTTAAAAAATAGTGTGGAGGCGGGGCGCCTGGGTGGCGCAGTCGGTTAAGCGTCCGACTTCAGCCAGGTCACGATCTCGCGGTCTGTGAGTTCGAGCCCCGCGTCAGGCTCTGGGCTGATGGCTCGGAGCCTGGAGCCTGTTTCCGATTCTGTGTCTCCCTCTCTCTCTGCCCCTCCCCCGTTCATGCTATGTCTCTCTCTGTCCCAAAAAAAAAAAAAAAAAAAAAAAAAAAAAAAAAAAAAAAAAATAGTGTGGAGGCAATTAGGTTTCTAAATAGTAATAAAAAAAGGAAACTTGAACTTACTGATACCATGTACAAAAATCATTTCCAGTGAATTGACTATACAGATGTGAAAGGCAAAACCAAAGATTACGCAGATAATATAGTAAAATATTTTCATGACTTTGAGGTATGCAAAGATTATAAAAAATAGGACCAAAAGTGCACATCATAAATGAAAAAATGAATTTTGCTACATTAAAATTAAGAATATGTGTTCATTAGAATATGTCCTAAGAGGGTTAAAAAACAAGCCACTGAATGGAAGAAGGTATTTGCAGCCTGCATAACCTGTGTAAGATTTTTAGAAAAATCTTACAAACTTCTAAGAAAAATCAGAACAGTCTATAAAAAAAATGGGGAAGATACTGGAAAGGAGGGCGGGTGCTATAGTATAGGGTTCTGGACTGTTAGGAATATTCAGTTATTTAACCTGGGTATCAGTTTTACAAGTAATCACTTTATAATATTCATTAAGCTAGACGTTTATGTTTTATACATTTTCAAATGTGTACTATACAATTGAGTTAAAGACATGGTACCATTATGGCCCTAGGCCAAGATAGCTTGAAACATCTATCTCAGAACAGGGGTAGTCTTGCCTAGTGAGGCTGATTTCATAACACATAAATAATATTTCACCCTTGTGCACTATTTCTTTGGCTCTATACTCTATTAAACAGGCATGGCAGAATCTATTGGACTCTTCAGAAGAGAAAACTGAAAACTGAGGCTCTTGGAGGTTAAATAGCTTATCTAAATCCACATTGCTAACAATGGCAGAAGTGGGACTAGAGCTTCCCCCACCCCGTACCCCAAATCAAAGTTAAAACAATGGGACAATCCACACTCATTAGGATGGCTGTTATCCCCAAAATGCAAAATAATAAGTGTTGGTGAGGATATTTAGAAGCTGGAACCCTCATGCATTGCTATCTCAGAATGTGAAGTGATGTGGCTGCTATGGAAAACAATTGGTAATTGACCAGAAAGTTAAATATAGAATTGCTGTATGACCCAGCAATTTCACTCCTCAGTATAAACCCAAAAGAATTGAAAACAAGTACACAAACAGATGCTTGTGCAGCAATATTTATAGCAACATTATTCACAATAGCCAAAAGGTGGAAACAACTTAGGTGTCCACCAACAGATGAATGGATAACACCATGTGATATATACATACAATGGAATATTATTCAAATAGTCTATATAAAAGAATAAAATTGTGACTCATGCTACAACATGGACAAACCTTGAAAGCATGCTAATTAAATAAGCCAGACACAAAAGGACAAGTATAGTATGATTTCACTTATATAAGGTATCTAGAAAATATCTAGACAAATTCATAGAGACAGTAGAATAGAGGTTACCAGGGAATGGGAGGAGGAGGAAATGGGGATTTCGTGTTTAAGGGCAAGGAGTTTCTGTTTGGGATGAAAACATTTGGAACTATATCGCAGTGATGGTTACACAACCATTGTGAATGTATTTAATGCACTGATTTGTACACTTAAAAATGATAAAACTAGTAAGTTCCATGTTATATATCTTTTACCACAATAGAAAAAAAAATTAAATACAGGAAAAATATTATGATGAGCTTCATTTACCTTTGTTCCCCAAACTGGGAAGCTGCGTTTATTTTGGGGTCTCAGGGGCCCTGATCTTACTCTAGGACAATCTTGGAAGGTGGGTGTAGTTTAAGTTTTCAAGGCTAATTCCCTACCAGTCTTGTAATGCTCACATTCCAGAGATCCTCCGTGGTCAGCAATAAGTTGGCATTGACAGGCCACCCAATTCTACGTCAAGTAGAAATTAGACAAATGCATGTTTTATGTCTATGTGATGGATACGTGAGGTTGTGCACACCTAGCCTCAGAGATGAGAAGTGAGGGTATAAGTGTGAGGTATTTTTCCTTGGTATCTACAAATTAGCTATTTTTGTACATCAAGAGTAAGCTAGAGTAAAGGTAGAACTAAACTTTTCACATTTTTTTGGTGCTTTAACACAAAATCTTTAGATAGATATATATAGGCTATAAATGTACTTCCCAGAGATCTTCTTCTTGCTAAAAATGATCAAATTGTATTATTTAATATCATTGCAAAGAACATTTCAAAAATAATCTTTGATGTTCAGCTAGTGTGGAATCTCCCAAGAGATATTAATGGAGATTTTAAGGCATATAATCCATGGTGTTTCCCTGTTATGCTTTAAAATATCCCACAGCACTTGCTTTAGGGAAACAAAGTGTTTCTTTCAATGTAATTTCATATGTTTTTTTTAGTTCATACTGAACTTTTTTCCTCAGAAAAAGTTTCATTTTAGCTTTTTCTGCCTCTATTAAAAAGTTTAGGTTTGTGGATGTATAATTTTTTTCTACTTTCTAGGTTATTTTACACTTCATAGTTTTGAAAAACTGAGTATAATCATTGTATCCATTGGTTTTAAAATTGAGATTCACACAGAGAAATGGCCATATAATACAGTAGCTAGGAGCACTGATTCTGGAGTTGGTGCACATGGATTTGAATCTGAGCTCTGCCATTTACTGGCTGTGCAACTGCGTGCAAGACATTTGACCCCCATATGCTTTAGTGTATTCATGTGTAAAATGAAGCATACAATAATATCTACTGTATAGAATTGTTCTGAGAAGTAAATGAGTTAATATTTGCAAAGCAATTGGAATAGTGGTGAGCACACAGAAAACACTAAATGTTACATAGGTTAAATAAAATAGTATAGCTACCCCTGGACTTCGTGTTCTTATTTTATTTTATTTTTTTCATCTGCAGAATGGAGATCTTTAACTCAAACAGATATGTGGATGTTATTGTAATGTCAGTAGTAACTATTGCTCAGAAATTCTTCAAAAGGAAGTTGGTAGAAGTTATTGTTTACTCTGAAAATTATCAATATAATCAGGATGCATTTTCAGTAGAAGAATAACTCTCAACCAATATAAAGTAGTGGGTTTTGGTCAAACACCTTATTTTCTTTTGCACCTCTGCCTTAGATAGGAAAGGAGTCTTTTCATGACAGAAGACATCAGATTAATCATCATGATTCCACTAACTCTTGACATAATAATTAATCCATATAAATTACCCAAGTGATATTAAGAAAATAATTTATATAATCTGTGATGTGAGAAATCAATTGTTTCATTATTCATCACCCATTGTGCAATTTTGATTTAATTTGGTTTGTTGTATTATTTTACTGCTCTATTAACTTAATGATTTGAGCAATTATTTATAGTTTGTGGTACTAGGTAATAGATTTAGAGGATATTATTAGATAATTCATGATAAAGTGATGTTTATGAATATTATAGAGAATTCTTCCATTTTAATTTGAATGCTGTATGCAACTTGATCATAATGAATTCATATTCTTCTATAAAATTCATATAATACAACTATAAGTGTAATTTTCTGTTGACATAGAGGTATAGTAATTATCAACATTATTTAATGTAGAATAGGTAGCTAATTGTACTCTTGGCTGTCAGTTTCTTTGTGTATCTCTGGAAGTGTGATACCGTTGCTGTTCTAAAGTCAAGTGAAAAAAATAAATGAGTTGATGCTCTACCATTGTTTATTTTTTCAAAAATTTCAAACCTCCTTCTATTGCTGACTATAGTTTTGGAAATTCCTCATAGATGTCTTTGTCCTGACTTTATACCATGTCCTTCTCATCATTACCAAGACTTATACTTTTAGTAGCTATGTTTATGTGCATTTGCTCATGTGGATTTCCTTGTGGATTTCCATTTTTCCCTAGATATATAGATTGGAGTGGCCTAATGCTAATCAAAGTTTTTCCAGAGAGAAACAAATTATACAGGTGCACATTCTTGTTTACAATTCCTTATTCTCAAATCTCTGAAAACTAAAAAGGAAGAGTAACCTTTTTATTGGCAAATCTGACCTGACCTGAATTGACATGAAGTTATTTATTGTTTTCATCCTGTTTATTGTAAGTATGCATACATTTAAATACAGAAATATTAATGATTGATTTCAGGATGCTGCCCCAAGCCCCCATGGAGATATTATATCATATATAGTATATACACTATATTGTTCTAAAATCTGGATAATTCACGTATTTTCAAATACGTTTGGCTGCAAGGATTGCATGTAACCTGTAATCATGATTGTTTTTGGTGTTCTGTTACTGTAAGAACTATGTGGTCTAGGAATATAAATTTTATAGTTATGAATTTTAATCTTTAATTTTTCTCTTAGATTACCTTAGTCCTAATATATTGATGAAATGTTTTTAAATTATAACTAGTGGTTCCGACATCCTTGAAACAAACAATTATTAGTAATGTGGCTAGCCAAATTCTCATATCACATACTTTTAAGAAATATTTGACTGGTCTCACACATTATTTATAGAGATTAACAATGAATTCCAAATTAATATGAGCCATGCAAATAGTTTCCTAGCATGTGAGTATAATGGCCCTCTATGGGATGTCTTAGGACACTGAGATCGTCATATATTGCATCTATAGGCAGCTCTTTAGGTAAGGCTTTTTGAGCACCTTCCCACCTCCCCACCTCAGTCTGGGAGAGGGCATTTTTTATGTTGAATGCATTGTTGTTATAGTATTGTTTTTCATGTAGGATATATAAAGTATTAACCAAGAACACTTTAGTGAGACATGTTCATATTAACTTGTTTGTGAAAGTATAACTTTTTACCTGTCATTTATAGGTATTTATTACCAGGAAGTACACAATTCTTCATGAGAACACCAACCTACACCTTGAAATACAGTTCACCTGGAATGACTCGCTCCAATGTTTTGTTTACGTCCCGATATGGCCATTTGTGAAACAGAAAGGAAGATCACCATGGATTATGCATAATAGCAATTCATTTTTTCCCTCCAATTTAAACATGCAAAGAAAGTGACCATTAAGTGCTGTTTTATGTATATATGACATATATGTGTGAAAATATATACACATGTGCTCTCAAATAATACATATATATTTATTATAATATATGAAAGAAGAATTAGCAGAAAACTGGATATAAGACTTAACCTTTCTGGAAATGTAATAAACCATGCTAAAATTGTTTACACAAATATGTGAATGTCTAGAATTTGCTAGGTTTATAATTAATACGTTCCTACTAGAAATGTTATTTTTGCTGCAGAATATATAAAACAGAATTGATCTTGAAGATCCCATTTCAGTGTTAAATTATTTTCTAGACAACACATCTTTTGACTTGAAAAAGCATTAATAGTATAATACCTTATTAATTCTCTTATATATAGTAGCCATTTAAAATGAAAAAGCTAGAAGCCTGGTGTTGCTTGATGATAGGATTAAATATAAAACGGGTTTATCATTACTACAGCACACTGCAAACTACTATAAAAATCCCAGCCTGAAATTCCCAACATTTTTATTTCTCCATATGAAAATTTAGCTACTTGTGATGATGTACATTTTCAGTAAGGATCTAGTAAGATCATATAATGATCTAAAATAGAAGACAATCCAGTGGGTTAAAGTAAACAAAACATAAACTAGCTTTCATTTTTTATGTTTCATTGGGAGTCACATAAAGGAACAGAAAATGACAGTAATAACAAAATCTTTCCATCTGATTTTTGTATCTCATATCACTCACTTTTATTTGGAAAGTATATCTCCAATGGGTACATATGGTTAAATACAATTTCTTCTGTTCTTCAGAAGTAGAAGAGTTGACATTTCAAACTCATTTTGGAGTTATAGGGTAATGTGTCACACAAGTCTCTCAATGTTGAGACCAACTAACATTGCAAAGTCTAATAAAGAGTTTCACAGTGTACCATAGAAAATAATCTAAATTATTGCAAATGGAAGATTTGGATTACTAAATATTATTAGTCATGGATGTACCCTTGAGAATTTTCAAAAATCAAAATAGAGTGTGAAGTTTTCTTCATGTGTAAAGTTATTCTGCATGAATTTCTTAGCAGTTTACTTCCTTTTCTTGCTTACAGTTTTAAAAACGATGGGTGAGCATTCAGTTTTCCATAAAAATATCAACACAGCAGTATCATTGACATGGAAGTCCTTAGAAATTGTGATATTCATCTTTTAGAAGTTTGTTTAAACTTCTCCCAACAGTCTTATTTTCTCACAGATGCTAATTATTGGCAAAATGTAGGAAAGTTTTACCTTTTACTATCCTAGAAACTGTTTTCAGTAAATCAAGAAATGGCCCCAAAGCAGGAGAACTTAAGAGAGGCAAACTGTCCTGTTTTAATTTACAAATTGGAGAATTAGCAACCTGAAGTTGTAAGTTAGATACATTTTGCTTTTAGAGCCATATTCTGAGGCTGTGATAGGCTAAAATAGGTTTTTCCTTAAATTATCGCTACTTGATTCTTTATGACTACCTAACATCCATATTCCAATAGATACTTTTCCTTGCTAGATGCATCCCAAAGAAGAATTTGTTATTATCTTTGTGGAAAAAGAGGATGAGGATGTCAGGATAAAGGAAGTTATATTTTAACTCTGAGTATTTGTGACTCCGCTTTGTGAATTACTAAATTCATTGCAGATTTCTTAGAATTAATAATGTAAAAATTGGGATATTACAAAATCATTTTAAGAGTGATCAGCAAGTGGGTCTTTTCATGAAGTATTTTTTTAAATCATCTTTCTTTTAAATTCATGATTTCTCCATGAATGAGACATAATTTCAAGTGTCTGGTATATGATATCAACCCAGTTTGTTGGTCACTCACTTGCATTAATTTAAATCAAAATGGTTATTTCTTATGCTAGAGTGGGTGCTTTGGAACTTCTGTCCTTAGTGAAAGAAGACTAAAATTTTTATTTAAAACAAAAAAGAAGAATGTTTAACATGGGGATGAACCCTCTCCCCCTAGAAAACACACACACACACACACACACACACACACACACACACACACACAATTTAAAAACCAAAAATAAGTTAAAATGTGTGAAACTACTCAATGAACAAATTTCACTTCTCTAGCTACTTAGAGCTGGCTTTTTTTGAACACCAGAATTTTATTGCTCACATTTGCATATTTATACTGATCTAGTTTGATGTGATAAAGTTGTGAATAAAAGCCATGTGCTCATTATTTATATATGCTACCTGGTATGCTGTGGACTTTGGTTGCTATAGTGCTTATTCCCTAATGAGAAACTAAGAAGAGAAGATACACTAGTAAACCATGAAAGTCTCTAGAGGCCACGGAAATGTTTTAGAGGTATAAAATATTCCTTAGTTTTTATTATAAATTTTTTATTCATAGGGTTAAAACATATTAATATAAGTGATAGTACGGGTCTGATTCTCTCTCTCTCTTTTCCAGGAGAGAAAATAACTTTATTTGAAAAACTCCAGAAGTTATTCAATATTCACAGGAGTTTTTAATAGGGAATTTGGGTTACTTAAGTTGAAAGTGTATTTTCATTCTGTTAGAGAAAACATATCTCTACTCATTCTGTTAATCTAAGATCAGAATGCTTTCCAGAACCGTATATGATTGCAATGATTTCCAGAATTATATAAAAAGCAATCTTTATTTTAAATCATCATCTATGAATATGGTATGAGATTACAGATTTGTTTTCACTTTAATTATCAAGCATTGTAATTAATTAGCATTTGCTTTATGTAATCCAACTATTGTGATTCATATTTTTATTTATTTTTATTAGCAACAAATTTTATTTTACTAGCATTTCATTTACCTTGTGTGTATGAAAATGAAGCTATAACAGGATCAAATATGGAAATAACCTCTGCCAGATGCAAAGACTTATACATATTTTTTCCATATGTCTAAATTAGGTCTAACTACACAAAAATTGCCTACTAATTTCTCCTCCCTAAAACTAAAATGAGCCAAACTCAGACAAAAACAAACAAAAAAACACTCAATTTTCTTTTCATGTAGTATTTACAAACAACTAGATGATAGTGGCTTTTAGACATCAAGGATTTCATTCTAATTCTCTTTTTAATTTGGAAAGCATATGATTATAGAATTTCAAGTTGGAAGTTATCTAACTTGAAATTTTACATTGTAATATAAATTAATCCAAGTGCTTTTGTCTTTAGCATGTCAAAACCATTATGTAAAATTCTTTTTAAATCTAAACATACACATTATTTGACCTTTTCAGTGTAACAAAAATTGATAGTTGCATAAACTCTATTATTTCTAGGTTTCTGTAAAGCACTGATTCATTTTTAAAAGGGTATTCTTTAAAAATAATAGCAAATACCTCGAGTAGAGTGACAGAAAATACCTTCCTTTTCTTTTCTGTAATGCTAATTTACATTTCAAATCTTAGCTTACCTAGTTTTAAGGGCTAAGCAATAAAAAGTGTAACTTCAAATAGTTGTGTTGCTGTGACTTAATTTTTGAAAATTGGCTTTGCTCTTTAAATTGAGAAATTTATGTTTTCAAGTTCTGAATTAGTTATCTAAATATTTTGGGTTAATAGTACTTACAAATAAATTAAAAATTAGAAATATATTCATGATGAAAATTTTATTTCTTACACTGCTTTTTATTTCTTCCTTTTTTCTTTGCTTCTCCTCATCTTCTTCACTTTAAGCTCCTTTTGAAGTTTTGACCTTTGCATGGAGAAGGTCAAGAAAAGATATCTGCTGCCTCTTAAATATTGATTTTCCTTGTATTTTATGGTGGTGTATTTTTGCCTCGGCAACAGTAAAACTTAGATAAAATGTGTTTAGATCAAGTTCTATTCATCTGCTATTTTTAAGAACCATGTTTCTATGCCTAGAAAGCATTGATTGTCTAGACCATTTGAACCAAGATGTATGGATACAAAGAATAACCTTGCAACCAAAAAGTAGTATATTAAAACTTATTGCACTCTTTGAGATTGTTGCCCTTTTTTGGTGATTTTTCGCCATGTCATAAATGGGTGTATGGTATATTGAAGGAAAATGATTCGGGTAACACATTTTGTATTAACTGGGCTGTATTATCTAAGAAGGGCTACATAAAACTTTTATTTTATCCATCCCTACTAACTTGAAAACTGTTGGTAAAATCATTATTCAACAGACTAATATTTTTTAAATAAGTAAGAAGGCTTACTTTACAAAAGTAATCAGATAATGCTCTTATTTCTCTTTCAAAGGCTAACAATGGCAGTTCTTGGTCCTGAACTGGTTGGTTCATCCAGTTAATACTGTACACGCTACAATATCGAATATTAATAGATTTGCTGAAGATTCTGGGTTTCAAGAATAGCTTGAAAGCAATACATTTTGCTACCATGAATCATGACTCAAGTTATCCCCCATGTGCTTTACTACCTGTGTATGAATGCAAATGTTGTTACAGAAAATATGCTTGAAATGTCAACACAATGTGCAATTACTATTGCATTGTCATGCTTTAGCATGTGATATCTGTATGGTGAAGTTATTTCAATTACTATAATAAAAAATGTTTAACATAAGAAAGCTACAACATGTCATCAAATGGTTATTTCTGTTTTACACATACACAACGTGTTTTTAGTAGTGGAGGAGACTGGTCAATTAAGCTTTCAGGTGATGAAATATATTTTCACAGTAATTTTCTTCTGCTGTGTAGACAGCAATAGCACTATGGGGATAACTTTACCTTCTATTAAAGTCAGGTCGAGTAAACAAAATTGGTGTCAGTTCTTTTCCTAGTTAGCTGAAAGGCAAACCTTTCTAAAATTTAGAAATGATATTTTCATATGTCTCTAGTATCATTCCTTATAACAAAGTATTACTAATCTGAATAGAATTATATTAGCATCTTAGTTATGAAGTTTATTTTTCTTAAGACTTTATCATTTTGTCATCGTTAAAACATCATACTAAGCCTCAGTAAGAAGCATATCCTAGTCTCATCGCCATTCATACCATTGTTCTTTAAGGTGATTATACAGAAAGAAGTTTAGAATATTTTTCCTTTAAAGAAAGGAAGCACTTCGGTTAAAAATCCTGTCACATGATAGGAACTTGAATGCATGAATGCCTTCGTTTTTGGAATTGACGATAACATGGTATAAATATTGACTTAAAAATGGTTTTAAAAATTATAAATTATTTTTATAATGTTAAAGTATTCCATGAATGCCTTAAAAGTTAATTTTTTGACTTTTTTTTTCAGTGACAGGTAAAGATGAGGCTAGTGTGGGTAGTTTGGTATCTCCTTATTTTATCAAATAATTTGTAAGATATATGTATAAATTCAATTAAATGACTAGACATCTTTTTAAATTATAAAATAAATCCTGAAATAATTTCAAGTGTAGAAAACTTCATACAGTGCCGTAAAACTAAAATAACAGCTATTTTGCAGAGAGGAAGATAATAGATCTTTAAATTAATTTGGAGAGAGTTATCCCTTCATGATTATTCATGTATGTATAGAATATGGTGACAACAATGCCTATCACCATGATCCTGTAGGTTTGTAAAACATTGGGTGTAAAATTTGGGTTGTGTTTCTCTGCTTTCAGGACCTGAGTCCTTAGTATCTTAAGATATGTTGAGAGTTTTCAGCAAGAGATGAGAACGTACATCAGTTTCTAAACTAATTTTACTATGGTACCTTTCATTGAAATTCATTTCCCAGCACTAATCTTCTGTTGATCAAACTTTGGAAAACAAAAAACTAAACCATTCATTTATTAATAAAGTAATCAAGGTATTTACTTAATCATTTATCAAATATGCACTGGTGGTATAATTATGAACACTGATAAATCTAGTGCAGGAATTTACTTGAACTTGTCAGTTGAGAAAGTTTTGGTCATTTCCGGAGGAATCTTTGAAGCAGGGTTTCAACAGGGATGGCTTGATCCAAGAATGATGGTCACAGGTAAATTACCTTAATGGTAAACCTGAGCTGTATTAGACATTTGCAACACAATTGTGATATGCAAAGTGATATAAAATGCTTAAGAATGTAGTCAGAATGAGGTCCGAGCTTTTAGAAAAAGATATTAATGATTTCTTGGGTCTAACATGATAAAAGTTTGTCTCTAATGAGATTCTCTTGTCACCCATCAGCAGATAAGAGCTTTGTACGTAACACACAGTCTATCTAGAAGCACTTGCCATTTGAAAGCATCTTCTTATGCAAACAAAAAAGGCCTCTTGGTTTACACCAAATTTCCCTCAAAGCTGGAATTGATTAAAAGTGTGTTGGATTATTTGTGAGAGGCAAGATTTATTGAACCAAATTTTCCCCATATCTAGGTTTTCTTTAAGCAGTATGTTAGACACTTTGGAAGCCTTAAGAATTTTCATCACATTCAGTTCTGTTTGGTCCTATGTGAAATATTGCCAAATTAATCTCCCTCCTAAAAATGTAGTAAATCTATGACTATTCCGTGTGTCTACAGAGTTGTATATTGAGTGGTACTAAGATTGATCTAAACTGAACTGTCTTACGTAGTTATCAAAAATGTTGAAATTTTGACCTAGAAAGTAGTGTCTTGACTGTTGTAAGGAAATGATGCCATTTTCATATCTTTACAGCAAGAGGGTCTTCAGTATTTGATATAGTAATAAAAACATACAGTAAGAAAAAGCAAATTCCAAATCTTGTCCTAAGAACAGGTGCAAGTAGACATAAACCTTTTAAGTACTAAATTGACACTGTTATGACAAAAACTTGCAAGGATGATTCAAAGCGATATAAATTTAGCCAAGCTCTGTTATATTATAGATAGACTGTTGCTAGCATTAGAATAAATAACTTTAAAAAGGTCAAGGAACATAATAAAATTCATTTTCAAGCCTGCAGTATTCTGTTAGGAGTAAAAATATATCTACATGTGTGTAATATATTTGATTTAGGGGAAAAATGTATAGCACAGCATATGTGAAAAATCTAGAATATATAAACCTTAATACAATCTAAGAAAATACCATTTCAGCATATAACTTCATTTTCATTAAAATGATGAAAATGTGAAGTCAGAAAATCATTTAGTCCTTAGGCTAAAAATAGGTAGATCATCAAAACCTAATATCATTTTAGCTCAAATTGGTATTTATTCAGTAAATGTTCTACATTTTTTTGATTCTTCCCAAACTGAAGCAATAGACTTGTCATAAAACATTTAGTACAAATAAAGGATAAGTAGATTCCTCAGAAATTAGCTTGATTTTATATTTTAGCCTCAGGTTTCTCAGCCAAAGATTACTTATAATTTGCTTTGGAATTTGTTTTTTCTGACCATGTCTACGTTTCTCCATTTCATCTCATTCAGTTCCACGTTTCCCATGTGATGCATTACCATGGTGCCCTCACTTGAAGAATGGTAATCATTGCCTACTTTGGTTGTTTTAACTAAAACATTGAATTCTTATCATACATGTATGGGAAGAGTAAAGGCAGATCCCACTTCTGCATTATTATTTGTACTTTGGATGAATATTTTTTTTTAGCAATTTGGCTTACAGTCCTAGTGTCCTATTTCTCTGGATAGCAGGTAAATGGTCACAACTTCTCTGTAAAGTTCTGTGGCTTCTTGGAACCTCTTGAGACTATATGCCCTGGAAAAACCATGAGAGGCCACTTCTAGACCTTGCTTCGCCCTGCATTTGCTAAAAATTTCCACAGCAGTTTGCAGATCTGACCTAGGTGCGTAATTATTAAATGGGGGTTACAGATTTTTGAAAGACTCCATAGCACCATAACACCTTGCCAAGTAATCCCAGGGCTTTGGGAAAATGAAATTAAGCACCTTACAAAGACTGGAGTCTTTACTGTCTTCCGTAGTTTATTATTTCTCATCTACGTTTTAAATTTACTTTTCCTACATAATAGAAAACACACTGAATAGGAAGCAGATGACATAAGTTTCAACCCTGGTTTTGCTGTGAACTTCCTGGGTGGGAGAGAGTTCATTTCCTAAAAATAATAGCAACTTTGTCTACATGAGAGTCTTGTTGTGAGGAAAATAGGAAGCACTAGTGTCGGTAGCAAACTACTGTAAATTCCTCATTGTATATAAAAAAATGTCTCACTGATGATCTGAAGATTCTATGATTCTAAATCCGGAGGGCTGTCATTGGGCTTCAGGTTCTCCAAGAATGGGACTAAGGAAACTTGTTACTGGGTGGTAATCCTCTTCATTCCTTCAATAAAAACCTTTTGCGGACCCACTAAATTCACTTTCAAAATCACAAAGTAAGGTATTTACACAGCGAAGAATTTTAGACAAAACAAAACCAAAACCCTTAGATTTTGTTATTCCCAATTAAGTAAGATGCTGAGTAAAAGAGTGACCTCAGACGCCAGACGACCTGGGTTTCAATGATTCTGGGCCTCAGTTTCTTCATGGTAGAGTAGGGCTTTCTCTGCAGTTTTATGGGGAATTATTGGAATGTTCTATGTAGAGTTCTGAGCCTGGCACGGACCTCCCAATAAATGTTTGTTGTTATTTTTTTTTTTTCAACATTTTTTATTTATTTTTGGGACAGAGAGAGACAGAGCATGAACGGGGGAGGGGCAGAGAGAGAGGGAGACACAGAATCGGAAACAGGCTCCAGGCTCCGAGCCATCAGCCCAGAGCCTGACGCGGGGCTCGAACTCACGGACCGCGAGATCGTGACCTGGCTGAAGTCGGACGCTTAACCGACTGCGCCACCCAGGCGCCCCTGTTTGTTGTTATTTTTATTGCCACATGAAACACAATTCTGTTGATATATTTTAGGACTGCGGGCTCCTAAAGCCAATCTGGCATCTGGGGCATCCTTCAGGGTCTCCCACTGCACATTTTCCAGCCTTGCTCTCTGCTTTGTTCTTTTTTTTATAGTATGCCAGTTTCAGACAAGGGGCAGTGTAGTTGTTCATTTCCCAAAAGGTTTCTCTAACCGTTGAGATCTCTGAGTAAATACTGAATTGAAGGGCGGATTGACCAATCGGTAAAGAATTAGTCATGTTTGTTCTTAGGAAATGGTAGTTATAAACATTATAGAATTACCACACACATGCCTCTTCTGAAACAAGAAGGTGTAGAGAAAAATCAATAAATGAAAGATTTTTATTGGCTATTCCTGGTTTTGTTCAACAGGGCCTGATGAGCACCACAAACAAAACTAGGCCTCCTATCTGCCAAACACCACTGAACTGTGCTCTGAGATAAAAAGAACTCATATTCTTGGTGGGGAGTTACATAATCACTATTATATAATACTAATGAAGACACGTAGTACAATGTAGATACGAGAGGATATGTGGGAGTATAGCAGAAGTAATGAGTATGCTTTGTGGGAGAACTGGTGTCAGTGTCACAAGGGAGCAATTGAGTTGGGTTGAGTTGGGTTGGCCTTGATATGTGAGCAGGATTTCAACATACAGAGCCAAAAAAAAAAAAAAAAAAAAAAAAAAGGACTCCAGACACAGGGGGATGTCAGAGGTGAGATGGCCTGAACGACTGAGGCAACAGAGAAGCTTAGTGTGATGTTGGGGTGTTGATGGAAGAAGAGAGGTAGGTTGGGGACAAATCACGAAAGCCTTAGATGCCACTCTTCAGAGTTTGGGTTTTACCCTTTATACAATGGAATCAATGGACATTTTTTATATCAAGTAATGAGGAGATGGGATCTGCATGTTATGGTGTTGCCTATGTTGGCCTTGTGGAGAGGAAGGAACACAGGCCTTGGAGGCAGGAAAGTAGGACACTGTGACTGCAGGGCACATAGGTTAGGACAAGGGCCTAAACTTAAGTGGGGTGGAGATCCAGATTTAAGAGGGGTTTCTGAGGAATAATGCCTCAGACTTTTTGATCTATTTTGTGTGAGGAATGAAGGAGAACAATCAAGGAATTGTCTAAACATGTTTTCGTTGTTGTGAAAAAAAAAAATCTTATTTGGTCTAAAAAATGATTGTGTGTTTAATATGCAGGCTAAAGGTTGTTTCCTTCAAGGCTGCTTACCTTGGCTATGGCATGTAATTTCATTTTGACAAACACGTATTGAGTATCAGCTCTGTGTCAGGGACCATGCTAAATACCAGAGAAACAAATTATTATTAATAAGATAACGCCCTCACTTTCCATGAGCTCAAATTCTAGTACAGGAAAAAGTCACCTAAACAAATAATTACAACAAAAGGTAATTATTTGTAAGGAATTGCCTAAAATGTTCTATTGCTGTTAGCACGGAACACCTCTAGGTAACGTGAGGACCTAGCTCTGGTTCCCACATGGAATGGCCCTTACAGCAGCAGGGGTAATGAGTAATGCAGAAAGCAGAATTGATGTTTAATGTTGTAGACTCTCAGGAGGCAAAAGCAGCTCAAGATAAACTTTCTCTTCAGAAAGGACTCTGGACACTCTACAATTTTATCTTTAATCCAAATGATGAGAAGTATGCACCGTGGTAGCTAAGAGGCAGGATTCAGGAAGTGAACTGCCAGCATTTGAATCTCAGCCCCGTCACTTCCTACCAGTCTGCTCTTTAGTAAGTTCCTTAATACCCTGTTTCTCATTTTCCTAATCTGTAAAATGGGGATAATAATGATAGTAGAAATAGGGTGGTTATGAAGATTGATTTGTGCATTTCTGAAGACATCAGTGAGATGAAGTCTTATGTTCATTTTTTTTATAGGGAACCTTCAGAATAACTATACCAGAAGTCAGGTTTTTATTTTATTAAATAAATACCTTAGTGATTTGGTGCAGTTTTTAAAAAGTTATCTTTATTGTATGGTTTCACAATAGATTCTGATTATATGTTGTATTTAAAACTGATCCTCATATATCTTCAAGTTAATGATTTGTAACATTGAAAATTGCACTCCCATTGATTGTTCTCTGCAGTGATAGCTCTTTCTTTCTATGTTACTGACACGATGATCTTCCTGTCCTTCTGTCAATAATATTAGAAACAATCTTACATCACTAGATATCTTTCCATTCCGAGGGTTTAATGATAAAGAGACAAGTCTTGCTGCTTTAACGATTATATTTTCTCTAACATCTTTTTTGTCTCTAAAATACACTTTTGTTATTGGTTTTCATCATGAAGAAATACATGGAAAGATTAATTTAAAAGGCACTATATCTGCCCTCGATGTCTGGTACTATTTATCAATTGCTCAGCTGTGCTGTCACTGTTAGTGACATTGTTGGAACCATTTAACTGAACCATCCCTCAATTAGTCTCTTGCCATTATTTATATGTAATCATTAATTAATTAATATTATATTCTTTTCAATAAAATAGTCACCTTGAGGTATAACATCTTCAAGTGGGTCCAAGGGGAAGGCAAAACTGGCCTAATAATCAATCAAACCTTCCCTTGAGAATCCTCCCCACACAGTGAACTGGACCTAATGCAAACACGAGCTGCTGGACCGTGCATGAAGAGTTCATTTCAGTGCCTTTGATGTACGTGAGCTGCAGAACACTGTGATACTTTAGAAGCTGCGTTTTCTTGTCTTGTACAAAGGATGCTCTGCTCTGAGGTTTAAACAGCAAAACAGTGGTTTCCTGAGTTTATTTCGTTAAATGTACGAGTAAGTCTTTTAAGGGAAAGGAAGACTGAGGAATCTTGAGTCTTGCCTCCCAAAGGTGAGTGTACCCCAAGGAGCACACAAAAAGGGCTTGGCTTATGGAACATCATTTTCAAGTCTTTGTCAAACAAACTTTGGCTTACATTGTATATGCCTTAATTTATGCCATTGAACATCCTCTTTATTCAGTCTCGTATTAAAAATAACAAAAGTGTGCAGAACACTCTCTCATATTGGTTGAGCGTGGTCTTTTGAGAAATTAAAAATTCCCAAAGTTTACCCAGCCCTATTTGACTGCTGTAGGGAACTTGATTTAGGCTGGTCAAGATCTCACAGTTCATGGGATAGAGGCCCGCCCACCTGGGGCTTGGCTTCCACAGAGTGGGATACTCTCTCTCCCTCTCTCTCTGCCCCTCCCCTGCTCTTGTGTGTTCTCTCTCTCTCTCTCTCTCTCAAAATAAACAAACTTGAAAAAACATATGATAGAAGTGTGTCTCTGCAAAGAATCTTGTTTTGGAGGAGAGAACATGAAGAAATAGTCACGGTGAATAGTTTCTATTCTGACAACAAAATGCCATAAATCATTGGATTTATAAGTGGTTTAAAGAGAGGGGGAAAGATGCCCTTTTGTTTCAGATACTACACTAAATTTGGTAATATCTTCACTTATACAATGGTTAACATGTAATGATTTCTTCTGAGAGATCCTTTTTCAGTCTTCTCATTCATTGCAACGCGGAAAAGTTGCTAATTATGTATCAATTATCATTGATCAAAGGGAAAGGTTGGTTTTTTTTTCTTTTTTTTGGCATGCTCTTTCACATTTTGGCATTTCTAGTAGTATGCTGGTAACTGTTTGATTACAAGCTCCCCCAAACACACACACACACACACACACACACACACACACACACACAGAAACAAAACCCTATTTTATAGTGTTTGCCAATTTCTGCAGTGTAAACACTCCCACCATGACAGATTTCAACTATCAAAGCTATGTCACTAAACATGCAATTCGGAAGTTGTGAACACAGTTAGCTCTTGTAAGCTGGTACCAATCGGCTCCACTAAATCACTGGTTCTGATTTGAAAATTGGTGATCACCCAAGTTTTTTTTCTTTTCTGTTTTTTAAACATTTGTACCTTCTGCTACTACTTATGTCTCTCCACTAAATTTTCTTTTCAAATGGATTATGGTTTGTTACTGCAAACATGTTAAATCGGTAGAGCACTTACAAGACTGCAATTATATTTACCTTCTTCCAGTCAATTAGGTTTCAGTGCTGAGTTTCTTTCATAGTTAGTATCCTCCTATCCATTCCCTTTGCTACTTTTGTTTATTATGAAATGAAATTTCCTGTGAGTCCATAAATGAAAACGTTTGAGTGTGTGCTCTAACTGGCTTTTAATTCATGTCAATTTAGAAACTCAGACTTATTTAAAGCGGTTCTAACCGTTCTAAGGTTAGCAATTAGCACTTTAATTTGTGCAAATGGCCCTGAAAATGCTGTATCAAAACAAGACTGTTCCCCTTAACAAGAAAACCTTTAAGAAAGTTAAAAAATCAGTGACACTCAATTTGAACAGTACTACTTTTTCACCAAGAGAGAGCAACATAAGCACACTTTACAAAAATACATTTCCACGGCCATAAGTGGTGGCATCGTGTCCATGCTTTATTTAGGAACCTATTACTTTACCTGCCTCTGAACTTGACAGACCAAGTGCAGTGATTAGTTAGGAGTATGGCAGTTGATGATGCATTCTGTAAAGGATCATATTTTTATCTCCAGGTATTTTCTATGCACAACATGTTTCTTCTTTATGATTTCACTTATCCATGTTTATGAGTTTCTGAATATCGGCATTGTTTTTCCTGTCAGAAGTGGTTTTCAACAGGATCTATTCTCTCCAACGGGTATAATGAAGTTAAGTAAAACTGGAAGAGTTTTAGATTGTGTAAGTGGTGGATTTTTAATTTTTATATTGTTTCAACATAATCAAGCTGCATCATATCTAACTTTAAGAGAACTGGTATGTCTGGAGATTTTCTTTAGGAAAATGTTAGTACTATTAAGTGTACTTGCAACTCTGAATAAAAAAAAACGAAAGTGTGAAGATTTCACCAATAAAGTGTGTACTTTCAAATCATGAATTGTGATTAACTTTAAAATTTTTGCTAGATTCTGTGGCTTAAAGTTTTACCTTAAGTATTTTAAGGACACTATTTCCTCTCAAGGTTTTCATACTTCAGTAAAACACAGTGTCTTTAGATTGCAATAACTAAATATCTAACTTATATTGCTTCCATATAACAGCAGGAGTACCTGCAAAACATATCAGTTAAAACTCGATAAGGCCAAATCTTAAAAATGCCAGTGACAAATGATGTATTATACTTATTACATTCATGTTTTATGGATCTTTAGATACTTGTCAACCTCTGGGGGGTCATTTACCAGGGTGAGGGCAGAAAAAGAAAAAAAAACAAGGTCATGGCTACAATAAATGTATTAATTCTGTGCTTTTCAGAAAGGTATTTTCATGTATGTGATTTTAAATTCAGAAAATTTTTAAAAATTAAAATACATCTGAGGCATTTATTTTTAAGAGGTTTATTTTTAGAAGTCTTTATAGGAAGAAGCTTGTGGATTTAAAAAATTCCATGTAAATATTTGCCTGGTTTCTGTAGCTTGCTCTCAGGAATATTGACAGGCATAAGTTAGGAATATTAATACCACAAGGAGGCGTTGCCTTGTCTTTGTACCCTTGAGGTCTGATGCTGCTCTTGTCCTTTCAATATTTAGTTTTGAAAAAACAGTAATTATATCTAAGACCCTGGGTCTAATTCTATACTTGACATAGTTACCTCAGAATATAATGAATTTTATGTATTCAATGAGCCACCTACTTTTTTTTAAAGCATCCCTGGATCCTTTTCAAGATCCCTAGATCCCTAGATTAAAGCATCCTGATATATCAAATATATATAGTCAGTGAATACATGTATATATCAATATACATATATATTTGATAACCAAAATAACTGTAACTGACAAAGTCGTAATTTTATAATTATAATTTAGGAATTGTTCTAGACATTAAAAAAAATTCACTTCAAAAAAAATTTCACTTCACAGTTCCTTTACACAGAATGTTCCCCTAAAGAATTTAATGATAGATTTCATCTAAAGAACAATTCATCTAATAGATTAGATGAATGAAATCTTGACTTACAGACTTGAAAAAAGGCTCAATCAATCAAGCCATCAAACAGGTATATAGTAATCACATACTATGTTCCCGGCAGTCTTGTAAGAACGAGACATCCCAGTGGTAAAATATCTCTGCCGATGAAAGAACATTCCATTGAAAGGTCCTGGAATGGTACAAGATGGTGTGTTGAAGGAACAGAGAAAGGCCAGTGGCTGGCCTGGAATGAGTCAAGGAGGGTGGTACAGATGAAGATGGAGAGGAAGGGGCTATTCACACAGGGCCATCTAGGCCATAGTGTGGACTCTGATTTTAAGTTCAGTGGGAAGCCATTGGAAGTTTTAAACAGAGGAGTGATACGCTGCTATGCCTTTTAAGAAAGGTAATTCAAGGGGCACCTGGGTGGCTCAGTCGGTTAAGCAGCCATCTTCAGCTCAGGTCACGATCTCGCGGTCTGTGAGTTCGAGCCCCGTGTCGGGCTCTGGGCTGATGGCTCAGAGCCTGGAGCCTGCTTTTGATTCTGTGCCTCCCTCTCTCTCTGCCCCTCCCCCCATTCATGCTCTGTCTCTCTCTGTCTCAAAAATAAATAAACGTTAAAAAAAAAAAGAACGATAATTCACACTCCTATATGGAAAATAGATTGTAGTGTGACAAGAGTGAATAGAAGAAGGTCAGTTGAAAGGCTACTAACGTTGATGAAGTAAGAAGTGATGGTAGTTTTGATTAGGGTGGGAAAGAGGTGAAGAAAACTGGAACATTTTGGAATATATTTGGAACATAGAGCAGAGGAAACCCGCTCATGTTGGGAGTTAGTAAAGGCAAAGAAACAGGATGTTTTAAGATTTAAAAAATTTTTTTTAAGTTTATTTTTGAGAGAGGAGAGAGAGAGAGCACAACTGGAGGACGGGCAGAGAGAGAGAGGGAGACACACAATCTGAAGCAGGATCCAGGCTCGGAGCTGTCAGCACACAGCGTGATGTGGGGCTTGAACTCACTAACTGTGAAATCATGACCTGAGCTGAAATCGGACGCTTAACCAACGGAGCCATCTAGATGCCCCTGGATGTTTTCAGATTTTTTTTTTTTTTTTTTAATTTGAACATCTGAGTGTATGATGGTGCCATTTATTGATGTGAGGAGGAACAGTTCTGTGAGGGCTAGGGAATATAGAATTCAGTCTGGGACATGTTAAATGTGATATGCAAAGTGGAAGTATGGATAAAATGGTTGAATATAAAAACAGCTACTATTATCATCTCCGTTTACAGGGAGAAGTGAGGTATAGGAAGGTTAAGCAGTTAGCTCAAGGTCGCCAGCTTAGTTTTTAGTCAGTGGAGCTGGGATCAGAACCCAGGAAGCCTGGCTGACCCAGAGTCTACACTTTTAGTCACTCCTCTGTCATTTTGGTACACAGGGTTGGAGATACTTAAAACGTTGGTGTTGGGGCGCCTGGGTGGCTCAGTCAGTTGAGCGGCCGACTTCGGCTCAGGTCATGATCTCGCCGTCTGTGAGTTCTAGGCCCGCGTCAGGCTCTATGCTGACAGCTCAGAGCCTGGAGCCTGCTTCAGATTCTGTGTCTCCCTCTCTCTGACCCTCCCCTGTTCATGCTCTGTCTCTCCCTGTCTCTCCCTGTCTCAAAAATAAATAAACGTTAAAAAAACAAAAACAAAAACAAAACAAAACAAAAAAAAAAAACAACGCTGGTGTTGGAATGGGCTCACTTGGGAAAAGAAGTTAGGAGAGTAGAAAGACAGACCACCGTGCCTATGTACTCTTCCATATGAGGTGGCCAAGGAGATAAGAAGGGAGACTGAAAAAGAGCAGCCACTGGAGTCTGAGGAAAACCAGGAATATAATGGGTCACGGGAGCCCAGAGGAGGGATTATTTCAAGGAGATGAGAAAGCTCCATCGATGTGGAGGAAGGTAAGGAGGGAAGTGGAATGGTCAACAAACATGGGGCTGTTTGTGACCATCACAAGAACAGTTTCAACTGAGCGATGGGGAAGGGAGCCTGTTGAAATTAGGTGGAACATACTCTGGGAAACACAGGCACAGGCACAGCCTTGAGAAGGCATCTCATGTTGCCATTGGTGTGTAATGTGGACAGAGAATTGCATTCCGTTCTAAGGCAATAGTATGGAGAGCATGGACTCTGGAGCCAGACAGACCTGGGTATTAATTCTCTGCCATCTTAAGCCTTTTACATAACCTCTCTGAGCCTCTTTTTTAAATCCATAACGTTTGTTTCATGCAATTCTTGGAAGAAGCTGTTGTTTACTTCCTTGCTTTTCCTTTTGTAAAATGCTTATTCCCTTTACCTGAAACCTGTTGAGATCTCTACCTGCCTCTAACACCCTCCTGAATAACTGCCTCAGTCCTTTATGTTATGGCTGTTAGGTCTTTCTAAAGTTGCATGAAAAAAATTTTTTTTTTTTTTTTTGCGATTATTCACATACTTTTCCTCCTATTAAATTGTGTGCTCGTTAATTAAAATGAGGTTCCTCTCTTTGCATTTTGTATCTCTAAACACCCATCAGATTGTGTGCACTGAGTATGTACTCCTCAGGCTGTGTGAGTTCAGCCGGAAGTCAGCGCCGCCCAGGGTGGGGAGAAGGAGAGAGCAGCGAAGGGAGCTCACAGGGCTGGAGGTAGCCGTGCAAGCGCACAAATCCACTTTCAGTTTAAACTCCAAACGCAGACAGGGGACAAAAGAGCCTTAAAACTTCTCATCACATGATCCAGAGAGAAGGCAGCTCTCAGAACAAAGGATGGAAGGTCCCCACAGAGCGAATTCAGACTTGTGTGCGGCCTCAGAGAAACGGGGAGCTGCCTCAATCCACAGCCGGAGTTCACGAGCAGATTGGAGGTAAAATTTCCAGGAGAAACGAGTTATGGTATATCCACTCAGTGGTTTGAGCTAAAGCTAAGACTTAATAATAAAGAGTACCCAGGGGCGCCTGGGTGACTCAGTCATTTGAACTTTGGACTTCGGTTCAGGTCAAAGGTCAAGGTCAAGATCTCAGCATTTGTGCGATCAAGCCTCCCCCCCTCCCCGCCTCAAGGCTTTGTGTTCAAAGAGCAGAACCTGCTTTGGATTCTCTGTCTCCCTCTCTCTGCCCCTCCCCCTCTCAGGCGCAAGCGCTAGCCCGCCCGCCCTCGCTCGCGAGCGCTCTCTCTCTCTCTCTCCAAAATAAATACAAACATTTAAAAAAATAGAAGAAAAAAGAGTCCCAAAATAAGAATGAATGAAGTGAATAACCCGATTTTAGAATGTTGGGGTTTCATAAACTAGGGTGTGACAAATATACTTGTAAAACTTGATTTCATTTTGTACCGGAGAGTTAATTATACAGGGGCATGAAGTAGATAAAACGGTGATTGAGCCAGGTTTGTTCATATGCTATTTTCCAGGTATTACAGAATTTTTCTTTTTGTTCGTAATCCATCCATTTCCTGATTTCTTTTTAAGGGTATTTCTTATTGCTCTCAAATTGAATCGCTTTATCCTGGCTCACATATTATGAAGATAAAAGAAATCGGGTCAAGCCTAATGAAACTCATAGACTAGGACTTTTGCTATCAGACAATAAGTAGAAATGAGAAATGAATGTAATCGTCCCTCTATTATTTATGGGTTTTTATTATTATCATTGTATTTCATACGGGCCAGTTGGGGATAAAATTTAAGCATATGCATATATACATACACACACACATATACACACATACACACACAAAAACCTCAAATCTATAAGTTCAGAAGATAGGGAGTGTATTTTTCTGTCAAGTTCTACTGACATGTAGAGGGTGAAAATCCTATAAAGGCTACATAAATAATAAAGAAAAATTAAGTATAAAAATTGAAATTTAAGATCACAAAAATGTAACAAGTCTAAAAAATAAGATCCACCTTCACTTAACTCATTCAGGAAGAGAGAATAAATACGAAGAAGTCTGAGGTGGAGAGGGAGAGAATCAGAAAAAGAAATAGGCCTCAGACATCATATGGAAGAGACAAAGAGAGGGAGAATAAGATTTCTCCTCAAACAAAACGATGTAAGTACGAATGCAAAGTTTCACATGCATGCTCTCTTTATTTGGATAAATTGCATAGAAAAAAGAAGAGAACGCCATATAAATACACCAAATAAAAGAGATTATGAACTTCCTAAAGGCAAGGCTTGTTTCCCATTTATCTTTGTGTTCTCAGCTTCTAGCACACCAAAATAGGGTTTTGTAAATGTTTGTTAAATTGTTGAAAAAACAGAAAGCAATGTAATTGAGTACCATCTTACCTTATAGCCTACAAAGCACCTTGAAACTACAGGCATGAATAGATTGTATAAACTGTAGTGACTTCTCCAGGGACTATAAGAAATTAACTGAATGTTGAAGGTTTTCCACCTATGCTTCAGCCTGTTAATATGGAAAGCATTGGAAGATAGGGGTTCTGACTTGGAATTGTTGAGGTCAGCATTGATAGGTTCTGAAATGGTCAGTACAAATTCATTTCAAAAGACCTTATGGAAAATTTCTCTGAGACTGAATGTCATACATGCTTGCGAATATCCAGAGAAATGTGGAATGCGCTATCAGTGTTTTCTAGGACCTGGTAAATTTTAGGTATTTAATTTTGAACATGGAGTATTACCAAATTCAGTATATAGTGTGTCTAAATACCTGTGTGGGCTTGACTTCAGAATTCCTCGTAGCCATACCACTTCTACATATTTTCCTTCTTCTTGGTTTTCTTTTGATAAGGCAAGAAACATATTTGACATAGCTTCTAGAAAAGAATTGAAGTATTCTTGTTACACTGTTCTTAATATATGAAACCAAGGGAGAAATTGGCTTGAAGCCTGGCTCCCCAGGAAAGCCCATTTGCCCACTTGTTCAGCTGGTGAAAGGGGTTGTGATAGCTGATGTGAATAACTTGTAGTACGTGAGTATCTTGCCTTATTCTCCTTTTTCCAAATTGGCAGGTTTTATTTTTGTTGTTGTTATGCTTTTCTACTAGGTAAACTGTGATTTATTGTTTTAAGGTGTGTTTAGACCTAATCCTAAGAGAAACAATGTACAGCTTTGGAGTTTTGGCATGGGATGCTGCTAGGGGCATTGGGTGAAAGTAATCGCTCAACATAATCCATATGAAGAAGTTGAGGGCTGGTGGCATCTCCTTTTACTGGGATACTATCACTTGAAGACTCTGGGACACTGTGTTGGGACTTTCAAGCGTCCTGAGCTGCTGAAGGGTCAGGGGGAGGGGGTGGATTAGGCACAAAGGATGATTCAGTGTGGGGCTGAACATATAGGCAAGATCACCAGGTGATAAATAGACTGCAGTGCATAGTAAGTTCCCAGATGGTAATGGAAAGACCTGCTGATGGAATTTCGCAGCATAAGTGATGTGCAGTGGTCCATTGGATGCTCTTAGAATAGACATAGGCAATAACATGCTTCTCTATGCCTCTCTGATGCTGGTAAAATATGGCTTTAGATCTGGAAAAGGCTGGGCAGTTTCTGGGTACACTATGTTTTTCCTCCAGGCTCAGGCCCCCATCCTGGGCCTCATTGGTGTCTCCTGCTGGTCAGATTCTCCTCTTCCGGCCCTCTGAATCCTTATCTCCTCTGGAGTGCCATAACCAGGCTCTCTTTTGGTCTTTCTAATTAGTGTTTATGGCATAATTTTATGTCCTGAGCTTCTTCAGTGCTTTGCCTTTTTATTCCTTGCCCAATTCCCCAAACCATGCTTTCTGAGTTAAAAAAAAAGTATATAGTTCTTTTTTTGCAAAATAGCCTGGTTTTTGCAAGGAGAAACTTTAGCCTTCACACTTTTGTCTCTGCTGTCGGTTTCACAAATGTACTTTAAAATTTAAAAACTGAGCATCAACTGCTTCTTTTCTCTTTTCATTCCTGTTACAACGAGACTGATCTCCCAGAGACAAAGAAGGCTATTCATTATTGAGTGATGGGTTCACCAGGATTTTGTGGGGCTTATGCAGCCACCTGTGCAGGGAGAGGGGACAGCATTCAGGGAAGCCTCTGCTCCCATTCATCTGGTGTCATACAAATATGTATTTTCTGTAGTGCAAGGCACAGAGTACCCGGCTCTGGCTGCCTTGAGGGGACTTGTGTATGTGTGTGGGTGGTAAAAAGTTAGGGGAAGAGGGCCCACATTAGTGCGGTAGGGGCTTGTAGTAGCCACAAATGGACTCTGAAAGAAAGATAATGTGAACATCCAGATGGTATATAAATAGTCAGGAATAGTCAACACAGAGCTATAATCAGCACCACCTAGGTGAAAATGTTTTGTCCCTTTCTCTAGACATTCCTTGTTTTGCTCCAACTCTAGCAAAGCCACAAATAGGTAGGTGACGGAGACGAAAAGAGACCATGCCCAGCTTCTTTACAGGAGCCTGGCGTCAGGTTGGGCCTGAGTCTGTTGGCGGAGGGGAGAAAGTTTGAATGAGATGTGAGATTAAAGTCTTAAATTTAACAGAGCCTTCTACTACCTTGAAGTGAGTCATAATTACCGTCACGAGGCCAATTTTTGTTGTTGCTGAAAATGACCAAAAAGCTCTGGAACTGCCTGCGATGTCATTAAGGAATGGGAAAGGGGAATCTGACATATTGAAAGGCAGTGGTAGGAGGAAAATACAGCTGCTTCCTGTTTGTACTCATTACGTTCAGCCCTTTTCAATAAACTGGTTACACATCTATTGATTCTTATGTAGTTCTACAGTGACTAATAGCAACCCACACTGCATCTCAATAGCATGAGAGCTAAAAGACAGAGAATCATAGGCAGAGCATGGAAAGGTTCTAATTTCCCAGCCTATGGAGATGGATGGATGAGCTGGTCCGTGTGTCTGTGCGTCTGTGCCTGGAACCCAGAACTCTCTTTCTCCTCCTCCTCAAGTCCCAGGCCGCATTTGTCAACATTTTCCTTTTAACCTCTTTCTCATCCCATGTTTTCTGATTTGCTTTGACAAGATCATCTTCACCATCACCTAAGCTTGACTTCGCCTTTGACGCTCCTCTTTGCTTTACCACTGATGTTTAACAGGCACCCAACCTACCTGGTAGCCCTCCCTTACCTGTGGTTTTGCGTTTTCTGGTTTCAGTTACCCAAGGTTTTGAAGCAGATGATCCTCTTTCTGAAGAATCACCTGAAGGTCAATAGTACCCGACCACTACGTCACTATAATGCTTATGTCATTCACCGCACTTCTCATCACATAAGCATTTTATCTTCTCACATCATCACAAGAAGGGTGAGTACTTGTAATACGATGTTTTGAGAGACAGAGACCACATTCACATAACTTTTATTATGGTATATTGTTATAATTATTCTATTTTATTATTTGTTTTTGCTGTTAATCTCTTACTGTGCATAATTTGTCAGTTTAACTTTATCATAGATATGTATATGTAGGAGAAAACACAGTATATATATTGGTACTATCTGTCGTTTCATGTATCCTCCATGGATACGGGAGGACTAACTACAAATCTATCTCGGCAACAGCCCTCCAAACACATCTCCCTGCAAAAATGATTCTCACTGAGCCATTTATTAATTTATTTACAAATGTTGGTGGGCTCAGTGCAAGTGATAAAGCTCACAGCTACACAACGCTTGCTTCTTGTTTTCTGGGCGCTCGTGGTTTAGATGGGTTTAGATGGATTTAGACGGGTTTAGATGGGTTGGATGCCATTCTAATGCAGTGTAATTGAGTGTGCTTGTGGAGATATGGTCAAAGTGCTATGAAGTCTGGTGAAGTGAATAGCTAGCTGCTTAGGATGGAGACGGTTTGTCAAGGGGGACGTTTGAATCGGTCCTTTAAGACTAAAATACAGGACCACCTGGGTGGCTCAGTCAGTTAAGAGGTTGACTCTTGATTTCAGCTCAGGTCATGATTTCACGGTCTGTGAGACTGAGCGTTGCATCGGGCTCTACGCTGACAGTGCAGAGCCTGCTTGGGATTCTCTCTCTCTGTCTTTCTCTGACCCTCCCCTGTTTGTTCTCTCTCTCTCTCAAAATAAATAAACAACAACAAAAAAAGAATAAGATACGAAGAAGTGAAAGCAAGGGTGGGGGTAAGTCAGCAAGCAAGAAGGTACCAAGTAGAGGGAGGCCATTAACAAAGGCAGAGAGTCGATGAGGACTGCAAGTAGTTCCCTGCACCGGGAGGTGGGGGCAAGGTGGGAAATGACAAGAGATGAGGCTAAAAAGAGACATTTTAATATTTTAGATGATTTCTTTAGAATCAATTCCAGAATCAAAATGCTAAATGTTGTTGGGATTTTTTCTGGAAAGGAAGGGGAGCACAGAGCATGCCAACAGAGGCTGAATGAGCTTTAGTGACATTGGGAGTGTGTGTGTTATGCACACACATTTGCGCTGGAAGCAGATAAAGCAGGAAAGGTAGGCTGGACCAGCTTTTGACTAACCTAGTGTGCCATGTCCTCTTTAAAAGGCAGTGTGGAGGGGTGCCTGGGTGGCTCAGTCGGTTGAGGGTTGAGCGTCTGACTTCGGCTCAGGTTGAGATCTTGCGGTTGACAGACTTCGAGCCCCGCGTCAGGCTCTGCGCTGACAGCTCAGAGCCTGGAGCTTGCTTCGGATTCTGTGTCTCCCTCTTTCTCTGCCCCTCCCCCACTTGTGCTCTGTCTCTCTCTGTCTCAAAAATAAATAAACATTAAAAAATGTTTTAAAAGGCAGTGTGGAGCCCTACATAGTTTTGAAGTAGGCTGGTGAGGAGCATACATACGTTTTAAAAACATGATTCTAGCAATAATGAGGAGACAGCATGCTGTTATACTCCAGGTGACAGGTAACCAGGGTCTGAAGTAGGACTGTGGGAGTGGGTAGGAATTAAGGAGACAATTGAATGATGCAATCGAAAGCAGCCAAGGCTTCACCTAGCTATTGGCTGAGTTTCCAAATGGCCTGTGGGTGATTAAACCAAACTTTGGAACCATAGCACTAATTGGTCTGGCTTTGCCTCCTCTTCTGTTTTCTTTTACATGTAGCTATGATCCAGCGTAATCATTTAGGCTGTAGTAGTAACTATGAATTACAGCCAACTACCATTAGTACTCTCCTACAAGTATCTTTTTTGCCCCGATACATGTGCCACTACCTTCTCCTGGAATGATCTGTCTCCTCCTTTTCCACTTGTCCAATTCCTTACACATCCTTGGAGTACCAACCACCTCAACTGAAATCTGTCATGTAAAGCTTTCCCGTGTCTCTCCTCCTTCCTCACATGACCCTGCCCTGCCTCCCCCAGTGGATGAGATGGTAATCCTGTCCAGCGCTGGACTTTTCCTCAAACTCCAGAATAATTTACCTATAATTTACTTATGGGACCATTGCCTTCTACCTTGTAATAAAGTTATAATGGATATATCTTATCTCTTCTATCAGGCTGTAGACTCCTTAGGAAAGGAATTATGTCTGGCATATAGTAGGTCCTCAGCAGGTAATAAATAAGCAAATATCAGTATTCTTTATCAACTCATGATTAAAGAATGGTATGAGTTTTTTTCCTTGTTACTGGGGGAGGTACAACAACTTTAAAAGATGTAAAATGTAGTCTTTTAATGAAGTCTTCAAGTTTGATCAGTACATTTGTATAATTGTGCACAATTGAGGAATATATCTTCTGACTTTAAGGTCTAAATATATCAATGCTATTCATGCCTTTATTTTAAGTGGGGATTAATTCTCTTTCAGGGGAAAACTATAATCCTTTCATGTTACAATTCACAAAAATGAGTCCCATAATTCTGTTCTAAATAGGAGGGAAAATCTCAGAAAAATAAATGTTATCAGGTAACTGCATCCGTGTTATTGTGATGTGTTAGAGCTCTCCAGGGAGCGCATATTGGATAGCTTTGCTATTTTCCAGCAAGCATCTTTATTTTTTCCCCTGTATACTAAGTTGCTTGCTTAGGGTTTACTAGAATGCTAAATTATTTCTAGCAAATTATAAGCAACATGGATGAATGGACATGTAGTATTTCATTTTTGCCTCATTATACTTTAGATTTGGGATCTCCAGTTTTGTAAATGATAACTACGATATATCACTCCATCTTTACACGTGCTTATGCTTGAATGCATCCTGCTTCTCCTCCCATATGGAACGGTGTCAATCATGAGGTACAACTGTTAAGATACGTCTTGTGTCTACAGAAAATAACCCATAAGTATTTGTTATGGAATAATGTATAACATTGCAGGAAAACACGAGAGAATTAATATTGGCCTTAAAAAAAGCAAACAAAACCCCAAAAACCTCTGGCGTATTTTTAGGTGGAAGGATGTAGTAGGTTATTCCCTTTTCTCAAGGATCCAGGCTCCCCTCATTGCTCCTCCTATTCCCTGGGTGACTGAGATGTTTGCCATCATCATCTGGTACCTCAGTTTCTTCTTTGTAAATAAGACTTAGAGTTGACAGCATTTTGGAAGAAACAACAAATAAAAATGCCTTGAAAGAGCTTTGCGAGTCTACAGTACTCTAAATGCTTAATGATAATAATATACAGTAGGGCATCTTCCCTTGAAAACAGCAGGAGTGTTTCCTTACATAATGACCTGACAGATGGGTTATGGTGTCTAATCCCCTTAAACCCCCAAAGCTCTTTGATAGTGGATGTTGTAAAAGGCCAGATTAGAGCACATGCTGCTCTTTTATTGAGCCCTTTCTTTCAGTATCTATGCTATATTCAATTGCTTCTTTCTCTAAGTACGTTATGTGTTAACCTACTACCTGCAGGAACAATTAGGAGCAAAAATAGAGACTAAAGGACAGTGCACTCCAGTAGGAAAAATTAGTTAATGCTTGTTGTCCCCAATATTAAAAATCCACTTTGGCCTTTACATGTGGCTTTTATTGAAGGTTCCTGCCCTCCTAATTCCTGACTATTAATCTCAAGCTGTGGGTATTTGTTGATGTTGAGCACAGGCTGTGTGGTGTGTGTGTGTGTGTGTGTGTGTGTGTGTGTGAGAGAGAGAGAGAGAGAGAGAGACAGAGAGAGAGAGAGAGAGAGAGAGAGAGAGTTTTGTGTGTGGTGAGAATGGAGTATTGATATTAATTCTAAACCAGTGAGGCTTGCAGAAATCACAGGCAGTTAAGAATATGTTCAGCATTTATGGAAGAGTTGGAGCTTTTAATCTGTTCAAAATGAGCAAAGGATGATTAGCACTTGTTCTCCTGTAACCTTAATTCTGCTCTTGAACCTGATTTGGACTGAGAAGTTCTTTTACATTTCCCCTTATTGCTGTGCTTGTCTTTTGAGAAAAGCTATTGGAGTTACCAGTTTCTAAAACCTTTGTCACAATTCCTTGACCCAAATCCATCATCTTTCATTAGTTAACAAACTTTGCTTTCTTTGCATGCTGGGAGAAGGATATGTTGTTATAAAATCACCCATGGTGTGTAATCTGTGTAATCAAAAAAAAAAAAAAAAAAAAAAGAAAGAAAGAAAAAGGAACAGCAATGATGTTTGTTTGACAACTGAATATAACTGCAGTAAACATTTTAAGTGCACTACAGTGAGCATTTTAGGTGAACTATCTTCACTTGGGATGTTTAAAGAAACCAGGATGTTTGCTCAAAGGCCTCTGCTCATACGCTGGATCCTCCCATCTCTCACCTTCTCAAACATATCACTTCTGCATTTGTGTCCACTTCCCCTACATCTTCATATGCTTCCTCTTTTCCAAAACATGGCACAAATATTCCAGAATATCACCCAACTTTATAAAAACAGCCTTATCTTGATTCCACCTTTCCTTCATGCTCCATCTTTCTGAATCTCTTTAGAGCAGAACCTCCCCAAAGAGTTCTCCCTATTTGTCATCTCTACTGTCTCTTTTCCTATTCTCTTTCTACTTCTCTTTCCTTTTCTAACTCTCTCTGTCTCTTATTGAGATGAATCTGAATGATCCCCAACTGCTTAGGCAGTCAGTCAGTGTTCTGATTTTTCATGGCCAGGTTTGTTCTCCCTGCTTCTGGATTTTGTATAAATGGAATAATAAAGTGTGTGTTTAGCTATTTTTTGCCCAACATAATGCTTTTGAGATTCATCCAATTGCTGCTTATACCAATAATCCATTCTTTTAGTTATTGTTCAATAGTAACCCATTGTATGGATATACCATCGTTGTATCATTTTGTTTGTTTCTACTGTGTCCTTTTGTTGATGGATATTTGTGTGGTTTCTGTTTTTTTGCCTATTATGAATAAGGCAACTATGAACATTCTTGTGCAAATATTTTTGTTGACATATGTTTTTATATCTGTTGGGTAAACATCTAGGAGAGAAACTGCTAGGTAATTGGGTAGATGTTTGTTTAGCTGTGTAAGAAACTGCTAATTTTGAAAGTGGTTGTAGTATTTTTATATGTGGTATTTTTATGCCAGAAGTGTATGAGAGTTCCAGTTGCTGCACATTCTCACCAACATACGATGATGTCAGTATATTAATTTTAGCCATTCTAGTGTGTGTGAAGTGGTAGGACATTTTGGTTTAAATTTGTGCTTCCCTGATGAGCACCTTTCATGTGTTCATGTGGCCATTTGCATATCTTTTTGTAAATTGTTCAAATCTTGAGCCCATTTTTAAAAATGGGGTTGTTTTTCTTTTTATTATTGATGATAGTAGTTCCTTTGATATTGTTTCCCAATCTTTTGTTAGATGTTTGTATTGCAATAACTTCTTGTAGTCCATTGCCTGCCTTTTTATCTGATTAAATTGTATATATTTTTAAGAACGACTCTTTAATATTGAAGCTCTCTATTTTATCAACATTTTTTTTTTATGGTCAGTGTTGCTTTTTGTGTTCAATTTAAGAAACCTTTGCATACTGCAAGGTGATGAAGATGTTCTTTAATGTTTTCTTCTCCAAGGATTTAGCTTTTACATTTAGGTCTATAATCTATCAGAAATTAATTTTTGTGTACTGAGCGAAATAGAGGCTGAAGTTTATTTTTCCATAAAGATGTCTTATTGTTTCAGTACCATTTGTTGAAAAGATTTTTTTTCTCCCCATTGAATCATCTGTGTACTTTGGTCAAAAATCTCTAGGGGCACCTGGGTTGCTCAGTTGGTTGAACATCAGACTCTTGATTTCAGCTCAGGTCATGATCTTACAGTTTGTGAGATGGACAACCATATCAGGCTGGCAGCATGGAGGCTGCTTGGGATTCTCTCTCTGTCTCTCCCTCTCTCTCTCTCAGCCCTGTGCCCCCTCCTTGTGCGCTCTCTCTCTCTCTCTCAAAATAAATAAACATGAAAAACAATTTTTTAAATCTCTTGATCATAAATATACATACCTTCAACATATCTTTTTCATAGATTTTTTTGGGGTCTATCTTTACACTGATACCACATGCATATCACTTTATAGTAACTTTATAGTAAAGTCTTGAAATCCAACTTTATTTTGCTTTCTTTCTTTTTTGATGTTGTTTGGCTGTTTTAAGTCCTTTATGTTAAAATATAAGTGTGAAGATTTATAGATAATTTTAATAAAGTGCTTCTGGGGCTTTGATTGGGATTACATTGATTTTACACATCAATTTAAGCAATTAACAACTTGACATTAATAAGTCTTCTACTCTATAAACATGGTTTATTCATCCATTTGTTAAGGATCTCTTTAATATTTCTCAGAATTATTTGAATTTTCAATGTCTCACTTGTTGTTTGTTAAATGTACTGCTAAGCATTATAAATTTTTGGTGCTTTTTAAATGGTAAACTCTTACCTTCCAATCTTCTGCTAAAAACTCTTTCTTTCCAATTTTTTACTACCAAGATATAGACATATAATTGCATTTATTATCATGTATCCTAATTTCATAGGGTAGAGTCTTTATCCTTCATATTTCTGCCTGGGATGAGAGCTTCTGAGTGTATTTCCTTTTCTATATAACATGGCTTCTCAATTTCTGGATTTTAATTCATTTGTGGTTGTTTCTGTTTTTAGTATTTTAATTTTTTTTTTTTTTAATTTTTTTTTAACGTTTATTTATTTTTGAGACAGAGAGAACATGAATGGGGGAGGGGCAGAGAGAGAGGGAGACACAGAATCGGAAGCAGGCTCCAGGCTCTGAGCCATCAGCCCAGAGCCCGACGCGGGGCTCGAACTCACGGACCGCGAGATCGTGACCCGGGCTGAAGTCGGACGCTCAACCGACTGAGCCACCCAGGCGCCCCTTTAATTGGTTTTTTAATACTGTGATTTTGTAGTTCATCTGATCTGCCTTGTCTTGATTGGTAAAGTTAGAGTGATGGTCTTTTGCAACTTTCTACATATAAACTAGGAGTGGAGTGGCCCTAATATGGTTTTCATGTCTGTAGGGTCTGGAGTGGTCGCCCCTCTTACTGATTTGCTTTTCTGTCTTGATTTCTTGTTCAGTTCACTAGAAGTTTATGAATTATTTTAATTTTTCAAACAACCATATTTTGATTTTGTTACTGTTCTCTATTATTTGTTTTCTATTTTATTGATTTCTGCTTTGATGTTTATTATTTCCTTCCCTCTGTTTGCTTTGGTTTTCATTTGCACTTTCTTTTCTAGCTTCTTAAGGTAGAAGCTTAGGTCACTATTGTTATACTCTTTTTCTTTCTAATATATGTATTTGAACTTATAAATTTCCCTATAAGCACTACTTTAGTTGCATCATACACATTTTGATGTATTGTATTTTTGTTGCCATTCAATGAAATATTTGATTAAAATCTATTTCAATTGAACGAAAACAGTGATTTATTTTTGGCTCATGAGTTACTTAGAAATATTTTGGCATTTTGTAGATCTTTTTCTGTTATTGATTTCTGATTTACTTCCATTGTGCTCAGATAACATATTCTATAAAATTTTAGTCTGCAGTTATTAGCTTTTAATTAATTAATTAATTAATTATTTATTTATTTATTTAATTTTATTTTTTTGTAAATGTCAATTAGGTCAATTTTGTTATTCAAATCTTTATTATCCTGATTATACTGACAGATATTTTTGTTTAATTATTCCATCAATTCCTAAGAGAAGGATGTTAATAAAAAACAACTTTGATCATGGATTTGTCTATCCCTTTCATTTGGTTAGTTTACATTTCATGTATTTCGTTTCATTTCATGTATTTTGAAGTTCAGTAAGATTGTTGTATGTGTATTGAAGGGCAAGATCAATAGACTGAAATGGAATGGGAGAAAATATTTCCAATTCATATATCTGATAAGGGATTAACATACAGAATATATAAAGAACACCTACAAATCAATAACAAAAACCAAACAACCCAACCAAAAAAACGGGCAGAGGAACTGAATAAAACCTTTCTCCAAAGAAGACACAGACAGTCAATAAGCATATGAAAAGGTGATCAACACCACACCACACCACTAACCTTTAGAGAAATGTGAATCAAAACCACAATGAGATACTACTTCATTAGGACAGTTGTTACAAGAGAGAGAGAGAAAGAGAGAATGAGAGAGGAAGGAAGGAAGGAAGATAAGAAGGAAGGAAGGAAGGAAAGGAAAAAGAGACCTGGGTGCCACAGTTGGTTAAGCAGCTGACTCTTGATTTCGGCTCAGGTCATGATTTCATGGTTCCTGAGATGGAGCCCCAAGTTGGGTACTGTGCTGACAGTGCAGAACCTGTTTGAGTTTCTCTCCCTCTCCCTCTGCCCCTCCCCTCTTGTGCTCATGCCCTCTCTCTGAAAAATAAATAACATTAAAATAAATAACATTAAAAAATAAATAAAGAGTGTTATTGAGGATGAGGAGAAATTGGAACCCTTGTGCATAGCTTGTGGAAATGTGAAGTGGTGTAGCCACTGCAGAAAATAGTGTGGCTATTTCTCAAAGAATTAAACATAGAATTACTACATGATCCAGCATTTCCACCCCTGGGTATAAACCCAAAAGATTTGACAGCAGGTAATTGAACAGATATTTGTATGCGTATGGTCATAGTAGTGTTATTTATAATAGCCAAAAAGTGGAAACAACCCAAATGTCTATTGACAGATGAATAGGTAAACAAGATGTAGTATATACATACAATTGAATGGTATTCAACTTGAAAGAGGAATGAGATTTTGACACATGCTACCAAATGATTGAAATTTGAAGTTATTTTCCCAAGTGAAATAAGTGAGACACAAAAGGAAAAATATTGTATGATTCCAGTTATATGAGGTGTCTAGAGTAGTTAACATCATAGGGACAGGAAATAGAATGGTGGTTGCCAGGAGATAGTGGCAGGGGGGAAATTGGAAGTTATTGTTTAATGAATGTAAAGTTTTAGTTTGGGAAGATGAAAAAGTTCTGGAGATGAATGATGGTCATGGTTGCATAACACTGTGAATGTACTTAATGCCACTGAATTGTATACCTTAAAGTGGTTAAATAGTACATTTTATGTTATATACATTTTATCACAATAAAAAATGATTGTGGTGTCTTTCTGATGAATTTACCCTTTTAATATTATGAAATGTCCTTCTCTATACTGATAATGCTTCTTGTCCTGAAGTCTCTTTTTGATATTAATATAGCCATACTAGGTTTCTTATGGCTAGTGATTATGTGATACATTTTTTTTTGGCCATCCTGTTACTTTCAATCTTACTGAATCATTATATTTAAAGATTCTTATACACAGCTGTTTCTTACAGATAGCATATAGTTGGGTCTTGCTTTTTAAACCAGACTGACAATTCTGATTTTTAATTGGTTTAGACCATATGTAGTTAATGTAACTATTGATATGGTTGGATTACATCTTCCATCTTGCTATTTGTTTTCTATTTGTCCCATCTGTTTACTTTTCAATTTTTCCTGTATTGCTTTTCTGTTTTTCAGTATTCCATTTTATTTTACTCACCACCCTACTTTGCTCACTCTACTTTATCCACTGTAGTGAACAAGCCAAACACAGTCCCACCTCAAGGCTTTGCTTTTATTTTCTCTGCCTATTAAGTTCTACCCCCATAAATCCTTACGGTTCATTCGCTCACTTCTACTCTGCTCAAATGTGACCTGGAGAGGCCTTCCTTCATCACCCTTATTCATTATCCCTCTTGCACGGCCTTATTTTTCATTATAGCACTTGTCACCACCTGATGTTATATTTATACTTGTTTGCTGATTTTTTTTTTCTCCTCAGACTAGAATGGAGGCTCCAAAGAGTGGACCTTTGTCCTTGTTTTGTTCATAAATGTATTCAGCTTAGAAGAGGATCTGGCAAATATAAGGCTCCCAGGAATATTTTTTGGAATAAGTGAATTAAAAGGACATGTATAAATGATTGAAAGAAAGATATTTAATCACAGCAATTAAAAGAAAATGGAGTCGACCTGTACTATTAGTGTCAATCAGATTAAAACACAAATTTTTTCTTTCTTTCTTTCTTTCTTTCTTTCTTTCTTTCTTTCTTTCTTTTTGACACAAAATTTATTTAATTGTTAAGGACTGATGGTATAATATTGAAAGAAAAGAAAAAAAATACTCCAGAACCTCTTAATTGTTTTTGCTTCTGTGTTATTTGTGAAGGAAACTAAACTTGAAACTAAATGTGGTAGAGCTGAAATTATATAGAGAAAATAGAGCCATGGAGACAAAGAAATTTTAAGAACACCAAGATATTCTACATGATGTTGATTCTCCTAGCACGGAAGGTTATACTCTAAATGTCATTGTTCCCATGACATTGGAACATGTTAGGAACCCAGAGATTTGGTGAATGGGAGCTAAAGAAACTAAGAAGAATACATTAGAACTTATAGAAGAGCTACTCTTTTTTAAATTATTGTTTTTATGTTAATTCCAGTATAGTTAACATACAGTGTTATATTAGTTTCACGTGTACAATATAGTGATTCAACAATTCTATACATTACTCAGTGTTCATCACCATAAGTGTATTCTTAATCCCCATCAGCTATTTCATCTGTTCCTCCCACCCACCTCCCCTCTGGTGACCATCTGCTTCTCTATAGATAAGAGTCTATTTCTTTCTTTCTTTTTTTTTTAATATATGAAATTTATTGTCAAATTGGTTTCCATACAACACCCACTGCTCATCCCAAAAGATGCCCTCTTCAATACCCATCACCCACCCCCCATCAGCCCTCAGTTTGTTCTCAGTTTTTAAGAGTCTCTTATGCTTTGGAAGAGTCTATTTCTTGATTTCTCCTTCCCTCCTTCCCTCCCTCTTTCTCTCTCTCTCTTTACTTTGCTCATTTGTTTTGTTTCTTAAATTCCATATATGAGTGAAATCATATGGTGTGTGTCTTTTTTGACTGACGTATTTCACTTGGCCTTATAATCTCTAGCTCCATCCATGTTGTTGCAAATGGCAAGATTTCATTCTTTTTTTTTTTTTTTATGGCTGAATAATATCCCATTGTGTATACATACCATATCTTTATCCATTCATCTATGGATGGATGCTTAGGCTGCTTCCATGTCTTGGCTATTATAAATAATACCACAATAAACATAAGGGTGCGTGTTTCCCTTTGGATTAGTGTCTTTGTATTTTTTTTTTTGTAAATACCAAGTAGTACAATTATTGGATCATAGGGTAGTTCTATTTTTAACTTTTTGAAGAGCCTCCATACTGTCTTCCACAGTAGCTACGCCAGTTTGTATTCCCATGAACAGTACATGAGGGTTTCTTTTACTTCACATCCTTGCCAACACTTGTTTCAGAAGAGCTATTCTTATCCATGATGAAGCCAGAACGTCATCAAAGGCCTTTAAATATAAGAAAAGTTAGCAAATTCTAATTCTAGCCAGGACTCTGGTGATGCTAAGAGACCTTTTAAGGTGATAGGGTGTGGCAACAATATGTAATTGGTAAGTCATATTGCTGTATAAAGTCAGTAAAAGGAATATCAGAAGCAGAACCCAGTCTCTGGCTGGCAATAAAGAGAAAAGTCTAGTACCCTAAGCCTCTGAATTAGTGATAGAACTCAGTTCCAGTTAAAAATTGGATTCAAGAGTAGTCAGGTATATACTACCACATAGTCCAATACATGAGGTCAGTGTTAAATAAGGGGCTGGAGGTCAGACCTCTATCAGGGCACAAAATTTATTATAGGATCACACAAACACAATTTTGTACACACACAATTAATTGGTTGGGAGGGATAGGACTTTGCTATTATCACCTCAGGGTTCATTCAAGGCTGATCCTGTCTATAACTGGAGGTTATTTCTGGCTCATCTGGAATGGAGAACTTCTTGGACATTTGTGTAGGAATCAGAAAATTAGAAACAGATAAATGCCATTTTGATTTTTCAAAACTGGAAAAAGAGTAAATTCACCAAAACATAGACTCATTCATTTAGCCAACCAACCCACTCACCAACCAGCCAACCAATCAACCAACCAACCAGCCAACCAACCAACTTTTATTGAGTGCCTACTGGATGCTAGGCACTGTGCATGGCTCTCAGGATACAAGGCAGTTATGGGCCCCGTTCTCATGAGCTTTCAATATATTAAATTTAAAGATAAACTCTAGAAATTAATGTCAATTCCAGGCAAAATTCTAGAATAGCCATTGCATGGATGGATGGATTTACTAAAAACAAAACATGTTAATCCAATTCTTTCTTTTTAAAAACAGTTTTGATGGAAGATGTGGAAATGTATGATTTTATTTTGACTTTTTCCAGTTGTATCCTGATAATTTAAATTGAGGAGACAAAAAGACTGTATGGACATAAAATTAGTGTCATAATGAGTTGAGCAATTACTTACAAGTATTTCTGATGAGTGAATCAATATTAATCTGATAACAGGTTTGTAAAATTCTGTCTTCGAACCAGTTCTATATAACATTCTGTTAATAGTTTGCTTAATAATAGGAAAGGCATGATTTTCAAATTTTCTGGTAAGGTGAATATCAAATATTTGATGGATGGAGACACCAAGAGATGAATTGGAAGACCTGTCCTCCACATTTTATTGGCCTCCATCAGAAGTTTTCTTGGTCTTGTGAAATATGTTCAGCAAGTACGTCTTTAAGCACTCACCTCCAAGTAGATTCCTGTCCTCAAGGACTCTCCTGTGTAAGAATTCTGCAGCCCCTTTGACTTGGAGGACAAAATTACTAGTGTGGATGAAGATGTTGACAAGCTGAAGGGATAAGCAGAATCTAAAAAGACAAGTTTTTATCAGTTAACTGTAAGGTTATCCATGTGAGTCTAAATAAAAATTAAACAAACTGCAGTGATACAGAGTTAGGGAAAGAGGTAGGGAACTAGCTTGGCAACAACTTCTGTTAAAAAAAATGATTTGGGGGCACCTTGGTGGCTCAGTCTGTTGAGCATCTGACTAGGTTTTGGCTCAGGTCGTGATTTCACGGTTCGTGGGTTTGAGCCCGCATTAAGTTTTGTGCTGACAGTTCTGAGTCTGTTTGAAATTCTCTGTCTCCCTCTCTCTCTGCTCCTCCCCTGCTCACTCTCTTTCTCTCTCTCAAAATAAATGGATAAACTTATTAAAAATTTTTAAAAAATGATTTGGGGTTCTTCATCAATGGACCCTGTGTGATATATCCACCTATAAGCTACTGTGATCTTTGTTTGCACAATTGAAAGTACATAATCTGAATGGATCAAAGATCTAAAACTAATAGAATCAACTTGAAGAGCATCAGAGAAAGGCAACCTGGAAGAAAAAGGGACTTAAATCTTTGCATCAGGGGAAAGATTAGCAAAACTGGAAATGACTGGCTTGGAGATGGTTTGAAAGTGGAGATGGAGATTGCGTTGCCTGAGTGGCTCAGTCGGTTGAGCATCTGACTCTTGGTTTCAGCTCAGGTCATGATCCCAGGGTTGATCTCAGGGATCAAGCCCAGCATTGGGCTCTGCTGAGCGTGAAGTGTGCTTAAGATTCTCTCTCTCCCTGTGCCCCTCCCCCACTCATGCACACACTCTGTCCTCTCAGAAGGACATAGAAGGACAAAGTAGTTGCCTTTATGTATCTGAAAGCTGTTGGGGAGAAGAGGGAAGAATCATTATTCATTTTACTCTCAAGAGTTAAAATTTATATCAACGGGTATAAATCTACAGTTTTAGGACATTTTGAGTCAATAGAAGGAAGATCTTTCTAATATTCAGAATAGTCTGAAGGTGGAGTGGGATGTATCAGAGTGACCTAGAGAGGTTGTGTAAGTATATAGATACCTAAGCCCACCTCAGAATTCCTTCTGGCACTGGGAGTCTAGGAGTTGTATTGTTTTTAAGCTTCTTTGATTATTTTGATATAAAACCAAGTTTGGGGGGTACCTGGGTGGCTCAGTCAGTCAACAGCATATGAGTTTTGATTTCAAAAGTCACAGTTGGTGAGGTTGAGCCCCACATTGGGTTCTGCGCTGGCAGCATGAAGCCTGCTTGGGATTCTCTCTCTCTCTCTCTCTCTCTCTCTCTCTGTCTCTCTCTCTCTTCCCCTCCCACTTTAAGATAAATAGATAAACTTAAAACAAAAACAAAAACAAAAAACCAAGTTTGGAAACAACCACCAGGTCAAACAATATTTTTCAGATATGATATGTAATAAGATACCAATAATTGATGGGGGGAGGTGGGTAGAGATGGAGTTGGACAAGGCTATCTGTAAAGCCTCTTAATTCTCAAACTCATAAGGTGGCATTTGTCTTTGTGAATTTACTTTGGCTCAGGCCCTGACCCTCACCCTCGCAGGCTTAAGAACTTAAGTTGGTCTTTGTCTCATAGGTAACCAGATTTGGGCCTCCTGAGTCATGTTAGAAAAACTCAGGACAAAACTAAAAGTTTGTCAAAAAAATGAGCAGAAATTCCACAGACTTGAAGAAAATATTTGCAGAAGACCCATCTGATAAAGGACTGTTATCCAAAATATAAAAAGGTCTCTTGAAATTCAACAATTAGAAAGCAAGCAACTGGATTAAAAAATGAGCCAAAGACCATAACAGAAACCTCACCAAAGAAGATATTCAAATTTTCAATAAGTATATGAAAAGATACTCCACATCCTAGGTCATCAGGGAAATGCAAATTCAAACTAGATACCATTACACACTTATTAAAATAGCACAAATCTGGAGCACTGACAATACCAAATGCTGACGAGGATGTAGAGCAACAAGAATTATCATTCCTTGCTGATGAAAATACAAAATGGGACAGTCATTCTAGAACAGTTTGGAGTTAATTACAAAACCAAACATACCATATGATCCAACAATTGCTTTCCTTGGTATTCACCCAGAGGACTTGAAAACTTATGTCCACACAAAAACCTGTACATAGATATTTATAGCACCTTTATGAATAACTGCCCCAACTTGGTAGCCACCAAGATGTCCTCCAATAGGTGAATGGATAAGTAAACTTTGGTGCGTGCGGATAATGGAATACTATTCAGGGCTAAAAAGAAATGAGATATGAAGCCATGAAAAAACATGGAGGAAACTTAATTGCATATTACCAAGTGAGCACTGGGTGTTGTATGTAAGTGATGAATCATTAAATTCTACCCCTGCAACTAATATTACACTGTATGTTAACTAACTGGAATTTAAATAAAAACTTGAGAAAAGGAAGTCAATCTGAAAGGCTATATACTGTATTATTCCAACTGTGTGACATTCTGGAAAAGACAAAACCATGGAGACAATAAAAAGATCAGTGGTTTGCCAGTGTTGGGGAGAGAGATGAATATGTGGAGCACAGAGGATTTGTAGGGCACTGAAACTACTCTGTGTGATACTATAATGATGGATGCCATTATACATTTGTCCAAACCCACAGGATGTAGAACACCAAGAGTGAACCCTAATGTAAACTATGAAGTTTGGGTGATTATGATGCGTAGGTTTGTCAGTTGTAATAAATGTACCACTTTGATGTGTGATGTTGATAATGCAGGAGGCTATGTATATGGGGGTAGGAGGTATATGGGAAATTTCTGTACCTTCCTTTCAATTTTTTTGTGAACATAAAACTTCTCTTAAAAAAAAAACCAAACCTATGTCTTTAAAAATCTGAAAAAAAGAGAAACGTTTGCTACCCTATACAAAGTTTATCAAATCTGTGTCATTATTTAGGGATATTTCTAGACATAATGTTTAAATTCACCAGTATTTAGAATGATATGCTGTATTGGACATGATGCAATGAATTTAAATATAACTGCAATCTCTTTAGGGTCAAGCTGGGTCAGATTAATTTTTTTGGCCTTTCCCCATTACCTAATTGTCCTGTAATTGACCTACTGTTTATTAGAAGATGTACAGTATGAGACAGTCTCAAGTTGAGAATATTTACATATTTATTGTAACTATCATACTTATTGAATCTGGGCCCTCCTCACATGACTAGAGAATAAATTCTTCATTTTATCTAAACAATTAGAGCTAGAACATGAAGAATCAACTTACAAATGATTGGTCCCTTAGATAGAGAGGATCTAGCTACATGTTTAGGCTAATGTCCAAATAATATCTACTTGAGATGCTATGTTTCTAGTAACAAATAATTCAGCATGTCAGCCTGTGGATACCAATTTAATCAGATAAGAGATTCACTATAAAGAGGACAAAGTATGTGATACTAGTGACAGTATGTCAAATAAGAAGTCGAATAGTAAAGTTCAGTTCAAAACAGAACTGAGAGTCTTGTCTTCACCCCTGACTTATTAGTTGTGTGAAAATGGGCAAGCTTCTTAACCTTTGAATTCCACTTTCATTGCCCATAGAATGGGGTTAAAAAATAAGCATGCTGTTATATTTTGTACCAATAGAATGACAGTGACATTATCTTAAGAAAGACTTTGAGACTGCTCCTTTGAGTAGCAGCGTTTCTGCTGCTCCATATGACATCTCTCTACTGAGGTATCTACTGGACATAACAGGATGTCAAATTGAACTGTTTCTGTGCCTTGGATGTGCAGCTAACTCCCCGAAAATGAGAGCAGTAGGCCTTCCATTCTAGAAACAGGCTCCCCCGAATCCTTGCAGAACCTACTTAAAAAATGGCCAAACTACCTGTGCTATCATCATCTTCACTTTATAAATTAGGAGTCAAGTAGAATAATTAGAGAATTTGTCAGCTTAGTGGGTGGTACATTCTTGGAGCACCTACCTCTGCCACACACCAGATTGAGTGAGGGGAGATCTAAGAGAACCTCTTAAATTTGTAAGGGGTACTTTAAAAAAGGGGAGACTGGCTTCTTTTCTACAGGTGGACATCTGCGTGTAAAGTGGATTTGCTGATTGGAATAAAGGGAAAAGTAGCTGGTGAGAAATGGGAGTGAAATATTATCAGGAAGAAAGGGAATAAGAGATACTGCTTACAGTCACACTACTGTTTGTTCTAGTAGGGGTCTGTGGGTTTCTTTTGGACCTTTAGGCCTTTGTAGGAGCTAGCTAGCCTTGTACCATCTGGCCAGGATGCTGACCAAGTGCCAGATGAAGGGACACCAGCAGCAAGGAGGCGCAGGTAGAGAGGAGGTTGGAAGAAATCATGTCAGGAAGTATCTCCCTGGGGCACCTGGGTGGCTTAATTGGTTGAGGACTGACTCTTGATTTCAGCTCAGGTCATGATCTCATGGTTCAGGATAAAGCCCCATGTCTGTCTCTGTGCTGACAGCGTGGAGCCTGCTTGGAATTCTCTCTCTCCCTCTCCCTCTGCCCCTCCCCTGTACGTGAATGTGCGTGCATGCACGCGCACTCTCTCTTCCAAAAATAAATAAGTAAACTAAAAAAAAAAAAGACAGAAAGTGTCTCCCTTACAAGAAAGTATGCAGCAGGACTGAACCCTTTAGTGTTCAGATTTTTCAGTATATCACTTACACTTGCTTTCCATGGGATTCTTATCTGCAACCCCAACAGGATCACAATAATGGTAGAAAACGATAATCTCTGGCTTAGCACCCACCCTATGAAATCATTGGAACCCTAGTTCCCCCAAATCCTTCCTGTCAATGAAAGAAATATCCTGTGGTCTCTTATCAAGTCTTTTGATACAACTCACATCTACCTGTCTCACCTAGTTATTTCTGCTCTGATGTTGAGCAATGGCCGTGATGCTCCCAGGTATCTGTGGTAATCTCTTTTGCTATTTTCAAGTGACTTAGTTCCAGTTGTTATTTGGTCTTGCTCCAGCTGTCTCCATGTGGAAGCAGGTGAACACCCTCTTCTGTCTCTTGTTTTGTTTCTTTCTCATCTCTGATGGCTTGACTCTTCCATGTGACTCAATATTTATTATAGACATTTTTCTTTGAAGATAATGAGTGTCAGCAAACTGAGAGATGTTCAAAGTCATTTATTTCCTGTGACCACCCACCGCCCTGCCTCAATCATGTCCTTTGGCTAAGTGTTGGACTTCTGCTTTCTCTTTTTAGGATGGCTTCTTTCCCCCATCAGACCATCAGCATCATCTTTATCCCTTCACAGTGTCTATCCAGATGCGCTGCTTGTGGCCTGTGGGACACCTCATTCCTAGAGAGTGCAGGGATCTTAGCCCTGGCCGTCATGTGTCAGTCTCAGTATTTCTAAGGCTTTCCAGACTCTTTGAGTCTTCTTGCAAAAGGACCTGGCTGACCTTCCTTACCAGCCTCTGGGACAAACAAAGCCCATTGGATTTTGCGATAGTATGTATTCAGTTTAAAACCTGATTTTGGCAACTCCTCAGAGAGCAAACAATTCTTGCAGGTGATGCTAATGGGGGAAAAGTTCTGAAGAAGAGTGGATGTGTTCATAGTATTTGAAAAAAATTCTCTTCATTTATCTTCTCTAGCAAATCATTATCTTTATAATCCAGCATTACCATGTTGGCAAATCTAAAGGCTTTGCTTTCAGAAACGCCAATAGCTGCAGGTGATTGCTAACAACCATATATGTTATGTTGTAATATAATGAATAGTTACAGAATTTAATAAAAGGGAAAGGGCCAAGCAAAAATTTTAACAGATATAGGGAAATGGAGCATTTAACAGGATTTGTTTTCAAGCTGTTATTTGGGAGATTTAAATAAATCCTCTTAAGTGCTCCAGTTTTTGAGCCCTTAAGTGTGCCTTAGTTCATTTTAAGATTTTTTTTTTTTTTTTTAATTTGGTATATGGCAGTCTTAGGAAAGACCATCCCGGTTGCTGGGTGAGATGAAGACATCTCTCAGGTCCATGGATGGTTTTGCTTCTACACTAATTATACTACTTAAAAAGCTGTATGCAATTCTTGGGGCTTTTAAAGACAATGACAGTATCTTCAGGATTCATCCATTTTGAGATCAAAGTCCACATTCCGGGTCAGGCTAATTTGGGCAGAAATTTCAGCGCTTAACAATCATAGATGCACTCCTTAACTATAAATTTCAGTTTCCTGTCATAGAAACCCCAAGAGTATATCTGTCAAAAATGTAATATTTAGATTAATTGGGGCTTTGCAATGGCATCTGGCCCAGGAGGACCTAGTCACCCAGGGTAGGTTGTGGATTGTCCTTTGGAAGACCTCCAAGCGTGGAGGTTCCAAAACCTTCTTCAGTTTTTCTCATCATTGAAATGTCCTGTGCATTTGAGGACTTCCTTTCCTAATTTAATTTTCCCCTTTTTGGGGAAGATAAAGGACAGCTGGTCCATATCTGTATAAAATTCCTTTATTCATGATAAAAAATGATTAAAAAATGAAATCCTGGTTTCTTTATTTGAGATATTCCTTAATTAATTAAAAAATGAAACCCCAGTTTCTTGTAAGTTTAGTAAAAATTCCTACTTATTGAAACCATAGGGAACACACTGTTTCGAAAATGTCATTTGCCACTAAACAAAGTTTCAAGTCTCATTGTAATAAATATTTATTGAGCTGAGCAGTTTTCTTACAAGAAGACTGTCTTTTTGGAAACTTAGGTAATTGGATGTAAACCATGTGGTACTTTTCAGAAGGCTTATTTTCCAGAAGGTCCTCAGAGACCTTAAATGACACTGTTTCCTACAGGGTCCCAAATTTACCTAATAACATACAAGGTGTGACCCTGGTCATTTTATTAATGCTTTTAACTGGCTAATCCTGATGTGTGAGGATTAATTTAAATAACAGTGAAGTATTGAAATAGCAATTAAGAGAACAATAAAGGGGTGCCTGGGTGGCTCAATCAGTTAAGTGTCCAACTTCAGCTCAGGTCATGATCTCATGGTTCGTGGGTTTGAGCCCTGTGACAGGCTCTGTGCTGACAGCTCAGACCCTGGAGCCTGCTTCAGGTACTGTTTCCCTCTCTCTCTGCCCCTCCCCTGCTCGCTCTTTCTCTCTCTCTCTCTCTCTCTCTCTCTCAAAAATGAATAAACGTTAAAAAAAAAGAGAGAACAACAAAATCATGTCTAACATTCCTAAACTATCACAAATCTTAATAATTTTGTAGTTTCGTGTGTGGATAAAGTGTTTAAAAGTCAACTTTTGGTTTACAATACGTAGATGTTCACAGCTGTGCAAACTGGCTTTCCTCATATTTCCCAATTTATGACCATTCAAAGAGAATAATGTTATTTCATATCTAGAGACATTTTAATAAAAGCCTTCAGCATTTTATGTCCTTTCTTCAAATGTTTAACAGATGACAGTGTATCACTCTTGATTCTTAAAGAGACAACCTGCTTTAAGCAGTATGAAAAGCACGAACTTAATGTAAAACATTAATGTATATTTTTTGGCCAGAGGCTGAAGACAGAAAAAAATTGCAACCATGTAAATGGGGGATTCGTGTCCTTTTACAGAAATTTCCTACATTTAACAATGCAAGTGAAAGCAGCAGTATAAATTATTGAGTGGTTCTTATGTGTTGATCATGGTGCTAAGCTCTTTACAATATTTTATGACCCTAAGAGATAGTTATTACCTTCTCTACTTATGGCTGTATTAAATAACTGAACTTCCACAGGATTAGTGATTTGTCCAAGGTCATTCATTTAATAAGTGGCTGAGCTAAGATTTGAACCCAAGGTATCTAACTCCAAAGTCATACTTTTAAGCCATCTGATGTCACTTCATTTTCCACTAGAGAGATATATCAGTTATTCACTCCTTCAGGTCTTTAAAGGTTTTCCATTTTAAAGCTACAAAGTCATATGTAAGCAGTTTAAAAGGATGTTGAGCTCAGCCATCCTGAATGTCAAGACCTTGTCTTTTCCTGGGAGATTTAGTCTGGTCACCAGTGTTTCAGAGACACGTATTAGTTGCAGCAATTATATTTCTCCATTAGCAGAATTTGGAGAACAACACCTTATTCTAAAGGTGTTTTTTTTTTTCTTTTTTTAATGCCTTGGAAGAAGACCTTAAAAAAAGTTAAGCCTTTCCCTAATTTATGTGGAAGTGCCTACACCCAGTCTGTCTCGTGTTGACCTTTGCTCATTAATTTCATTTCTCTTATCCCAGAAGGACTAGTCTGTGATTAAACAATTTGAATGGACATGATGACTAAGAACACCTCACATTAAGTCCAGTCTGTTAGAGAATGAGTTGTGGATGGGGGTGCTTCAAATATATCGCCTATCTAAAGATTGTGACCATTTCTCTTTCATTTTTTGTTTGATTTTTCTGTGACCAAAAAGCACGCAAGTCCTATGATTCATACCAAATGTAACTTAGGGCTACAACCATCTTCAGCTTATCATATCTACAGTTTGCTGGCCAGAAGGTTCTGGTTCCCTCTAAATACTGCAATCCAAAAAAATAAATAGACCAGTGAGAAGCTGTTTTATAATATCCATTAGTCTTATTATTAGAGATTCTATATACTGGAAACCACCCTCATTATTTATACAATTGGAGAATTTCAAAATCCAGTATATTGTATAATCAGGGTTACTTACAGTTTAAATTAGTACAGAATTCTTAAAATTAAGACCCTATAGTTTCTCCTAAATTTTCAAGTTCAATTTATAAACACTGTTATTGCTAAAAGGGTACATTTTTTTAAATAATTAAGAACCATAACTTTAAGCAATTGATATATATGTTTGGTCAAGTTAATAAACTAATTTCTCTTGTAAATAATCAGTATCATTTGCAAATGTGGGCATTTTAAACTACAGCTATAAATGTAATATATTCCGTTTTCTTTTTAAGCACTTTAGGTGCTTGACCAAACAAGTTTATGTCTTTAATGAGCAGAACTGTCTTGAGAATTTAAATGAGTCATTTCAGTCTAATAAACTACTAAACTTATAAATATTATAAATCTAGTTCTCTTAAATACTCTTATTCTGTTTACAAACTTCGTCAAAAATCTTACATCTTCAACTTGAACCACAAGTCAATTACATCTTTTAAATTGGAATCACAAGGCTAATCTGTCAGAATCCCTATTATGCCAGTTTCTAAATCATTACAAACACTTTAAATACTGAATATAGACAGATTGTCCCAATGATTAAAAACCTATTCCTGAACTTGACACAAAAGTATTAATACTTCATCATCTGTATAATTAATACTAACCCATCCTGGATTTGGAAAGACACTCATGAAGGGAAGAGTTTATTCAGCTCAGATGTGGAATCTGAGGCTTTGCATGTTCAGGGTTATTCTTTTTATCTTAAATATGGACACCTGGAGCCCTTTTTAGCAGTTGCTAGGAACAAAGACTTCAAGTTACACCCTTTACATGAGGTTTGTCTAGCAGCTCCTATCTTTTGGGTTCAGGATCTGTTTTTATCAAATTGCCTCAGATAATTTGGTTCGGTGCCAGTCCCCGCCCCCAGCCAGGACATAACGAACTGCTCTTTATTTTCTAAATTTCCTGATTAAATTCTGGATCATTTCACTGTCTCCTTGCCTTTTTGGGCCATAGCACTTACAGATATTTTAATCACATCTAACTGTATTCTGCATGTTTCTCATACCTGTCTGATTCTACATTTAACTACAAAGACATACTAATGACACATACATATTTTGGGGACATACATTACAAATTGAAAACTAATTTTAGTACATTTTTGATCAAAGATAAGCGATGAGGATCACAGAAGACTGCTTTACTCTTTCTAGGTTTGATTAATAAATTCGTTTTTCTTTCCAATTAGTTTGTAAGTCAAACTTTAAAAAAAAATAGGTATCTTTCAAGAAGCTTTTTCAGACAGACCAAAAGCACATGCAAAAAGAAAAAGTAGATAAATTGGATTTTAGCAAAATTAAAATTTTTGTTCATCAAAGGACACTATCAAAAAGTGAAAATACAACCTGCAGAATGGAAGAAAATATTTGCAAATCATATATAATAAGGGCTTAGTATCCAGAATACATAAAGACCTCTTACAACCCCACAACAAAAAGACATAAACCCAATTAAAAATGGGCATAGGACTTGAATAGATATTTCTCCAAAGACGATATACAAATGTCCAACAAGCACATGAAAAGACACCCAACATCATTAACACTAGAGAAATGTAAATCAAAACCATAATGAGTTACTTCTTCATACCCACTAGGATGGCTACAATTAAAAAAAATACAGAAAATAATGTGTTGATGAAGATATGGAGAAATTGAACAGTGGCATATTCCTATTGGGATTATAAAATGGGGCAGTCATTGTGGAAAACAGTTTGGCAGTTAAATATAGAATTACCGTAAGACCTAGAAATTCCACTCCTAGATATATACCTTAGTGAATTGAAAAAAGATATAAAAAAAACCTTATACATAAATGTGCATGACAGCATCATTCACAATAGCCATAAGATGGAAACAATTCAAAAGTCCATTTACTATAGACTCAACGATGGAGGACAAACTGGGGATTGATGGAGGGAGGTGGGTGGGAGATGGGCTAGATGGGTGATGGGTATTAAGGAGGGCACTTGTGATGAACTCTGGGTGTTGTATGTAAGTGATGAATCATTGGTTTCTACTTCTGAAACTGATATTGCACAGTATGTTGACTAACTAAAATTTAAATAACAAAAAAGTCAATTTACTAATAAATGGATATACAAAATGTGGTAAATCCATACAATGGAGTATTATTTACTCTTTAAAGGATCCATAGATGAACCTTGAAAACATTATATCAAGCAAAAGAAGCCAGGCACCGAGGTCACATATGACATGATTTTTTTTATATGAAATATCTAGAATGTATTAATCCAGAGGGACAGAAGATAGGGGGTTGATTTTCAAGGGCTCAGGAGTAGTAGGGGATGGGGAGTGACTGCTTAATAGTTATGAAATTTCCTTTAGGGCTGTGAAAATGTTTTGGAAGTAGGTTGCACAACATTTTGAATATATCAAACACAACTGAATTGTACATTTAAAAATGATTAATTCTTAAACTTTTGTTGAAAGAGAGAAAGCACGAATGGAGAAGGGGCAAAGGGAAAGAGAGAGAGATAAAGAGAGAGAGAATCCCAACTAAGTCCCACGTTCAGTATGGAGCCTGAGGCAGGATTTGATTCCATGACCCTGGGATCATGACCTGAGCCAAAATCAAGAGACAGATTCTCAATGGACTGAACCACTCAGACACCCCTTAAAATGATCAATTCTATGTACGTTATGTGAATTTTACATCAATTTAAAAATTGACAAAAATAAAAAAGGCTTTTTCAATGAAGTCCCATTTTTTTTCTCTACTAAGGATGGTATGAAAAATCAGATTAGGGGGTGCCTGGGTGGCTCAGTCGGTTACGTGTCCGACTTTGGCTCAGGTCATGATCTCATGGCTTGTGTGAGTTTGAACCCCGCATCGGGCTCTGTGCTGGCAGCTCAGCAACTGGAGCCTGCTTTGGATTCTGTCTCCTTCTCTCTGCCCCTCCCCCACTCACACGCTGTCTCTCTCTCTCTCTCTCTCTCTCTCTCTCTCTCTCTCTCAAAAATAAATAAACATTAAAAAAAATAAAAATTCAGATTAGGACTTGCATTCTTTCTCATAAGTTTTCTGGTGGAATTTTGCCACAAATTTGGAGGCTCTCTCATCTGTGTAAGGGGTGAATAGTGTTCTATAGAAATAATTGCTCCCAGCTTTATAGGAGCAAAGTGACCTAACTCACACCTGTAAGTGAAATGATTGATAGTAATGACATCAATTATGACTTTTCTTTCTCATTTGGGTCACCAAGGAGCCAGTTTCTTCTGTTCTTTAATAGAATTTTTACTAAGCACCAAGGCACATAATTACTCAGGATTGAGATCGATAAAATTTTCAAAATGTTTCATATGTGACTCTCTACACCCCCCTTTTTTGTTTATAGATCTGTAAATTATCTTTTGCAAGTGAAATGGTTCAATTCTCGTGGTATCATGTGCTAGAAACACTGATATTAAAAATTCATAGCACATTTAGTTCTCAGAACAATGTTATTAGATATGAAGTGTTTTATCCCCATTTTATAGGGAGGAGATTGAGGGACGAAGTGTTGAAGTAAATTGGGCAATACACTTGGTGGTGGATCCCTACTAAGTAGCTGTCACTCAAACCCAGTCTCACTTCAAAGCCCAGATTTTAAACTGGTGCTTTTCTATTCTACCCCCTAGAATTGCTTATCAAAGCTCTCATGTTCTAAGTGAAGGAAGATAGAGCAAGGGTAATTTGTGCTCCCCAAACACCCATATGCTTCTCTATATTTTCCAGCTGGATTTGCAGTTGAGTTGTAGTCATGTGACTAAATCTAGTCTATTCACTTGGATTAGAAGTGATACATATCACTTCTACATATTAGAAGGGAATCTAAAGCAGTTGAGAATGAGGGTGAGTTCTCCATGCTCTTTCTTGCCCATTTGCAGAGCTGGAAAGGAAGAAGTTTGAGATGTTGGAGATGCAAGGTAAAAGCAGTCTGGAGGATCCCTGAGTCACTGTTAAAGGACAATTGTCTCTGTCTATCCCTAAAATAGCTACCAGACCCACATCAGACTTTGACATGAGTGAGGAATGAACCGTCAGTATGTTAACCCATGAGTTAATTTGTTACCAGAGCATATCCTAGTCTCTTCTGATTGGCTCAGGATTGTCACTGATAAATGACATAAAGTCTTGACCCATGGGATGGGATTTTTCCAAGGGCCTCCTGGTGTCTCCTTTGTGATTGTTATGGGTTGAATTGTGTCTCCCTCCCTCCTTCCCATATGTTGGGAAGTCCTAACCCAGAGTACCTCAGAATGCGGCCTTACTTGGAAATAGCTCCATTACAGATGTAATTAGTTAAGATGAGGCCATTAGTGTGGGCTTTAATCCAATATAACTGGCATCACTATTAAAGGGAGAGATTTGGACACAGAGGCACTCACACAGGAAGAATGCCATGTGAAGATGAAGACAGAGAGGAGAGGCCTGGGACAGATCTCTGCATCCTTACCACTGTCAGAGGGCACTCTGCTGACACATTGGTCTCAGTTGTCCAGCCTCCAGAACTGTGAGACGATAAGTTTCTTTGTTTTAAGTCACCCAGTCTGTGGCTTTTTTATGTGGCACTCCTAGCGAATGAATGTAGTGATCCACATATGCCCTGTCCACGAGGGACGGCAGTCACACTACACTCACAGCTCCGCTGACTGACCAGCATGTGGGCACTGCCCACGTGCAGCTATCCTTCCCCCACTAAGTCCATTAACAACTACCGCAAGCCTGTCGAGAATACTTTGGGACACTGGATAAAACCGCTCAAATCAAGCAATAATTCCTCTGTTTTAAAACAAAATCCCATTATAAACAAACACGGCAAGGATTATAGGGTGAAAAAAGATGTTCAAACAGTGATAGGAAGTGTATTATAAATACATGGTATGGACAGAACTTGAGGCCAAGCAAGACAATTTTAAGGTCTGAAATTGAAATTTTTCATTAATAAATTCTTTACCCTGTGACAAAGGGGAGTCTCAAATGGGAGAGCTCACTAACCCCTGGGAGCTTGTTCAGACACTGATAGCAAACTCAATCTTCTTGGACCAGGCAGAGGTCGAGCCCAAAATGGAATCCTTTTTTTCTTTCTGCCTGTGGATTCTAGCTACTCCCCTGACTGTCTGAGCTACTCTCTCTGCATCCTAAGTGAGCCTCGTAGGAAAGAAGGATGCCTTCCTCACCTTGGCAGCCTGAGCTTGCAAAAGGAACAAGCTTCAAATTCCAACCTTAGAAAGGAAACATTCTGGTGCAAACAGCATCCTTGTAACAAGTCCATACAATCCAGGAAAGGCCCTGACATAAGGATCTAGACCTAAAAATGGTGTGAAGAACAGTTTTTCTTTGAGCAAAAACTAAGAAGATGGTTAACCAATCACCCCCAGATAACCCCAAGTGCTCTGTCTTGAATCTGAGCCGAGCAATCCAGATCCATGTGCAATTTATAATCTTTATTGTTTTCACCTCACATACTAAGAGTTGAAGTAGATTAACCACTATGAAACATGGTTGTTCTTTGCTATTTATTTATATAAAAGGTTTTTATTCCCTAAACAGAGGTTTTGGAAAAGTGGTTTTGCTTTGCCTGTGTACTCCTCAGGTTCCCTGGCTATGCCTTTCTGCAAATACCTTCCAGCAAGATTTGTTTAGTGAAGGTTGTAAGTAGGTAAGATATTGATTGCCAGGGGGATACTACAAACCAATAATCCATCCTAGACAGGGACATGGAGGAGCATAATGAGTTATAGTTGTTGGCTGGGACCATGAAAGGAAGGGAAATCCTTTACACAGGACTTGTATTTTCTCTCCAGATAGTACGAGACTGCCATGGCTGTTTTCCCACTGTGTGCTTCCTTGTGCTAAAGGAGGAAAATCTGAAAACTGGAAATAGTTGCCTCTGTGGTCTCTGAACTCAGGAAATACATGCCAAAATAGCAATCCTCACCCTGTAGTCAATCAGCAACCATTTAATGAGTTCATCTGTTCAGTTCAGTTCAGTTATTAGTTGGGCTGTCATTAGGTGCAAAGCAGTGATAGGGGCTGTAGACATGTAAACTTGAAGCAAATAGAGTCCTGACCTGTGGAAATTCATGAAGAAGAAACACTTGATATGCAGGTAACTAACACAAGGCATATTGCGAAGAGTATCCTAATCTAACCCAATTTCATTGAGCAAATATTTATTCATTTCTTACAAGGAGCATGGAAGGACACTAAAAGTAAAACTCTGGTTGTAAAAGCAAAATTTGGGATGACCTCATGGAAGAGGTGGGGTTTTAGCAGGGCTTGAAGGATGGGGTCTTTGACTGATCTAGTAGGGCATTCCCAGGTGGTAAGGGTGAGCATAGACTTCCAGGCTGGAAAGTTCAGGACCCTGGAGGGGAGATGAGTTGCTGGGGAGGAAGGAACCCAGGATGCATCCTCAGGAAGGTTGTGAGCATGGTGACGGGGAAGGGGACATATCTTAGAAGAGATTTCAAGAGTGATCCACATAGATCTCTGCTTTGGAATAGTAGCCCACTGTTTATATAATTTGAGGGGCTTTCTTTAAAAAAAAAAGAATAGAAAATTGTGGATGTAAACTTACATATATAAATTAGAAATTATTCAGAATGAGAAAAATAAACTCACCAAATTATTGGAGCCTTGAAGATTCAGATCTCCATTCTCTAAGATTTTTTTTAGGTGAGTTACCAGCAATGCATACATAGAAATGCTCATGAATGCAACCTTTACTCCCTCTCCACCAGGACACTCTATAACTCCCAGCATGTCCAAGACTCTCAGGAACTGTCTAGTAATGGGCCCTAAGGATTCGACCTCTTGAGGTTCACAGTAAATATACCTGTGCAGAAGTCTCAACTTTTGCTGATAATTAACCAGTAAAAATTTTGAGCATGTAACTTGGCTGTGGCAAAGGGAATGGAGTGCCATAATTAGCCCTTTCCAAGTGAAGTGCTTACCCCTGTGTTTAGGAGGGGATATTTATGATTAGCAGTACCTTTCCCTCAGCCTGAAACACATGGTTTAATCGGGAACCAACAGTTCCCTAAAAGAATGGAAGCAGAGGGATGTTTGCACCAACCAAATAGTATTTAGAGAGAAAACCAAGGTAAGGTTGTAATGAAGAAACTGGAGAAGTCTTTAGGTAGGAGTCTTGTTAAACAGGTCTGAAATGATAATGCCTTAGATGAAGTTCTTGACTGTGGGAAAAGAAATGAAGGAGCAAAAGGGATTAAGAAAACTTGGACCTTGGGGAGCCTAGGTGGCTCAGTTGGTTGAGTGCCCAACTCTTGATTTTGGCTCAGGTTATGATCTCACAGTTTGTGAGTTCGAACCATGTGTTGGGCTCTGCATGGACAGTGTGGAGCCTGCTTGGGATTCTCTCTCTTCCTGTCTCTCTGTCCTTCCCCTGCGCTCGCTCTCTCTCTCTCTCTCTCAAAAATAAGTAAATAAGCTTTAAAAAAAAATGAAAAGAAAACTTGGACCTCACAGCATTTGCCACCATTAGTATATCCATAACAGCTTAGCAAATAGCTAAATGCTAGCCACTGTTTAAGTATAGATCCAGCTTTTGATCTGTTTTGAGTTTTATTTCATATCTACTTAAAGTGAGCCCTGTATGCTAGCTGTGACTTGTTTCAAACTCTATAAACATATGCCCACTCACCAATTCTCAGGGTAGAAGTTCTTTCCTTTTTCTCTTTCTTCCAGTGGGTCAAAGCATATATTGTCCCTGTACATCAAGGGGGCAGAAAACTAGTGCCTTGATTACTCAAAACGATCTCCTAGGACAATGTTCGTCTCTCTTTGCAATAGGAACATTATTATTTTTTGAATATCAGTCTGTGGCCCCCTTGTAAGTAACAGTCAGGTCAGCTTCCATATGTAATGGCTCCCACTCAGGCTATAAAGCTTTGATATACTTAAACTAGTCTTTCACCAAAAGTTAGCAGTAAACAACTGGCCTATAAAGCTTTCTAAGAGGCAAGAGAACATCCGCTCTGTTGCTATAATTATTACTTCTCTCTTCGTGATGACCCTTGAGGAACATAGTTAAAAGGCAGAGATACTACCTTTCTATTTTTCTCCATCTGTTTATTTTGCACAGTAAATTGCCAGCTCTGTGTTTGACATAGGAGTAAAACACTGCTGTGCTTCTTATCTGTAACTCTTGAGAGTGCAGCAAAGCATATACCCTTTAATTCCAACATAATCAAGAATTTACTTCCCACAAACTACATTTCATCTTTTTCCCCTCTCACGTGGCTGTTGGTATTTGGAGTAGTTTCAAGTTGTTTGCGAATGTGCTTGCATCAACGAAATCGGCAATTTATTTCTGCACACCGTGTAAAGACAGAGAAATGGGGATTCCAGCAAGGGTAACGGGTAACCTACCTGTGGCAGAATTGTTCTCCTGGCCTGTGACACTATTACTCAAAGTATGCTTAATTAGGCGTCACCTCATAACAATAGAAGCTGTGATCATAGAAGTGGCAGGCCAAGTGACTAGGATGCTAGCATCATTTTGTGTATCTCAGAGCCTTCACAGCTGAGGAAAATGGAACTTTCCTCATTACTTGAGGCCCAGTTTGGCAATATCAGTTAAGCAATTGTGCCTCTGAATGGCATTGAGTGGGGCAAGCTCCTTCCTCAGGAGAGTTTAGAAAGTGGAATAATTGATTGTGCGCTAAGTAGTTATGCACTCAGAGATTGTTGAGATGCTAATTAATACACACATCTGCAACCATCAGTTCAATTTTATTCAACAAATACTTATTGAGGTTTTTATCCTCTGTACCAGATACCAACATTATGGGCTGAATACCCAGCGCTGAATAAAATCCGGTCTTATTCCTCTCTCAGTGTGGATTCTGTTGGAGCAAGAATAGCTCACAGACTATTTTAATGCAGTGTGGCAAACTCAGTGACAGCACGGTGTATGATACGGGGTAACTAGGGATCAGGGGTGCCTGCCCCGGTCTCCAGGGGGCTGGAGGGGGAGGTCAGGAAGGCCTTACTGGAGGAAGGGCTGCTGGAACCAAATCTTTGAAAAGGTGTAGGGTTTAGGGAAATGATGAAGACAAAGGCTGGGAGGCATGAAACAGCATGGAGCCACAAGCAGCTTGAATTGCTAGTGATTAGAGAGTGAGATGAACAGTGGAGGAAATGAGGGTAGAAAAGGAAGCAGAGAAACATCCTTGCCGTGTTAGAGAGGTGAAGCAAGCCATCATCGGTGGTAGTAGGAGGGAGTGGGGTATTCAAAGTAATGACGTGAGTGACTGGTATGGTTTCGTTTGCGTTTAGCAGCTTGGGTGGGATGGATTTGAGATGGCAAGACTGGAGGGGACAAGTGACACTTTAATAGTCCACAAGAGAGCTGATGAGAACGTGGGGAAGGACAGTGGAGGAGGACAGAGGGAACGGCACACACAGGAAGCTCACGGGAGAGTCCAGGCTGGAGAGGGAGACCTGGGAATCATTACCATGTAGGCCACGGTTCAGGCCACATTAAGCACACACATGGAGTGTGTGCAGTAGGGAGAACACGAAGGCAAGCTCAGTCCTCTGGGGGATACAGCCTCTTTGAGCAGACAGAGAAAAAGAATGCCGATGAAGGAGACCAGGTGAGAAGAAAAATGAGAATCAGCAAAGCGTGGGGTGACAGAAGCCAGGTGAGCAGAGCTGATGATGTTTTAACAATGGTGTTGAATCATCACATCTGTCACCGTCCTGCTAAAGCGAGGAGAAATTAAGTCATTCAACAAATAGTCACCGAGTACCAATTACGCATCATGCACGTGGTAGTTTGCGGTATTTTTGGCTTCTAACTTTCCTAAGATCGACTTGCAAATGACTAGCAAAATACAAGCTGCCAAATCAGTTTGTTGGATTCCGCTGTGTCAAGTATTTCTCTGCTATTTTGTTTTGGCCCCATCGTTGTTTGTCACTTATTTCCACTTGTATCTTAAAACATTTTTTTTACACAGTACAAAAATGGCAGAGACTTCCATGTGAGCATGGCATTCAGAAAGGCAATGGCAGAGATGTTGACTGCTGGTGAAATAAATACAATAGAATGAGAAAAGCAGTTGTTTTTTTCTGTTCCTCAAAGTAAACAGGCTGGGCTGTGTGGAAAGAGACTTGGGTGTTTCTCAATGTTTAACGCAAAGATGGCTCTTCATTAGAGAGTTTTCCTCTCTTTGTGTGTGCTTCTTGCCTCCATAATGGTCCGCGCAAATGTGTCGTATTCTTTCCACATCGTCATGTGCAAACCTACACTTAATACCTGCTAACTACCTGACGCTAGACGCTGAAACCCTACTCAGGCCAATCTTCATGTCAGACTAGTGAATTTTGCTTCTTATACAGTCTCTTAATGTAGCAGGAAGGAACTGAGCTATATATAGAGACAGTTAGGGATGTTTTATTATGTAAATAGTTGGTTTTTATCCCTTGGCATGTCCAAGCTGCACCCTCAAGTAAAAGAATCATCACAGATCTGCTGATCAATGAGACCAGTCGTTCCTTAGTCAACAGACTTTTGCTGAGCAACTTGTTAGGCCCACACTGGGAGCTGGGGTAACAAAGATGGATTAGTTTTACTTATGGCCTTTGAATTATTCATGGGGTAGTGAGATAATGCATATATGTCAGAGTTCTTTGTAAACTCTTAAGTTCTTTCCCTTTACCACCTGGCCCTTTAGATCTCATACATCCCAATGTGCAGATAAAAACAAGATGGCTCACATGAAAGGCACAGCATCTGTTGTAGGCAGTTGCTGGTCTCTGCCATGGCATCCTTGTTTTGGGGGACTGATTTCAGCTCCCTTCAGACTTCTTTTTCTTGCACAGCTCCTGGCTCTATTCTCTGAGTTGGCGGGCCCTGAACTGTCACGGATGAGACATTCTCAGCTTCTGTCATGGCCTCACAGGACCCTCCGCTGGGAGAAGTGAGTGGGAAGATTCATATTTCTGTACAAACATTAACATCATAATTGTACATCAAATGCCAATATCACCACATTTGAGCACTTGTAATTTCATGATGACCAGTATCTTATTAATTAGTAAAGGACTTGTTTAATGTAATATTCTCAGCAATATGCCCTGTTCTCCTTCTAGCTAAGTGTTTATGTATATGGATTTGTTTTTATGGTAAAAAATCTTATAATTACATTCTTTTCATACTCTCAAAATACCATTTGGCTTAAAGAACTGATGTTTTCTATGGTAACTTCCACATGGCATCTGCTCAAACTACCCTTCAAATTACTGCATTAATTTGCTAAATGTTTATCTCTTTGCACTTGCCTTGTGGAAACCGATCTTTTACTGGTTCCCTTTCCCCTAAATCAGCAAAACTTCAGTCTGTTCCATCTGGCAATAAAATCATTTTCCACTTGGCAATATAGTGTAGTGGGTTATGAGCATAGGCATTAGAGTCCATGAGGCCTGTGTTTGAGTCCTAGTTCTAGAACCTTCTAGACATGCGATCATGAACAATTTACTTCCAACTCTCTGTGCTAGGCTTTCCATAAGTAAAATGGTAAACTAATGATAACCATTTTATAGGGTTATTGTAATGCGAGTAGCACAGTGTCTGGTCCAGAATAAATGTTTAATAAAATCTTTTTCTTTTTTCCTAGTTATTGTTAGAATTTTCTTGGCATGGTGATAAGCACACACACATTGAAACCAGATGGACTTGTTTGAACTATGTCACTGGGCAAGCCACTTGCCTGTTTGAGTCTCAGTTTCCTCATCTGTTAAATAGAAATAACAGTTCCTTAGTGTGATAACATACTATTACAAAGCCTGAGATAAAATATGTAAAAAAATAAATCTGATACCTGGCATGCCAAAGTGATAAATATGGCTTATCAAATCTTGTCATGGATTTCTGCCATGACTCAATCCCCACACCTAAAACTTCCCTCCTTATAATCAATTGCCATAATCTACAAGAATATTAGTACCAAAGAAGGTTTTAGTCCATGTAAAAAATGTGGTCTCCTTGAGATCACAACCAGCACAGCAGAAATAAAAACAATAATAAGAGAATACTATGAACAATTAAATGCCAATAAAATGGGCAATCTGGAAGAAATGGAAAAATTCCTAGAAACATATACACTACCAAAACTGAAACAGGAAGAAATAGAAAATTTGAACAGTCCCCCAGAACCAGTAAAGAAATTGAATTAGCAATCAAAAATCTCCCAAAAAACAAGAGTCCAGGGCCTGACGGCTTTCCAGGGGAATTCTACCAAACATTTAAGGAAGAGTTAACAGGTATTCTCTTGAAACTGTTCCAAAAAATAGAAATGGAAGGAAAACTTCCAAACTCTTTCTATGAGGCCAGCATTATCTTGATTCCAAAACCAGATAGAGACCCCACTAAAAAGGAGAACTATAGACCAATTTCCCTGATGAACATGGATGCAAAAATCCTCAACAAGATACTAGCCAACTGGATCCAACAGTACATTAAAAAAATTATCCACCATGACCAAGTGGGATTTATACCTGGGATGCAGGGCTGGTTCAATATCTACAAAACAATAACGTGATTCATTACATCAATAAAAGAAAGGACAAGAGCCATATGATCCTCTCAATAGATGCAGAGAAAGCATTTGAAAAAACACAGCATCCTTTTATCCTTGATAAAAACCCTCAAGAAAATAGGGATAGAAGGATCATACCTCGAGATCACGAAAGCCATATATGAAAGACCCAATGTAGTATCATCCTCAATGGAGAAAAACTGAGAGCTTTCCCCCTAAGGTCAGGAACAAGACAGGGATGTCCACTCTTGCCACTGTTATTCAACATAGTATTGGAAGTCTTAGCCTCTGCAATCAGACAACACAAAGAGATAAAAGGCAGGAGGAGGTCAAACTTTCATTCTTCGCAGATGACATGATACTCTATATGGAAAACCCAAAAGATTCCACAAAAAAACCTGCTAGAACTGATTCATGAATTCAGCAAAGTTGCAGGATATAAAATCAATGCACAGAAATTGGTTGCATTCCTATTCACCAACAATGAAGCAACAGAAAGAGAAATCAAGGAATCGATCCCATTTACAATTGCACCAAAAAACCATAAAAAAGCTAGGAATAAATCTAACCAAAGAGGTGAAAAATCTATACACTGAAAACTATAGAAAGCTTATGAAAGAAATTGAAGAAGACACCAAAAAATGGAAAAAGATTCCATGCTTCTGGATAGGAAGAACAAATATTGTTAAAATGTCCATACTACCCAAAGCAATCTACATATTCAGTGCAATCCCTATCAAAATAACACCAGCATTATTCACAGAGCTAGAACAAACAATCCTAAAATTTGTGTGGAACCAGAAAAGACCCAGAATAGCCAAAGCAATCTTGAAAAAGAAAACCAAAGCAGGAGGCATCACAATCCCAGACTTCAAGCTATACTGCAAAGCTGTAATCATCAAGACAGTATGGTACTGGCACAAGAACAGACACTCAGATCAATGGAACACAATAGAGAACCCAGAAATGGGCCCACAAATGTATGGCCAACTAATCTTTGACAAAGCAGGAAAGAATATCCAATGGAATAAAGACAGTCTCTTCAGCAAGTGGTGCTGGGAAAAATGACATGCAGAAGAATGAACCTGGACCACTTTCTTACAACATACACAAAAATAAACTCAAAATGAATGAAAGACAAGACAGGAAGCCATCAAAATCCTCGAGGAGAAAGCAGGCAAAAACCTCTTTGATCTTGGCCGCAGCGACTTCTTATTCAACATGTCTCTGGAGGCAAGGGAAACAAAAGCAAAAATGAACTACCGGGACCTCATCAAAATAAAAAACTTCTGCCCAGCAAAGGAAACAATCAGCAAAACTAAAAGGCAACCGACAGAATGGGAGAAGATATTTGCAAACGACATATCAGGTAAAGCGTTAGTATCCAAAATCTAGAAAGAACTTATCAAACTCAACACCCAAAAAACAAATAATCCAGTGAAGAAATGGGCAAAAGACATGAATAGACACTTCTCCAAGAAGACATCCAGGTGGCCAACGGACACATGAAAAAATGCTCAGCATCACTCATCATCAGGGAAATACAAATCAAAACCACACTGACATATCACCTTACACCTGTCAGAATGGCTAACATGAACAACTCAGGCAACACCAGATGTTGGTGAGGGTGCAGAGAAAGAGGATCTCTTTTGCATTGTTGGTGGGAATACAAGCTGGTGCAGCCACTCTGGAAAACAGTGTGGAGGTTCCTCAAAAAATTAAAAATAGAACTGCCTTATGACCCAGCAATTGCACTAGTAGGTATTTATCTAAGGGATACAGGTGTGCCATTTCGAAAGGACGTATGCAGCCCAATGTTTATAGCAGCACTGTCAACAATAGCCAAAGTATGGAAAGAGCCCAAATTTCCATGATGGATGAATGGATAAAGAAAATGTAGTATATATATACAATGGAGTATTACTCGGCCATCAAAAAGAATGAAATCTTGCTATTTGCAACTACGTGGATGGAACTGGAGGGTATTATGCTAAGCAAAATTAGTAGGAGAAAGACAAATATCATACGACTTCACTCATATGATGACTTTAAGAGACAAAACAGATGAACATAAGGGAAGGGAAATAAAATAATATGAAAACAGGGAGGGGGACAAAACATAAGAGACTCTTAAAATATGGAGAACAAACAGGGTTACTGGAGGGCTTGTGGGAGGGGGGATGGGCTAAATGGATAAGGGGAATTAAGGAATCTACTCCTGAAATCATTGTTGCACTATATGCTAACTAATTTGGTGTAAATTTTTAAAAATAAAATTAAAAAATAAATAAATAAAAAGAAAAAATAACAAGACAGAAAAAAAAATGTGGCCTCCTTGACTGGTACTATATGCTGTTTACTAACCTTGGATCTGTTTTCAAGTTACTTCTCCTTAGGTACATGTATAAATGTTTTAATAGAGAATATTTTATCTCTTAGCAGTCTGAAATTGTCTGTAGGTTATGCTATCTCAGTTGCTTACCTTAAAGCACTGCTGGGTGTGAGCCAATTCACACATATATTCATTCACTCATTCAGCAATATTTGTTGTATATCTACTACGTCTTAGGCTGTGCTCTAGGTGTTTGGAATAATTAATAAACCAACCAAACATGTTGTTCCTTTTTTTTTAAATGTTTATTTATTTTGAGAGAGCGAGAGAGAGAGAGAGAGAGAATTCCAAGCAGACTCTGTGCTGTCAGTGCAGAGCCTGATGTGGGGCTCAAATTCACAAACCATGAGATCATGACCAGAGCCTAAATCAATAGTCAGACACTTACCCCATTGAGCCACCCAGGCACCCCTAAACATCTTTTTCTTTACACAACTTATATTTCAATGAAGGAAGACAGATTAAAAAAATAAACAATCAAAAATGTAAATCATATAGAATGTTTGCAGTTATACTGATATGTTTTATGAAAAAAAGAAAGCGTAAGGCAGATTAAGGGATCAGGAGTCTGAGGTGAAGTTGCAGTTTTAAATAGTGTGTGTTCAATGTGCAATGGACATTAATAAGGGCACTTTTTGGGATGAGCACTGGGTGTCATATATGTAAGAGATTAATCACTGGGTTCTACTCCTGAAGCCATGACAACACTGAGTGTTAACTAATGTGAATTTAAATTTTAAAAAAAGTCCAAAAAAAATAGGGTGAGTTAGAAGTGACCTCATGGAGAAAATGACATTTAGGCAAACATTTGAGATAAAAGTTACTCAGAAGCAATTTGAAGAGTGTACTATACTTTTTCTAGCTGAGCAAAACCTCCGTACTTCTGACTTTGTTGCTTTACCCTTCCATGGACCCTGATCTGCCTTGTCTTACTTGGGTGTTATTGTGGTACCCTTGCCTCCTTCTGGTCTCCTCAACCCCAGCCTTGAGTCTTTACAATTGGCAGTTCCACACTGCCACAGCGATATTCCAAATGATATTTGATATTTGCCACAAATAATATTCCACAACTATAGATTGAATTGTGTAACCTTTCTCTCCTCAAAGGATCCAGTGGCTATCTCCCTTGGGGCCCACACTTCATCCACTCTGAGCCTCCTGCTCTTTATACCTCTTTATCTATGCCATTATTCCCATCAGAAATGCTTCTCCCCACATTTCATGCTTATTAGAAATTGTATTCATCTTTCAAGTCCCAGCTGTAATGGTGTCTTGTTTATGGAGACTTTTTTTTTAATTTTAAAAAATGTTTATTTATTCTTAGAGAGAGACAGAGCATGAGCAGGGGAGGTGCAGAGAGAGGAGACAGAGCATGAGCAGAGGAGGAGCAGAGTGAGAGAGGGACACAGAACTGGAAGCAGGCTCCAGGCTCCGACCTGTCAGCACAGAGCCCAATGTGGGGCTCGAACTCCTGAGCCATGAGATCATAACCTGAGCCGAAGTCAGATGCTTAACCGACTGAGCCACCCAGGCGCCCCATGGAGCCTACTTATGCCTTCCAAGTGAAGTCAGTTGTTCCATGCATTTCTCCATTTCCTATGCCCTGAATGCTATATAGTTAGTGGGTTAGATGGCTACTTTCTCTTGAAATTGCCAGTTCTACAGAAGATGGTTCTTACTTACTGTGGGATCTTAGTTTAGCACACTGCTTGGTCCACTGGAGACAACCCTGTTTTCTTGAAATAATCAAATCGAGCAAGCCACCTACCAACTTTGATCCCCAGTTTCCTCACCTTAAAATGGGTTAATACCACATTTTCATGAGCTCTAGTTAAGGATTAAATGAGATTACATGAGATAATGGCTCATCATTTGAATGCTTCTTGTGGTGGTTGGCATGTAGCATGCCTTCAGTAAATATTCTAAGAATCTAGTTTTGTTTTCTAGATTGTCTTTGAATAACAGGGTTTTGTCACCTAACTTTGTACTCTCTTCATTGCATGATGGTGTCCTAATTGTCACCATTCTTTCTTTCTTGACTTCTAGAGGAAAACGCTCCTTTAGTTTTTTGTTTCTAGATGACTTTCATATGTTCCCTCTCTTTTTTAAATTAATAGCTTTTATTTCTTAGAGAGGTTTTAGGGTCACAGAAAAATTTCATGGAAAGTACAGAGAGTTCCCATATACTCCTGACATGCACAACCTCTCCACTATCAACATCCCACACCAGAGTGGTATATTTGTTATAGCCGATGAATCTACACTGACACACCATTATCACCCAAAGTCCACAGTTTACATTAGGGTTCACTCTTGATGTTATTTATTCTGTGTAATTTGGACAAATGTATAAGGACATATAACCACCATTAAAACATCATACAAAATAGTTTCTGTGTCCTAAAACTCCTCTGCACTCTGCCTGGTCATGCCTCCCTCCTCCTTAACCCCTGGCAACCACTGATCCATTCTTTTACTGTCTCCATTGTTTTACCTTTTCCAGAATAAAATTATACAGTATGTAGACTTTTTAGATTGGCTTCTTTCATTTAGCAATATGCATTTAAGATTCCTCCATATCTTTTCATGGCTTGATAGCACATTTCTTTTTAGGACGATAAGTTTTAACATAATACATTTCTAAAATACACTGTCTTGACCCAGTTTTGAGGCTGTGGCCAGAGACCATTCTGTTCCCCTTATTGAGCAGCTGATTAAATCCACATCCCCAGTCATCTCACTTATTAGGCTCTCACACTCTGGGCCAAGTACCAGACAACCAGGGACAGCCCCTGTGTCCTAGGGCCAGCTGAAATTATTCAAAGCAGTAGTATGTATTAAAGCAATAGGTGAAAGCATATTGACTACTAAAACCACTGTTGCCACTTACCAGATGTCAATCAATCAACCAACCAATCAATCAAATATTATTTGGCATTTAATATTTTTTAGACACTATAGGAAATAACAAGGAAGTAAAAGGAGGGCCCCTGCTTCCAAGGGATTTATAGCCTATTTTGAGAGAGAATTTAATAAAAATGTAATGCTGGCTTTGTGGTACTACTATAAGTACAATAGAAATGCAGACAACACTTCATATGGATTACAGTCATTGAGAAAAGATTCATGGATGGGTGCCATGAGGAGCGACCTAGGCCTGGAAGGTCAAGTAACTGGGGACAGGTGAAAAGAACAAATGTAAAGCACCAAGTAGAGCACCTTTTTGCTAACTGCCTCAAGCACTATAAACACAATAGTTATATTAGATGGCTAGCTCCTCAAGACAGCAAAGCAGAGAGAGAGCCCCTGCTAAATAGTTGATTTGAAAGAGCCAAAATACCTCAATCCTGTATAAAAATATTCCTACTGCTGTAGACAGTATTCTGTCTATATTCATCCATATTCATCTGTGTTCACCCCATGTTCATATGTGGACATCCTAACTCCCATTGTGATGGTTAGGAAGTTGGGCCTTTGCGATGTGATTACATCATGAGGATAGAGCCTTCATGAGTGAAATTAGTGTCCTTATAAAAGAGACCCCAGAGAGCAACTTTGCCCATTCTGCCACGTGCAGACACAGCAAGATGATAGTCATCTGTGAACCGGGAAGAGAATTCTCAGCAGACACTCACTCTGCTAGCACCTTGGTCTTGAATATCCAAGCCTCCAGAATTGTGAGACATAAGTTTCTGTTGTTTAGGAGTCACGTAGCTTATGGTATTTTTGTTATAGCAGCCCAAATGGACTAATGGACTCAGATGCTTACTACTTATCTACTCCTACTAAACTACACTATTTTATTCATTTGGCTCTAGAAAACATTTAATCTTTAAGAGACATTAGTTAAAAGGAAAATGCTTCTAAAGAGTAAAGGGATAGTTATAACTTAAGTGTCATCATTCTTTTATGTAATATTTATTTATTCAACAAGTATATGTTGTGACTCTACTCTATGTCAAGGATTATGCCGGATCATGGATATAAAAAATGCGTAGGCTATAATCCCCACGTCAAGTAGGTCAGAGTCAGTGAGAAAGGCAGATATGTGTACCAATGGTTATCATACAACGGGATTCATGCCATTTTATGCATAAGAGAGGAGTGATGGGGGATTCTGGAGGCCAAGGAGTAGTGTGAGGCTGGAGCTGAGTATGGAAGTTGATCATGTGGGGAAAAAAGGGGGCAGAGAGTTTCTTCTTTTTCTTCATTTCCCCCCTTTGCATTCCCTCCTGAACAATTCTCCACAAAGCCTTTAGGGAGGACCGAGCCTACCAGTTGTGTTCAGGAGGTAAGAGGAAGCCTCTGTGGTCCTTCCAACCGGGAGGAGGAAGGTATCCATGCAGCTGGTCACAGCCCAGTTTGGGATGTTGGAGCCAAAGTGAGGCAAACAGGGCTGCCCACAGGAAGTGTCTCCATGTGGAGTCAGGGCTCAAGCACGGGAGGGAGGTGTCTGCATGAGGAGCTTGTGGTGGCTGCTGTAGAGATGGATCAGATAAGTAAATATATTCAGTATAACGTGAGGCAGATTTTTCCACTGCTGAGACAGGAATTCTACATATGAAAATGAGAAAATGAGGTTGAACACTGTAGTGTTGTATTAGAATTGGGGGTTTCAGTGTGAACTCATGATTTTCAATATGTGGAGAGATACAGGAACAAATATAAGAGTGTGTATTGTTGGGTTTTTTGTTTGTTTTTGGTATGTGTATATACATATTTCCCAGTCTTGTACACCAAGGGTCACACGCCAATGGCAATGAATACACCAAACACCCAGATCTTTGGCTGATTCAGTAGCAGGGGCAGTGGAAGAACAAGATGAGTCCCAAAATCTTGTTGCTCTGGAAGCAATGAGTTCAAAGAATGATGAGAACATTCTTTGGGCATAGGATCCAGCCTGGTAGGGCTCCTGCTGGCCAATCCTGGGACAATATAAGCATCAAAATGAATAACACTGGTCACAGATTCTATACAACCTTTTGAATAAACTAGGAATCTATGTACTCATGCTGGTATACATAACTGAATAAATACATTAAAAGCTTGATGAACTTGATGAGGAACATAGGCTGGATAATGCCTCACAAAATGCTACTTAATTACAAAAAGAAAGAAAAAAGCACTTTTCGGTGGAGAAGCCTGGCAGAAACTACTTTAATTAAATAATTAATGCCAATACCATCAGGAGTAGGAAGACCCAAAGTCGTATGCAGCCTGATGATACACAACGAGACACACACAGCATCATTTTTCTGATATTTTGGCCAAAGGTATACAAACGTGACTTTTACCAGACAAAGATAAAGTGAGATCCATTCTGTAAAACTGCCCTGGAATCGTTGAAAGTATTGAGGTCACAGAAATCAAGAAAATAGTGAGGAATCATTCCATGTTGAATTAGACAATGACAACTAAGTGTATTTCGTTGATTCTGACCGGACTCTTGTCCTGGAGAGGATGTTTTTGGGAAACTGAGGGGGATCTGTGGATTAGATGGTGGTCATGTATTAGTGTTGGTTCCCTGATGTTGATGTTTGTATTTGACAATGTAAGAGAAACACATTGTCATTTTTAAAATAATGTAAGAGACTTTACCTGTGTTTATAGGACACATAAACTAAAGGACATAAGGATCCAGGCTGTCATGTTAGTAATTTATCCTCAAATGCTTTAGGGAAAATGGCTCTTTGTACTCTATGCACAACTTTTCTACAAGTTTGAGTTTATTTTTATAAAAAGTTGGGGAAGGGAAGTGCCTAAACATGTTATTAGCTAACCTGTTAGTGGGAGCTTCTTGAATAGTCCACTGAGAACAGAACTCAGGGATTTGCTCGTGATGGCTCTGAGCACACAGCTGGGGTGGGGGTTCTATGGCGATGGAGGCCAGTCCTGGCTTTGCAATTTAAAGTGGAATGTTTTTAGAGAAAGCACCTACTTTCTCTGGATGGCTCTTCCCTCATCTGTAAAATGAGAGGTTGCTGTAGCTCTCTTTCAGCTCTCAAATTCAACCCTCTGATTCCATTTTTTCATGTATTATAGCTCATCACCAGCTCTGTGGTGGTCTTTGTTTCAAAGTTCTCAGTTCTCTGTATCTAGCCATCCCAGGGAGGTCCCTGACTGACGTGGTGCTGCCTAATTTGGCAGTTTGGTCACCTTGGCCTGATTCAGTTCTCCTCAGGCAGGAGGATTAGTGTCTCTGACACACAGAACTCCAGGAAGGGAGCACACCCAGGTCTAATAGCGCAGTGATGGCCTTCGAGATAAATCCATACTCTCTTCTGGCATGAATAATTCCAGCAGCGTGACTCGAGGTTCAATTGGGTACTGGCCACAGAGAACATTTCCTTGGAGGGGCTCCAAATATTAATTCTGGAGATATTGGTGGAGCCAGAAGGTGACGAGCCAGATGGGCAACACTGGTCCACGAAGCGATTCTCATCTCCCCACACTCAGGCCTGTCTGAGTTTCAGAACTCATGAGGAAACGTGAGCAACCTCCATACGCACACATGCCAACCACACATAAAAATCAGTCATTCCAGTTGACATTTTGCCAAAGGAAATTAATATGCCGTGGTGTGCTGAGAATCCTCTTGACTTAATAATAACCAGACTTAAGAGAATGAGAACAAGATGCAAGACTACTGAAAAATAAAGGGCAATAAACTGTGTGTTGTATTTTCTCATATAGTGTAAATTTCCAAATTCCAAAGGCAGTGGATTTTATATACAATTTAACTGGAGATCTTTTTTGTTTGGTAGTTGTTAAGAATCAGTGATGTGTCAGGAGGACCTGGTTGCTTCAGAATGAACACCAGCAGGATTTAGACGTTCCTTTGCCAAATTGCCCCAGTGCCTGGCACAAAATTGTTGCTCAATATCCATTCGTTGAATGAAGGCATAAAAGAATGTGTTAACCAGTGGTGATGATATTCATGGAGGTGGACTCAGGCTGCTGACTATGTTTTAAAAACATTTTTGCAATTTAGGTTCTTCTTAGAATTGCAAAGCAAATAGAGATTTAATAAGAACTGGTTGAAACTAACAATAAATGTTTCCTGAATGAAAGGGAGAGCTCGATACGAGAGATCTTCTTACTTTAGCTGGAATTTTGTTTCCCTTTTTGTTTTTTCAGCTCCAGGTAAAAGAGTTTTGGGGATGTTTCCTCCTCCAGACCCCACCCCTCCCATCCAGCAGGTGAGGGCCCCGTAAACTAAACGATGCTTCTTTATGTGTGCTCTGAGATTTCTCTATGCGGCACAGTCCTGCCACAGGGCTGATGGCTTGTTTATAAATCTTGGGTAGTGAATAGCCCAAGATTTATTTTTACATTTATTTGGGACAGTCTTCTCACTGTCACTGTGACAATGCCATCAGTGTAACTAGATGTTGCATAAAAGAGTACAAACTTTGAGGAAAAAGAAAAAAATGCCTGAGCTTAAATCTCTGCTCTGTCACTCACCAATTGCATGGGGCTGGTTGTTGAACATATCCGAGCCTCATTTTCCTCACAGGGTTGTAGTTTCATTTAAACCAAGGTCACATCTGTACAGTGCCTGGCCCTAGTAGGCCTGTAGCGTTAATTCTCTCCTAATTTCCTGTAGGCCTACTTTGCTTCCCATCGCCTTGGCTTTCTTGTTTCATGCCTATCCTTCCCTGTTCTTCTCTCCTGTCCCTAACCTGAGGCAAATGATCACTAACGTACTCCACAGTTGGACTATTCCTGTGGTCAGGACCATTTCTCCATCAGTATCCCCTTGTCCATCTCATGGGGGTGGGATGAGAGTTTGGGATTCTTGGAGGTGCCCTAGGTCGCCTTCTGCCAGGACAGAAGTCTGTTACTTTATACCATAATGGTTTCAATAGAAACATGTGTACTTTTTAAGTTTACATTTATATTTTAAGTTCACATTCCTGCTCAATTCATACAGCCCCACTGTAAGATTTTCCCTTAGGGGCAGGTTTGAATTGTGTTGGCTCAGTTTCTGTGTGTGCTGAGGGTGGAGATACTAGCAATCAGTGCAGTTGACATTTAGTACCCATTACCTCCAATCCACTGAGTGGCTGTCACCAATCATTAATAGGAAGAGATATGATGGTCTATCTATCTATCTATCTATCTATTATTTTTTATTGAAGTTTACTTGGCCCAAAGTGTTACATTAGTTTCGGGTGTACAACGTAGTGATTGGACAAGTCTATACATTATGCTATGCTCCTGATAAGTTATTGTGGTCTATTTTTGAAACAGCAGCCAGAGTGGAGTGCTTCCTTTAAATTTGTCAGATAATAAATACTGGCCTGCTCAGTGCCATCCAGGGGCTTCCCATCTTACTAGAATCAAAGTCAGGGCCTTACATCTCACAGCCTAGGTGCACCTTAGGTACCAGGCTCTGTTTACTCTGCAATCTCATCTCCTCCTTTTCTCCCTTCATCACTGTGTCCCAACCCCATGGGACTCTTTGCTATTTCCCCGCCTCATAGGAGTCAAGGTCCCACATCAGGACTTTCCCATTTGTTGCTCCCTATGCCTGGATACCCATCCTCCTATATAGCCACGGTATTCCAGTCTCTGCCCAAATATCACTTCTTCAGGGAGGGCTTCCCTGACTATTCTGTCTATATTAGGGCCAGCTAATTAGCACTACTACTTTCTGTCCCTTACTTGGCTTAACTCTTCTGTACATAAAAACACGTTTGTTGTTTGTTTAAAACATGTCTTTCCCTCTAGAATGTAGGATCTCTAGAATGTAGAGGGATTTTATTACCTTCACTATAGTAGTATCTCCAGAGCCTCGAAGACTGTTTGGTGATTGAATGAAGAGATAGATTAATTTAGGATTAGCCCTGGTGTGTTCTGTGGTTTGGTGAGAGAAGAGCTGTGGAAATGCTTTTGCTCTAAAGACATGGAGATACTAGTTTCCATAATAAGAACAAATACAATAGCAATGTAATAGTTTCAATTTCTTGAGCATTAGGACGCCTTGCTCAGTAGAAATCTACAAGTTGTTGGTGATCATTCATGAGCTTATAATTTTATCACTTTTGTCCTGGAAAAATTTGCAACAGATTATTGTAAGATTATTACAAAGAAAATGTGCAGTCTTTAAACGACTGTACTAAGATAGTGCATCATGAAAATTATACTCTCATTTATTGATGTACAAAGAATGTCGTGTCACATAAAGTCCTTCTACAATCTTAGTCCTTTCCCTAACACATGCCTGGACACTCTGCCCTCATACTTCCTCCTATCTCCTGCTAAACAAATCTAGACAAAGCATCTGGGAGCCTAAGTTTGGGTTCTGAAACTTGAGTGCTAGAGTGCGACAAGTCTGTCTCAAATGTATATGACCTTGAATAGGTTAGTTTCTATACCTCAACTTCCTTATCCCTTAAATGGGGAGAAAAATAATACCAACATCATAGCTACATACTATGTCATGAGTAAATGAAATAATATATACTGTGATTAGCATAAAGTCATCACTCAATAACTGTTGACATTAAAAACGAAAGGGGACTAAGTATTTGAGGATTAAGAAAGTCAGTTCTTGTCCCTCCCCATAAAATGTTCTTCTCTAACATGAGACAAAGAAATACTTCTCTTTAGGATATATTTAAAATCTTTACAATCTGTAGAGATTCATACAGATTTGCCAATAGGCAAATTTAAAATGGTGGCAGATTTCTGCTCTATAAAATGCCGTTTGACTCTAACGTATGCTTGTACTTACAGCTTTGACTATGGTCACCTACATGACCATAGCACCTTCAGGTCTCAACCTTTGGGTGATATGAGCGACTCTTCAGAATTTGAGAATTTAATCAATTCTCACTGATTTTTTCCCCCTTATTTGTTTTGTTTTTGATTTTGTTTTTATTTTTAGCACAGTTTGTACCAATTGCTCACAGAAAACCTTTTTCTCCCTCCTGAATAGTGTAAGAGAAGTAGTTCCAGGAGCAGGCCTAAGGGATGGCTGGTTTGCCTGTGCACGGGGTCAGATGAGAGGGCTCACTGGGAATGGATTCAGCCCAGGGCCTTTTGTGTCGCTCAGAGAGTGATGCTAAGAGTTCACGTCCTTCTCTTAAACCACATGTAAAAGCACGCATTACTGACCTCGTCTAGGTACTAGGGCAATTTCATTAGTATTCCTTTTATTTACTATAAGCTTTTATTTGGAGGAAGAAATATATATTATTTCAAATGGTTAAACACATACACACACACCTGAGGCTGAAGAAGATCCAGAGAGACTAAAAAATATAAGATAATCCAAGGACATATCCCTGAAATGATCTTGAATCAACTTTTAAAGGCAAAAATTGCTCAATAAGAAAACTTGGCTCTCCAGGGGAAATTTTGCAGTCATAAAGGAAATGTTAGTGCAAAGGTCTACAGGAGCCCAGGTGTATATGTGTGCATGGCTGCAGGGACCAGGATAAAGGGAGGACAGGGAACAGATATTACTCCAACAGAAATAATTTCCTAGTTCTTGCATATCCTCCCATTCACAATAAAATACACTTTTCCAAATTACACGTCAGCTGTTTGCAGTGTCTGAGACCAAATGCCTAGGCTGTGATTTTTTTTTCCCAGCAGGAAACTAGGAAATGAGTCATAAAACATTAATACTGCCTTAAAATAACTTAGGGTAGGGTGATCCCAAGATGAACTCGAGTTGAGAACCAGAGGGAAAGAAGCTGTACCTCCAGAGGAGACATTTCATTAAAGAGGACTTGCCCTTTCTGTGGAGAGTTCTGGGTCTGGCTTCTTGAAGCTGGGCACGCTGTGTCATGCTGAGTGGGAATCCTGGCTGCTTCACACATCTGTGGAGTGTTCCTCGTCTCAGAAACAGAAATAAGTGAAGAAGTGAGGCAACCTCTTTTTCTAAACGAAGGGATTCTAACACATCAGCTGTGCCCATTATAAATGTTTTTTAAGTTTCCATGAGCTCGACCAAATTTAGGACTTCACTTGTTCAGGCATGTGATGACTTGGGCGGAGCAAGGCTGAAATATGGGGTAGTGGTTAAGAGCACAGGTTTGGGAGCCAGACAGATCTAGGTTAGAACCCCGGCTTTGCCTTTTATTAGCTGTGTTCTTGAACAATTTGTTTGCTCTAGGTTTGTTTTCTCTTCTGTAAAACTGGGACAGTGGCAATTATAAAGTAATTTTGAGGATTAAATGAGGTGATGAATGCACAGTAGTTCATGATTAAAAAGTAAAGTCACATTCCCTTTCATAAATTAACCCTAAGCCCTTATCTTAGTGGTTATAGGAGGTCCAGTTTTCCACTGGATCCCCTTTCTCCAAGTCATTTCTGGGAATACCAGAGAAAATACTTACAAGTCCTGCAAATCAATCCTGATTTCCAGAGAAATCAAATTATTTCTCTGAAGGATTTCTGCTTCATGTATCTCCTGTAACCCCATGCCGTTGTGTAACTCATATCTCTGTGCCTGAATCACTTAGAATGTAGCCACAGCTAGCCCATATAGGGCTTTTGTATGCATCGGCAAAAGATGTCCCCTTGAGATAGGGCCATGGACTCCATGAGAAGACTAGGCCTTTGGATGAATGAGAAAAATGGTGTCCTCCCTATCCAAATGGACTCAGCTCCATCTCAGGATTCATGGTTTGTTGAGCGGGTCCAGGTTGGATTTCAGGCCCCATCCCTCTTATTCAGCCAGATACTTTTGGGCAATGAAAAAACAATACAACCATGACAAACAGGGTAATCCCTTGCTACATGTAACAGGAAATCCCAAAGCAATACTGGCTTAAATAAAATAATAGTCCTGCTCATGCACATGAAATAGGCCTCCTAGGACTGATTTGACCACTTCATAGTGTCATGAGAGCACTAGGTTCCTGTTTTTCTGTTCCACCATCCTCAGTATGAAGCTTCCATTGTCAAGGTCATCTAATGGTCCAAGATAGCTGTGGAACTCACACTATTTTATTCAAGTTCTAAGTAGCAGGAAGGAGGAGGGAATGGAGTGGGCATGACCCTGTACACATAAGGATATTTTGCATAAATTTTATTGACCAAAAATTAATCGTATGACACACATGTCTGAAAAGGAAACTGAGAAATGTTGTCTTTTTAGTTGGGCACATGGTTTATATGGTGATTCTATTACTAAGGAGGAGGGGAAAATGAATGTTGGAGGTAGGCAACCGTAATTTCTCAAAAGGCTTTTCTTGTTCCCGGTTCTACTTTGCTCTAAACATGGACCCAGTCACTCCATTACCATTATTCCATCTCCCAGCTCAGAACCACTGTCTTATTTGATGAAGTCTAATAGAATACAGAGAAGAATAAGAAAATAATGCTACAGAGAGCTGAAGGCAGTTAAGATGATCCAGTTAAATGGGTTCTAGAATCAGATTGCTTGTGTCCAAACACTGGCTGTATAATAATTCTTAGCTGGAAACATTTGGCAGCTTTTTCCAAAACTTTCTGGGCTTCTGGTTTCCCAATCTGCAAAATAATAACCTTGTTAAGAAATTAACATTCTAAGGGATATAGGAGTGGGCAGGCTGACAGGCCTCTGGCCATTAATTTCATGTAGATACCATTTATAAGAATGTTGGCATATCCTTCCATTCTGCAGGGATATTTATGAGGGCCTTCTTACTGTCAAAAGACCTACCAGTACCCTTGGTTTGCTTACTGTATCCTTGACGGACAGAAAACTTGCATTTGAACAGTTGAGTATTGTTCTCATTCTTTGTGGCAAATTAAAACCCTTATTTGCTTACCTTTGTCCACTATTATTTGTCAAAACTATTTGCCAAAAATTCATGGCAGGAAGAGAAGCAACAGAGGAGTGAAGAGGACAGATCGCGCTCCACTCTGAGAGTGTCTGCAGCATCCAACCCCCTCGTTCCTCGGCACCCCCAGCTCTCATGTATTATCCACATGGAAGTACGTGGACTATCTTGGATGGCCAATTAAATGCTTATGTTCTAATTTTTTTTATTTTGAGGGAATTATTTTAGAGACCGACAAATACGAGTCACTATTGTGGCCAGTAACATTAAGGGATTAGAAGCATATATAAAAATCACACTATTTAATTAAGAGAAAGTCCTCAATAAATGTTCAATGAAGACATAAAAATGAGAATATATACCACTGTCAATTGTAATTACTTTAAGGGTTCATAGGCTCTGACTCCCATTGGAAGGTCTTTGCTTTTCTTTCCACTGGCTTCCATGAAGGAGAGGCCCCTCTTACCATGAGAATGTCCAGAGCACTCATGGAGCTTCTCACTTCAGATCCCCCACCCCCACCCCCGTCTCCATCCTCAGCATGAGATTAGTGGGGAGCCTCCCCTCCCTCTGTCTAAAGCCATGTTGTTTCCTATTTGACAGTGGAAACTTTCATTTCCTTCAGGGAATCTCCTAACCCCACCCAGAGGTGTGGTCTGAACTCCATTGTCCTGACAAGACAATCACAAAAGTTGAGAGTATGTTGCTCAAAAAGTAGGCTTTTTCCAACTTGAGCAATGTTATGTGTGAGCTCTAAAATCCTGTCTAAATCTATATTTTGGAAACACATATTTTGACATTTGCCAAGATATAGCATAGCTAAAGCTCAATCTAGTTTATATTGTAGAAATAAACAAGACACTCACTATCTTAGTTTCATCATCATTAAAATTATGGCAACATCCAGTTTTTTTCTCCCAAAAAACCTGTTGATAGGAACTTGCTTTGCATTAGTAATAGTACATTTTCCTGGTAATAATTTCAACCTCCTACCCCCAAAAGGATGTTCCAAAGGTCTCTGTCTGGAGAAAGTGCAAACTTTAAACCATTCCCAAATTGTACTTCTGTTGCTTAAAAGAAAATAAAAATTCCTCCTTTACTGGAGACCTCACTACATATAAAAAAAGCTTGCTAGTAATTAACATATAAGCGTTAAAACAGTAGCTGTTGTTCCTACCTGATTTTTTTTCTAAAAAAAAATACTTTTCATGGCTTCGAATAAAGGGTTGATTTAAAATAGGGTTACATTATTGTAAGATCAACATCATGTAAAAGAAAAGACCTATTTTAATTGTAAAAGACAGTACAGTACTGTGAGTTTCCTTGTAGCCAGAACAAAGAAAGAAAATGTCAAGCTTTATAACTCAGAGATGACGAAGCATACTTATTCTTCAAGGAAGCAATTTTTTTCACAGCAGTACATTCTAAAAGATATCTCTTATATGAAATCTTCTATAAACAGCACTGAGAGGCGTAATATTTAGTGTCTTTGAAAACAGATTTACAAAGTTTATACTAACAGATTTCATATGGGTATTTCTTGTAAGAACCAAGAAAAGCTAAAGGCACGGGCTTTTTTGCAACTTAAGACAATTCTGAGGGCAGCTAGATTGCTGTGGAGGTCTACCTGGACTGATGGAGAGACACAAGAATGCCTCAGGAAGTAGATGTGAGGCTTGTGTGTTAGGCTTGCTCCCCCAAATCTTCCTTCCTCTCTGAGTATGGTGGTCATTTGAGGATGAACTGTTTGTCCTGTAGCTATTATTTTCAGAGTGTGTGATAAAGACCAGGAAGTAATTGACAGAGTTGAATTTGACCTTTAGACATACCTTTAAAAAAAAATTTGCTGGAAAAACAAAAACAAAAACAAAAATATAAAAAAAATAAAAGATTTGCTGAGTGCATTGAAATATAGAGATAATGTTTATAATTAAATGCAAATTTATCTTTTCAAGTTTTTTTATTGAAAAATATAATAAATACAATACAGAAAATTAGTTAATAAAGAAAAAATTACCAACACTCTTATAATCATAATATGATTACTATGGTGATTTAAAAATATATCCATAAATTCTTTGATACTCCTCCTTTCAAAAAATACAAGCTAATTCCTCCCCTTAAGTGAGGGCTGGACTTAGTGCCTTGATTCTAACAAACAGAACGTAGTAGCAGTGATAACATGGGGCTTCCAAGCCTCAGTCATAGGAAGTATGTGGCTTCCTTCTTGCTCTTGAACCATACTTTCCTCTAGAGGAAGATAGCTGCCATTTTGAAAGGGCACCCAGGGAGCCCTATGGAGAGGCCCACTTGGTGAGGGATTGACGTTTCTGACAATAGACAACCAGGAAGTGAGGCCTCCCACCATCAGCCATGTGATTGAACCTTCTTGGAAGCAGATCCTTGAGTCCAGGCAAGCTTTCAGATGACTGCAGTGTTAGGTGACAGCTTGACTATGACCTCATGCACCCCTGTGTGATTTGTAGTTTTACTTTTTATTAGCGTCTTTTTATGCATAAAAGTTTTTAATTTTCATAAAGTCCAATTTGTTCATTTTTTTCTTTTGTTGCTTGTGCCTTTGATCATATCCAAAAAATCATTTACCAAGTCCAATTTCGTGAAGCCTTTGCCCTGTATTTTCTCCTAAGAATTTTGTAAGTTTCAGGTTTTACATTTAGGTCATAGCCAATTTTGAGTTGATTTTTGTATATGGTGTAATGTAAGGTTCCAACTTCATTCTTTTGCATGTGGATAGCCAGTTTTACCAGCTCCATTTGTTGAAAAGATTATCTTTTCACCATTGAATGCTTATGGCACCCTTGTTGAACATCATTTGACCATATGTGTGAAGGTGCATTTCTGGACTGTTCTATTCCTTTAGTCTACTTGTGTGTCTTTGTGCCAGTACCATCCTATTTTGACTACTGTAGCTTTACAGTAAGTTTTGCAATCAGGAAGTGTGAGTTCTCCGGCTTTTTTCCCCCTAGGATTATGAAATATATTAATTTTAGGATGAATTTTTCTATTTCTATAAAAAAATCATTGGGATTTTTGATAAGGATTACATTATTTCTGGAGGTTGCTTTGGGTAGCATTGACATCTTAATGTTAAGTCTCTTAATCCATGAACATGGGATATCTTTCCATTTAATTGTCTTCTTTAATTTCTTTCAGAAATGTTTTATTGTTGTCATTGTACAGTATTTTACCTTACTCGTTAATTCCTAAGTATTATTATTTTTGATGCTATTGTAAATAAAATTGTTTCCTTAATTTCATTCTCCAGATTAATTGTTAGTGTATAAAAATGCAACTGATTGTTGTGTCAACTATGTATCCTGCTCCTTTGCTGAATTTAATTAGTTCTAAAAGGGTATTTTTTGTGGAATCTTTAATTATATATAAGATTAATCATCTGTGAAGAGAATCATTTTACTTGTTCTTTTCTAATTTAGATGCCTTTTATTTCTTTTTCTTGCCTAATTGCTCTGTCTAGGACTTCCAGTACTATGTTGAATGGAAGTGGTGAAAGCAGACATCTTGCTTTGTTCCTGATCTTAGAGGAAGAGCTTCTAGTCTTATACCATTAGGTATATTTGCTAGTTTTTTTTTTTCTAATATACAACTTATTATCAAGAGGTAGTTTCCTTCTATTACTGGTTTTTTGAATGCTTCTATAATGAAAGGGTGTTAAATTTCTGTATCAATTGAGATGACCATGTGTGGTTGTTTTTTTTTGCCTCCATTCTGTTAGTGTGATGTATTATATTGATTGATTTTCCTATGCTGAACAATCCTTGTATTACAGGAATAAATTCCACTTGCTTTTGGTGTATAATCTTTTTAATATTCTGCTGAATTTGGTTTGCTGACATTTTGTTGAGCATTTGTACCAGTGTTTATAAGGGATATTGATCTATATAGTTCTTTGGTTTTTGTTTTTCTTGTAGTATCTTTGTCTGGTTTTGGTATTAGGGTAATGCTGGCCTCATAAAATGAATTACAGAGTGGCCCTTCCTCTTCAAATTTTTGAAAAAAATTTGAGAAGACCTGGTGTTCTTTGCTTTTTTAAAAGTTTTATTTATTTATTTTGAGAGAGAGAGAGAGAAAGCATGAGCAGGAGCCGAGAGAGGGAGAGAGAGAATCCCAAGCATGCTCTGTGCTGACAGTGGGGCGTCTGATGCAGGGCTTGACACAGGCTTGGTGCAGGCTGGATGCAGAGCTTTTTCATGGGGCTCAAACCCACGAACTGCGAGATTATGACCTGAGCTGAAATCAAAAGCCAGACACTTAACCCACCAAGCCACCCAGGTGCCCTTTTTGAAACTGTTGGTATAATTCACCAGTGAAGTCATCAGCTCCAGGGAGTTTTGTTGTTATTGTTGGGAGATTTTTGAGTACTGATTAAACCTCTCCAGCTATAAGTCTATTAAGTTTTGTTTTTGTTTGTTTGTTTGTTTTTGTGGTTTACTCTCGGTAGGTTTTGTGTTTCCAGGAACTTTTCCATTTCATCTAGGTTATTCAGTTTGTTGGTATTTAATTGCTTATAGTACTCTCTTATAATCCTTTTTATTTCTGTAAAATCAGAAATGTCTGCACTTTCATTTTTGATTTTAATAATTTGAATAGTCTCTGTTTTCTCTTAGTTCATCTAGCTAAAGTTTTGTCAATTTTGTTGATGTTTTTGAGGAACCCACTTTTGGTTTTATTGATTTTCTCTATTAGTTTTCTATTCTCTATTTAATTTATCTCTGTGCTAATCTTTATAATTTCCTTCCTTCCACTAGCTTTGGGTTTAATTTGTTCCTCTTCTAATTCCTTAAGTTGTAAAGTTAGGTTGTTGATTTGAGATCTTTCTTGTCTTTTTTTGTGTCTCTCTTGAATCTTTGTAGTAGTAGTGTGGCATCTAGTCTGAGTGTGGACAGCTTCTAGTGGGATCCTGGAGATTTCAGGTATTAATTTCAGTTGAGTTATGCTACATCAAAGCTCACAAATGTGCCAAAGTCCAGACAGCAGGGATGGTGGCCCCAGATACCTAGGAATCAAGACACCTGAGTTCAAGTGTTGGTGCTGCTGCTTACTAGCTGAGGTGTGTGACCTTGAATAAAGTCAAGGCTCATTTTTCTCAATTATAAATTTATGGGATAATAACCCTTACTTTATAAGGGGTATAGCGAAGATACAGTAGAAGATAAAGTAGCTTTGTCACAGTACAAAGTAAAAATATAAAGATAGTTATTTCTAGACCTATGAGCTACCTAGAGGCAGGGAACTGTGCTTTTTTCCTCCTTTTAGTGAATGAGTTCTGTAGTGGCTATGATTGTGCTTCAATTACAGATAGGGGCCATGTATCTCTACCACCTAGCACAGAATGGGCACTCAGAAAATGGCAATTGCATGAGTGAATTAATTAATTACTCTTACCTAGAATGGTGACTTGTGCGACCTTTGCCAAGTCATTCGCCATCTGGATTTCTTAGCTCTGCCCCAACTAGTGCTCCAATAACAGGAATCCCTTCAGGGGCCAGTTCTCTTCACAGCCAGATCTGGCTATGGCACTAACGTTTGCCATTCTCCAGGGAGAGGCCCCAGAACTTCACTGGATGCTGTCCACTGGATGACTGAGAAGAAGCAGGAGAAAAACAAATCAAAGGAGGAGTGTCAGCTTGTCTCAGCATTTCTTCATCTGCTTTTCATCTTTCTTGCTTCCCTAACACATACACACACACACACACACACACACACGCACACGTGAACACCCATCTGCTTTCTTCCATGCAGAAACACACATGCACCTTCCAAGTATGACTTTAAGTTCTGGAATCCAAAGTCTTCTCTTATCTGAAATTCACGGTGCACTTGCCCCTTTGGCAGAGCCTGCAAAGAGCTCAAGTGGGTGTTTTTATAGTCAGCACACACACAAACTTGCCACACCACCAATAAAGTTTTCCTTATTGTTGTAACTGTTGGCAAAGGCAAAAGTCTGGGGAGATTGACTGCCTGCACAGCTTCATTATACTGCAAGAATATTTTTGATAAAATTTCAACAGCTCCTGACTGACTGTCAACTTCACTGTGGCTTTTTAAAGTGATCCCCCCACCCCTCCCTAATTGGTCCTCAAACTCACAAAAACATTCAGGTCAGTTGTTGAATATCTGAATCTTTCCAAGTAATTAGCAGGTAGAATTACCAGGTAGCAGGCGTGTTTGCTTTTATCTGTCAATAGGGTCTGCAGTAAGGGGTAGTTGTCATCTTGAGAGGCCTTGCAACCATGTCTAATTTAAAGTGTCAATAGAGAGTTTATTTCTGTCTTTTGTTCTCACTTCCAGGTTCTGAGTTCTCCCTTTAGAATTCAGGCTCAAAGTAAGACAGATATTTGGAACATGTGAATTTCAAGGAAAAATTTTCCCCAGAAACCGAAAATATGTAAAAGCATTTAGGCTCATCCCTCTATCTGCATGACTTGGCTAGGTTATATCAACTTACAGAGTCAAGCCAGATACACAGTATCTGATAAATGCAGAAAAGGACATTCAGTCTTTACCAAGCAGAAAAGTTACATTTTGACAACTGTGATGGGGGCAGGGCGCCGGGGCAGGGCGCCGTTTGGATGGGGGTCTTTTAATGCTCGCTGACACTTGCCTACTAGTTATCAGTGGCTGCTACCACTGTTAGGCTTTTTGTTTTTAACTCCAATCCGTTCTCTCTTCCTCACTGTTTAAACAGCTTTCCAGTTCAAGATCTGCCAAAGCAACAGAGCCTGTGTTGCATACAGAACTGCTTAGATTTACAGAGCACCGGTTCAGGAACACGTTTTTCCATTAGCAGAGTCTGGTCTTGGCTCACGCAAAGTTTTGTGACTGCTCTTGGGATCAGTCTTGGGGCAAGCTGCTGTGAGGTCCAGCTGACTGTTTCATTGTCATAAATACCTTCCCTCTTTGAAGCCCCCTTGATTGGAGAAAATCATTCCATGTTTCATATTTAAAGACAGGATCCCATTTTCTTCCTTTCATTCTTTCCTTTCTTCTTCTTTTTTTTTTTTTTCCTTCTGACTCACATATAGAACCAAGATGTTGGGTTCCAGAAGCCCATATGCTAATTCACAGATGGCTTTTAAGAATGATTTTTTTTTTCCATTTGAATCATTTAGGTAATGTGCTTTATTTTCCAATACAGGATTAAAAAAAAAAAAACATTCTAAATAGACATTAGTGTCATATGATGCCTAACGATTTCTTCAGGTATGGCGATCAATGTGGTGTAGTAATGGTAGTGACTGAGACACATATTTTACTGTGAGGTTTTTCTTGGACTTGCTTTCTTCAAGATTTCATTTAAAGTTGAATTTCAAAATGTGGCTGATACAACAGCTGGTATTCAGCATTCGATTTGAATTTATATCTTACCAAGATAAATAGATTCTCTTCCTAGGTACAAGAAAAACTAGTATGGGGGAAAGAAAAAAGAGTGATGTGCTTGAAGCCAACACATACATTCCATTAAAAATTTTAAACTTTAAGTCAGTATAATCACTTTCTTACCAGGAAGGAAACATAAGAGCATGCAGAGACGAGTGTTTTCCTGAGGCTTGTCATAGGCATACAATTTCTATTTGGCTTTTGTAGGTCATCATACAAAGGACGGAACTTGAGGGGGAAAAAAAAAAACCACACTGGCAACTTCTGTAACATTCAGATGATTAAAAATCCTATCTCCCCACCCCACCCGTTTTATTAAGCAGCCATCAGTGAACACAAGGTTATCCCTGTAACTTTTGGTATCAAGAACAGAAAAGTATTAGAAGCCTAGCCATGATATAAGTAAGCTTCATTGCCTAAATCCCACTCTGATGGGGATTTCTGATAAATTCTGAGACAACCTGACAGATGTGTCATAATATCTAATCCCTTTAAACACCCAGAGCCCTTGGAAAAGTGGATGTTTTAAAAGAGCAAATTGGAAAACATGCTGTTTTTTGTACTGAGCTTTTTCCTTCAGTGTCCATCCTGCCCCTAAATCCCTCCTTCGGCAAAGTGGTAGGAGATAGGCAAGATGTAAACCTAGGCATTTAAATAGGAATAGGAAAACGGGAGCTAGATGGAATTCCCCTGCAGCTGAAACAATAACAATATAAAGAGGTGACCCTACCTGAGCTTGCCTTTCCCCAACTAAGACCCCACAGCTCTACCATTTTAATCAGAAGGCCTCCTTCAGCTGAACCACTCCGTGGCAGCGTGCCTGTGTACCTGAGTTAAGGAAATGCATTCTGGATTGGAGTCAGGGAGGGCCAGAGAATAAAAATGGGGTTACTCTCATAATGAAAGAAATAAGAACTGCCCCCTAAAGGCCCCCCCAAACCTACACGATGTTTCTGAGCTCTGGTCCACATTTCTGGATCGTATAAATCTATTCTCAGAGCCCGGCACAGTGCCAGATTCCGTGGAGGCCAGGAGGTGCTTTCCCGGAGCGCGGCGACACCCTTGGAATTGCACACAGTTGTGAGGTCTGCTTCTCAGACATTTGGACAACTGCCACGAGGAAGCAGGAAGGGAGGGAGGAAATTGGGCCGGTTTGCGTTCTGTTACAGACCAGTCTTTTGGATGACAGAATTCTTTCCAATCAAAATGCCATGGATTACTCCCTGCTGTGAGCTAATAGGGTGCTAATTAGCATATTTCATTTATTTACTTAACTGGGATAGAAACCATTGGGCACGTGGCCCACTTAGAATGGTTTCCTGGGGAAGCCATGAACTGCTGCTTTAAGTGCTACCTCCTTGCATTAAGGAAACCAGTTCACAGAAGCACAATACTACCCTTCCCGCCCCACTTCTCCTCTCTCCTTCGTGCCCCCCTCCTTCCAAACATGCGCATAGAGCACAGACTAGGGCTTGAATCTAATCTGGCCTCGCCTCACTAAGAATCTGAAAGGAGAGCTAAAATTGCATGGCCATTTCCAATGGTTCATCTCCATGGATGCTTTTTGGCAACCACATGGACCACTCTAGACTTTCTGCTGCACCTCTAATGACTCCTGACCATGCTGCACTAGGGTGCTTTTAGGCTCCGTGTCTGCTGATCTCCCTAATGGTATATTTTCAGTTTTTACAGGGGCAAACCATTAACAATGTGCAATGAAAACAAAGCAGCCCAAACCCGCGAAGTAAAGACAGATGGATCCCAATCTGAAACTACTCAAAAAGCAATCTCACACAGTAGGGGTATTTCTCAGTAACTTGGTAAAAATAAATATTTATAAGACATATGCACAAAGGTCTTGCGGTGTTTCTGCATAAACCTTTATTTACCAAAGGCTCAGTTAATGGCACTATGATCCACCCTATTGTCCAGGCCTGAAAATCTCGGAGTCATCATGAATGTTTCCTCTTTCCCTAATCAGTCACTGAGTCTTGTCATTTTTACTTCCTGACCACTTCTCAGCCATGTCTTTTCTTCTGCTTTTCCACTGTCACCGCCTAGTTCAGGCGTCGGTCACCTTGCCACCGAAAACATGCTCCATGGACAGGAGCATCAGCCTCACCTGGGCATTTGTCAGAAACTGAGAATGCACGGGCGCCTGGGTGGCTCAGTCGGTTAAGTGTCCGACTTCGGCTCAGGTCATGATCTTGCAGTTTGTGAGTTCAAGCCCCATGTCAAGCTCTGTGCTGACAGCTCAGAGCCTTGAGCCTGCTTCGGATTCTGTGTCTCCCTCTCTCTCTGCCCTTCCCTGGCTCACACTCTATCTCTCTCTCTCTCAAAAATAAATAAACATTAAAAAAAAAATTTAAAAAGAAACTGAGAATGCAGTGACTCCCTCAGCACCGGGAAAAATCCAAATTTGCATTTTAACATTCCCCCTAGGTGATTTGTGTGCACGTTAAAATTTAAGGATCACTGAGCTAGACTACCAGGGGCGGCTGTATAGTTTGCTTCCGCCATTCGGTTCCTTTCTGTCAGCATTCTCCCACACCTTTCTTTATGATAGATTAATCTGATTATGTCACTCTTCTGCTTAAAATGTTTCTATACCTTAAAATGTTTCATTATCTGCAGAATAAAATCCTATAGCAGATATGATGTTTTCAGTCTCCAATATGGAGTGGTCCCCAAAGATACAACCTTGTTTTTGTATACAGACCATAACTTCCACGTCAGGTTTTCTATACTCCTGGTGGTGGAAAATGCTTCTAGTTAGTTCTAGATGACCCCAGTCACTTTGTGTTTTTCTTAGTCATTTCACATCAAAACTCAGTTGGGCATGATTTGCCCTTCTTTACTTTTCACCTCACTTCTCCTGGCATCAAAATTTCTACAGAATTACATAGTTGTATGGCATTGTCTGAAAGTTCATGGGCCATTCAGCAGTGTCTGTCTGTGCCGGGGCAGGTCTTGGGGCATGATCACCGCCCCTTGCTGGTGTTCATCAAGCAGCCAGATTCCCGTGTTTCTATACTGTCCCCGACGTTATGGTCTTTGCTGCTTTCTCTTGTGGTACTTCTCTGTGACAACCAGGGAGTCATGTTTGGGCCAGCTGGCTTTCTCTCTTTTTCAGTTAATTTATGAGCCCATCTTGGGGGATTGGAAAGACTTCAGTGCTTTTTTTGTAGCTGAGAGAGATGTAGCGGGGCTGCCCGGATCCTCTGTAATCTAGACACTTCCACAGCTGTCTCTATTATCCTCTAGCATTTGTGCCTGGGCACCTGAGGCTGTTTTTTTTAATCTACTTTTCAGCTCTTCTTCTCACTTCTTCTGCCACCCAAAGTGTAACACTGTGCCTATTGGAACGTTTAGCAACCGGAATAGCAGATTTCTCCTCCATACCATCAGTTTTTTGAGAACACGCCTTTCACAGACATTGCACATAGGCTCACAATCAATCGATCAATCATAAAGATATCCTACAATATACTTATAAAATGTTTTGTGCATTGCACAGCTCTTTAAAATTCTCACCTCCCCCCCACCCCCAAACTCATTCCATTCACATAGAAGCCCTGTGAGATAGGCAAGGTAGATATCCCAGGATATCACCCCCAGATGGAGAAACCTTATTTCAGAGAAGTGAAATAACTTTCCTGGAATCACCTGATGCCTCAAAAGTACAGGGAAAAATAACCTTGAGGACTTCTGACTCTGGACCTACCAGTATTCCTTGCAATGTACTATATAGAAAACTAATTTCTAGTTCTCCCACTCAGCTCACAAGGTTTTTATGCAGATCGCTTAGATTCTCTGCATCCCTTGCCAATCACATTGCGAAATGCTTATGAGAATGATACTTTCTGCCAGGTAATTATGATGTGCTGTGAGCCCCCTGGGAGAGAGAAAAACTGTAGGTAGCATTTGCATTTCTCAATTCCTCATATTTTGTCCAGAAATTTCTTTCCACTTTATTTTTACACATTTTATTTCACCTCTTAGATATTAGGCAACCTGTTGGGAAAGGACTATTTCCGTGCTTTCTTTTACATCTTCCTGGTAATTAGTGCAATATGGGGTAGACAGTTGGTACCTAATGAATGCATATCAAATTAATAAATAAAGAGAATCCTGTTCCTGTATTTGCTGAACCATATGAAAGGCTCTATATCTCTGTGAAGTTTGTGATATGTCTTGTTGCTTTCTTCAAAAGTGTCTTAATTTTAATATCACAAGCTGTTTCTTAATTTAAACCACTGACACTCAACTTCAGAGTTCCAGCTGTATCTTGCCAGAGGGTAACATCAAGTGTTCTTGTGGAGGGCAACAGCCTTCCAGAATGAAACAGCCGAAAAGTTTCACTTTTACTTGTGTAAAAAAATTACTTATTACTTGTGCATATACTATTTATTTATTTATTTATTTATTTATTTATTTATTATATGCAACAATCTATTGTTCTCTCATTTTGGAACCTCTAAGTTCAGCTGTTGACACATAATTAATCACAGAATTTACTTATTTCACCCTGATTTACTTAAATCCTTTCCAGAGAGCAACTTCTAGAAATCTTACCTAATTTCTCAAGACCTGATTTGAAGTTTCCATCTCCATGAAGCTTAAAATCCTTTTTGTTGGTCTCAAAAGAATGTGATCCTGTATTTTAAAAAATTTACTGTATTTTAGCATATGTATACTTTTACTGTTTTTCTGACCAGATTTGTGTTCTTTTAAGATCAGAAACAGTATGTTGCTTCTTTTTATGACCTACAAAATGCCATATTTAACTGTCCAGAAACTATTTGAATTTGGTTAACTGAAATAATAAGCTTTTCTAGTTTTATTTTTGAACATGAGAAAGAGATTATTTCTTGGAAGGAATATTACGGTAACTATCAATTAATATTTTAATCGTATAGCCTACTTGTCCTTCTAAGATTCCATCTTAGTAACTGAGCTCTCCAGAAATGCTGGAATACGTTTCAGTGAATATGCTATTTGCAAGAAAATTACGGGAAGAAGGGAAAGAGGAATCTCTGATTTTTTCCCCCTAGTGCCAGACTATTCTGGGCTTCAGGATAGAAAGAATTTACGATTCACTCAAAGTTGTTTTTCACATATTAATACAATGATTTATATACCTCTCATTGCCAGCGCCTTAAATCATTAATGTGTCAATATCTGATATTCATTCTGCTCCTCTAAGAGTCTACTTAAACTTTCTGGAAAAATAGTCATGGATCTTATGAACTGATAATGGGTAGGTAGCCCGATTGAAGACCCAAATCAAGAAAATGTCCTCTATAGAGAGAAAGCTACCTTTTAAACTAGATACTCTCAGTTATGAAATACATAATCCTAGTTAATATACTTAAAAATGACATTGAGACTACAATTTCAGTGTTAGGGAACACATTGAAAACAGGTGAAACTATCTTCTCTATGTTACAGAAATAAGATAAGACAAGTTTAGGGCAAATAGGGGGTAAAATATTATAGTTGTTGAGAGTACTGAACTAGCTTGAAGGTATAAATGGGCTGGGGTTTTCCTGATACATGCAGAGTTAAGACCTGATGAGGAATGATGTGATGGTAGAGTTAAACTCCTATGTCTAGCAGTCTGGGCTGTGCACTTTTCAAATGATCAAGTATTCAAGCTGGCCAACACATCTCAGTGTATGGTGAATCTTGGTGTTATAGACTAAATATTTGTGTCCCCCCAAATTTATATGTTGAGCACCCCCCCCCACACACACACACACACTATGTGATGGTGTTTGGAGGTGGGGCCTTTGGTTGGTAATTGGGATTAGATGAAATCATGAGGGTGGAGCCTCCCCGATTGGAATTAGTGCCCTTATAACAATTACTGAATCTTGCTTCCTTCTGCTGTCTGCTGTGTGAAGAAGATACCATCTGAGACCCAGAAGAGGGCTCTCACTAGAACTGGACCATGCTGGCACCCCGATCTCAGACTTCCAGCCTCCAGAACCGTGAGACAGAAATTTCTATCGTTTATAAGTCACCCAGTCTATAGAGCTTTGTGTCGGCAGCTCGAATGGACTGAGACACTGGTGCTTCCTTCCTGAGTACTTCCTTTGTTAAGTAGAGTATGGTAAGCAGAATACGAGGAGGATGTTCAGGGAAAAAAGAAATTGTACTTGGAAGACCAAAAGCATTAGTGAAAAACCACATATATCCCTCCCCAGCTTCTTTCTGGGGCTTAGTGGTATGTATGGGTTTAGAGAAAAGCCAGACTGCCTCCCATGAAACAGCGTATCCAGGAACTTCTGTTAAATGATGATCCCACTCCTCGGCTTACCCATGGATTTCCTGAGGGTCATTCTAAGGACACGTTGTTTCCTACTGAATGTAATATGAGGAAAGGGAGGGTTCATATGGCTGGAAGCTCTAGTTGCTGTTAAAAGGAGTGCTGTGGGTTGAAGAGTGTGGTGAGTTACATAAGCCAAGGATGTGGCTGGGTTTGCTATGTGTGGGAACTGGGTAGTGGGAACTGGGCAGTTATCTTCAAGGATCCAATTTATAATAATTGATTGTTAGCCTTAGGATGGGTAAATCAAAACTTGGACAATATTAAACAGTTCTCTTATGAGTTTCGAGACCTTCCAGGAGCTGCAGTTGAATTTTCTGTAGCACAACAGTCCACAGAAGCAGGAAATCTCTTCAGTAAGCAGGGGTGGCAGTAACAGGTTGGTGGAGATGAAATCTCTCATATTCTTGTTTCTAATGTAGGGCTTTTTTATCTACTATTTTGACGTACCTGATACTTGTGAAATGGAAAAGGAAAAGTGCTTGAAAAATGATGACATCCCCCCCTACCCCAGGATTCCAGAACAATGTCACCTGCTATAGTCTAATAGCCTGTAATGGGATAAGCTAAGAGGCAATATGAGATTTTCAGGAGTCAGACATCCAGAAGAATACCAACTCAAGTGGAAATAGAGGCTCCTGGTACTAAACCTCTCTAGACCTACTCGCCATATTGGAGAGTGCATGATGTTTGGAGTAAAGAAAAATAAGGTCTTCCTTTCCTGGGATGCAGCAGTGGCCTTTGGGCCACACCAGAAAACAAAATTACTAGAGAAAAATATACAAAAACAGTAGAGAATAAGTGGCCAAAGACAGAGACCCGTGTAACCTGGAGTGGCTCGGTGTCGGGTTGCCCTAATGACATCTGGGGCAGAACTCCCTTCTGGGAACCTTCTGGTGGACAGATTTTATTCCAGAACACCACCTCAGTGTTTTCAAATACACATATCTTAGAATTGACCTGGAGGTGGTAGCATTGGGTAGTTGATAAAGTCTCTGGATCAT